>NC_044004.1:79664556-79973113 GCF_900496995.4 Aquila chrysaetos chrysaetos | reverse complement strand
AGAAAAAGTTTTTAATGGCAAACCTTGCAGAAAATTTTTGTCTGTATCAGGATACAAATGTTGTAGCTTGCAAAATTACATATTTTGTATATTTTAAAGTGTTCCTGTAAGTCTTTTTAGGGTGAATTTTAAGAACTACGAGAAGATCACTCCCAAGGTCTTTTAAGTAGCCGATTCCTGTCCTTTTGGACATACCTTCTTTTCCTTTATTGAGACGTTTGAAGGGATCCAGCGTTCTTTAAAAAAAAACACAAAACCCCCACCTTTCTCCTAAATATACTTATCATAGAGAGAAAAGCAGCCGTATTTTAGTTCCCTTTGGAAAAAAAATCAGTCTCATAAGAAAATGGAAGAAAGCATTAAAAGAGCCACAGAGCAGGTCTGAATCTCTGCCAGCTCTGGAGATGTTTGGCCCCTCATCAGAAAACGTGTCCTGTGTTTAACCTACTTTCAGTATTCCAGGAAATGTTTTGAGAGTTATAAGGGATAACGCAGGAGTAGCAAGATTAACTGTGTGAAGCATAGGCGGAATAACAGCAGTCTTAATAGGAAAAAACTTGTACCTGTCAGCCACCTGAGAGCAGAAATAGTTCAAAGCTCTAAATCATCATCACGGCATAATAAATCTGTTATGTATTAAATGTATTTACTGAAAGTAAGTAGTATAGGAAGAAACTTTGCAAAAGGACTGGTAACTCAGGTACACTGAATTTCTACCTGAGTCAGTGGCAAGTGCTACTGTGTTCTTAGGATTCCTGTTCACTCATTTTTAATAGACCCATATTTGTATTAGTATAAAATAGCTGTAAGGGTTGTGGTGTTGTGGCAGGCAAATCTGGCCTGTAAATCATGGAAGTAGAAAGAAGTAGGCTGAGTTATATTTGTTGAATAGAAATTTGTGTTGCATGTGAGACTTTTATGGTCCATGTAGTCCTTTCTTGTCCTCTATATATTTTGGACTCTTAAAGAAATGATGCATCAGCACTCATCTTTCCTTAAAACCAAATGTATTGAGTCTTTACCTCACACAGTAGCACACTGTCATCTTCTGTATGGTTCTAATATCACGGTGCATAAGTTTTCTTCAATCATAACATCCCTGAGAATATTTGCAAAGAAATTGGTGAGCTATTTTCAACTGTTCATTCTGTGCTTTAAAAGTTAGAAGGATAGGTTTGAATGAATGTACTCTTGACTGGTAAAATCTCTGCTCAGGATTATTATTTCCAAATCCCTGGAAGATGAGGCAGTCAGGTGTCCATCTATCCGCTTGCCTAAAAGCCGTCATCTGCAGTTCAGGCAGTCAGAATGGGTTAGCCACCTGAAAACAGCTGGTGATACACCCACATCTCATGTCCTGGAAATGCGGGGCGCTAAGAGCTGCAACCACTGGAAAAGTCCAGCAAGATGCCATTTGAAATCTGCAGCTTCTAGCGGGTTAGTAGATGAGTAGTGTGAGACGCATCCATTAAATTCTACTTGGGTACATTTAAACAAGTGTTTCAAGAGAAAGGTGAGAAAGGAGAGGGACAGTTGAGGTACAAAGGGAAACAGCCTCAACTGTTACAAATTACCTGAATGTGTAGCCTGCCCCTGCAGTCTAACAGAATTTGATTTATAAGAAGAACAGTGAAAGACGGCAAAAGGGGCATTCAGCAATTTCTATGAAGTGAAACAGTCATGCCTTTTCACAAGCTTTATGGTATCTATGAGATTTTAAACTATTTTCTAAATTAATTTCAACTCTAGGCTAATGTTAAGAGACAGATTCAGGGAGGGGGGATGGCACGGAGGGTTACACTCTATATATCTTTACAGTCTTGAATGAGACTTAGGTTGTTTTTCTCCTCTATTCCCAGCTAGCTTCATGTGCATTCTCAGCTGAGTAGCCTGCTTGATTATAGACTTTATGATTAAATGACTGAGCCTTACTGTGAGGGTTATTTTGTATTTTTGCGGCTGTTTGAACATGGCACTAGCAAACAGTCTGCCTCCTGCAGTGGCACTGAAGGCTGGAGTGTTATTTTAAATGCGTAAAGATAGACCCTGCAGTGCAGTTACATACGCACAGAGAGTAGAAAAGCCATGTAAACCCTGATGCACTGCATTAAAGGAACACAGGGACAGCTCTGACTTATTCTTAACTTTTCCAAGGGGAAGAATATGGAAAACATAGCCAAATATTAGTGTAGTAATGCACAGTTCTTTATCAGGATAAATTTCTAGACACTTGGGAGTTTTCCATAGGAGGAAGTGGTGAAAACATCCATTTATTAAATGGCTTGTTTTCGGGGACATACACAAGCCCAGCTTCAGCACCCTCCTGTGCCTGAAGAAATGTAATCCTACTTTTTTTGACCTTTTATCATCACCAGCCTAAAAGGTACTTAGTCTGGAGTGCTGACAAATGAATTATGAGATTTTCATTTTTTTCTCCTCATGCTCCCTACACTTTAAACATCCACTAGCGCAACAGATGAAAGTCTGACATCTCATTTCCAGTCTAAGGACTTATCTTCTGTGTCCTCCTAGATAAATAAAGAGAAAGACATTGAGTAAGGTTGTTGATACTTCTGTAAACTAGGTACAGCTGCCTGTGACAAAGCAGTATATCTATTTTAGCTGAAATAATCTGGAGGATGGAATCACAGCTGAGAGGAACATACTGTGGAAAAAGTGGGAGGTTAGAAAATCATATATTTTGGTAGCGAGGAGGTAAGTGGCTGAAATCAGGTGAGATTTCCTTGTGAATAACTAAGTATTAAGGAAGTGTTCTTGATGAAGAGTGAAAAGCAATAGACATTACAGTAGTACAGAAGGGCTAACTTGTTGACTTTGGCACGATGCCGAGCTAGAAGGCTAAGAACTGAAGAGCATAGAATTGTGTCCTCTGCCTCCCTTACCTTGGAGCCACTAAGTTGGGACCAGTAAGGCGTTTGGCTGCTGAAGAGCCTGTAGCACACAACTCTCTCCAGGAATGACAGCCACAAAGCTCGATGTGAAGACCTTGGCTGTGTTTCTGGCAGAGCTCTGATGGTTTTTTTTTCTGGAAAGAGGAAGGCTTTAAAGTGTTTACCTGGCCAGTGTGAAATCTGTTGGGGTTTTTTTTCATGTGGTTGTATCATCCGTTACCTTAAGCAGTTCTTTTCCTCTTCTGTTGCTTACTGTCCTGAAGTATTGATAAACAGCAACCACATCTCATCTCTCTCTGTGAGACTAAATAAAACTAGTTTCTTCTTGTATCTTAGAGACCTTGTCCTTCTGCTCATCTTGGTAGCCTTTCTTTGATCCTGTTGCTGTCTGAATTCACCTCATCAGCCTTTGAGAAATCTTGTTACAATAGTACTCAACTGTTGCTGTGACAAAAATCAAGCATGGGAAAACTGAAGTTGAAAGCTCTCGCTTCAAGCATTTGCAATGTGTGATTAATTTGGAGAGCTCTCCTTGTACTCGTTCTTTGTTATTCGGTTCCATGCAATTATTTAAACACTGAACTAACTACAATAATCCATTTTAAAGAATCCAGTGTACAAGTGTGCAATCTCCAAACATTTCTCTGTGGTTGACTAGTAGTTGATTTCTCTTATATTCCTGCATAGCCACCTGGGATTCTTTTAACAGTGCCTGAAAGTAATTGAGGCATACTAAGTGTTACAGGGGACACTCGTCCATAGGTTTTCTTAATTGCTATTCATTGTTACTCTACAGAGTTTTAGGAGAGCAGAAAAAAATACCGTAATCCCCTTGATTTACCTCATTTTCCAGAGTGTTCAGTTTAACCATTTCACATTAACAGAAGCACTTCTAGTCCACATCTTAAATTGGTGTTGGTCTTGTATTTCAGTTTTCTCCTTATGCAGGAACGCTACTTACGTAGCATTTTTAGTGTTCCTTAGTAACAAAACTGTACTGCTGTGTTCTAGCAAAGCACACAGATTAACTTTGCAGATGTTGATGTTTAAGGTTTGTATTTTTTGAGTGTTATTTCAGTTCCTGCTCCCGATTAGAACACAAAAATCCCTTTTTAATGTGCATCCTAACAGGAAGTTGTTCATTCATATACATACCTATTTTTTTCATTTTTACTTGGTCCTTCTGCAGTACTTTGATAGCTTAGATACTCTGCAGTATGCCCTCACCAAAAATATCAGATTAAGCAACAGGGAAGGGATTTTTGAGTGGATTTTTTAAGGAGGGAAGGGGGTTTTAAGTGGATTCCCACTGATTGACCTGCTCTCAGAACCAAAGACATGAGGCGTGATGTGGTTGGGAGGAAATGGAAAAGACCCTCTCTATGAGATAAAAGTAGGGGAGGCAGGATGAATTGTACAGGAGTGTATAAAACATATTTCCACTGAAGGTGAACAAAATAGGAATAATAATAAAAAGACTGCAGCTAATATCGGGCTCAGGCTTCTTTTCATTGATCTGGAAGTCAGTGTTCTTCATTATATTAAGTCAGACCAGTATTAAGGACGTGGGGGATTTGCATGTTCATGTTGGTTTTATGGGTCTGTGGCTTTTTTATTAATAACATTAACTGGTTTATCTAAATATTGTGTGTTTTGTTGTGTTCCTTTTTTTCTAACAATTATTTTTCCACAAGTGGGTGAATGGAAAAAAAACTTCTTGAGAACCAGAAAAATGTTCTAAAAATTTAAATATAAAAAATCAAATATTTTAAATATTCCAAAAAACTTTTGAAAAGATATTTTCAGATATGTATTATAAAAGGCACACAGGTGACATTTAGAGAAAATACACTGGAGGGACTTAAATCTGAATTGTGAGTGATTTTTGAATACTGATAGCATTTACTCTTTCACTGTATCAGTAAATATGGGATATTTTTTTTTTTTCTGTATTTTAGCTATTTCTTGTTTGCTCCACTACTGTCTGCTATCTTTTCCTCATACTTGTTAAAATAAAGATGACATTAAGCATTGTACCTATTGCTGGTTGGTTGCCTAGCTAGCCAAAACTTTAATTTTATCTCAAATCCCTGTTCCGGAATGTATGGGACCAGCAGTACTAAATTCCTCTCTGTTGATCCAACCATATACAAGCTTAATTGTCTTTATTAAAACTGTAAGTATTTCATATAATGTGAGGGTAAACAGAAAGTCTATCACTTTCCTTGTACGGCCCAGATTCTCCTGCAAATAAAACAATTGTTATAGGTACTGATTACAATTTTCAGTTTAAAAAAAAAAAAAAAAAAGAAGTAAAACAGTGATGCTTTGCTATTGCTGCTGACAATATAGAAAAAGCTGGGTTAAGTACAATCTCCATGATGTAGCCAAATATATTGGAGTGAGAGAGACCAGCCAAGAAAAAAATAGTTACCCTGAGGGAGAATAGTACTGGATTAAAATCTAGATAAAGGGGAAAAAAACAAAACCCTTAAGGTTAGCTATTTTATTTCCACCTATAAAATATAACCCCGAAATGTTTCTTTTTACCACAGCATAACAGATTTTTATCTTTTCTCAACCTGCAGTAAAATACACAGTTTAAAAAAATACAAGTCTTGCTTCTGTCCTTGAAAACTTTCATAAGTACAGATAATAGTTGTTTGTTTACATTGAACATAAACTTTACATTGCACATTATTTTTTTTCTTTCTCTGAGCACTGAATTTTTTAAGTCTATATACACTGAATTCTAGTTTTGACCCTACATTTTAATATTTTATACTGAGGACAGGGAGTACAAAGAGAATGGAAAAGAAGCAGACACAGGAAATTAATTTAATAGCAGAAAGACATATTCCATTGAGAAAGCTATGTTAAGATTACATGATTTGCATAATTAAGTGCTGAAAAGTCATGAACTATGAAATTCAACATTTCAGACAATTCTTATTCTTTCTTCTTTACATATCTATTACTGTTAAGTCTTTATAAGATTTTAAATGTTAAAAATGCACAGGTTTTAATTAGAATTTTTGCTGCATGTACACATCTAGACTTTCTTGATCAAACTGTTGTCAGAGCAGCAAAGCAAAAGAGAAAAAAGGGGTTTGAGTACAAAGCACCTTTCCTCTGTATTTTAAATATATATTTATGTGTTTTAACCACAGATTCATTCAGTTAACTACAAAACAGAGCACTCTGGAAATACCGGCATTAATGATTTTATGGATTTAATGCCCAGCTCATCTACTTCTTCTGCTCTAACCATCATTGCTTCTTTTCTGAAATCTTCCTATGACTTTTAGATGTAGTGGTGGCCGTTTCTGTCTTCAACTGGGGCTGTTTCAGCTCTATTGTCATTGTCTATGACTGACAACCTCTTCAAAACCTCTCTTCAAACCGATGATTTGGACCTTCTTGTTTGCTGATGCCCCAGCACTGCAGTCATGCCTACTGTCACAAAGCCTGAAGAACTGATCTCAAAAGTCTCTTGTGGTTTATAGTTGGAATAAAAATATATTTTTTGCCTTTTTCATGCAGGAATGGCGGGTGCATACCAGCCATGTCTGTTCATTGTGGTCTTTAATTTAGAACATCTGATCCCCTAAGCATTTTCTACAGTATTGCAGTGAGCTTGACCTACAAAGTAGCTTTGTTATACTGAAGGAGCGTAGAACCCTTAACAATTCACATCTATTTTTCCTCAGATGTTCTGCAGGAGTTTAAAAGGTCTTCTTCTATGTCTGGTTTTGCTCTTAACCGAGCCATACATTTCTGAGCCTATCTAAGAGCACTTGCCTGATATTCATTTATAAAACAGTGACTGAATGCACAGTCCTTGGAGAAGAGACCCACCACGAGCACGGTTGTTCTTTTTTGCTATCGTCCTAGCAATTTTGCTTTTTATTGTAAAGTGGAGCAGCTTATAGGAAAAAAAGCTGAAAGTAAAGCTATTTTACAATGAAGCATAGCCCAGTGGTGGAAACACTTTTCTGGAAAAGAGGTACTGTAGTCCTGAACCAGGTCTCCTGACTCTGCGATGAGACTATCATCAGCATGCTGTTGATAAAGGGGATGGAAGCGGAGAGAAGTGCAGAGTGCCTCATTCTCCTCTGGCAGCTGTGTTTTGAATGAAAATGGGCACTCCTTCTTCCACTATATTTTCTGAAGCCTTTTAGGCTAAAATGATTTAAACTCATGACTAGTTAGTCATTAGTTCTGGGAAGCCATCTGAGCCATCTCACAATCCTGTACCTCAACTCTACTGCAAGGAGTCTTCACCGGGTGGGGGGGAAACTGTTGGAAATCCAGCAAGTACACTTCCAGATCTAACTCACTGCTTTTAAGTAATACATTTTGGCTGTCAACCAAGGGGATTTTATGCTGTCATTCTCTTCAAAGTTACCTGACTTGCGCCATCTCTCACTAAACAGTCCTAGAACAGGATCCATCAGCAGGCCTCGTATTAATTTAATGGTACACAACAAATTAGTGGAATTGACTACCACATTTGTCTATGTTCTGGGCCTGACAAAATTCAAGTCATGGATTTTCAGTTTCAGGTAACAAACGGGATCACCACTCGATCAGTGACCTGTAAGGAAAGTATTGCTTCAGCTCTAGTTAGTCTAGTCTTAGCTAAATTGACCACAGACTTTCAGTGACTGATGCTTACTAATGTTGACATTCATACCTCAGCTGATTTGCAGTAGCTGAATTTCTAAAAGACAGCACCATCAGAATCAGACCTACAGAGGGGCTTGCAGGCTAAAAGCTTGTCCTTTTCCCCAATTATATCAGCTGATCTAGGAAAGTGTATTACTTTTCCCTGCAAATCTTGTTTCATTTGAAAAAGAAGCTGTTAAAAAAAGTAATGGAAGCACAGAGGGGATTTTGTGGGACCCTTAATCATCGTAGCCAGAATTCTTTCTGCAGTATTCTGCTGAGTTTTTTCAGCTATTGAACAATATATTTTGATAATAAAAATATTGCGTACAGGAATACATATTTATCTGCAAATTTAACAAGATGTGAATATATACCTCTTGCTGCAGGCCAAAGTAAATTTGTAAGTTATTATGTGAGATTTTTTTGTGTGTGTGTAAAATGTTCGGTATTAACTACTAGGCAATTTTCTTTCTTTTCTTGGCTGTAAAATCTCATAACAGGAAAAAATGCAACATTAATAATACTACAACAAAGGGAATCATATTTATGACTAGAGGAGAACACTGGCTAACTTCCTGGCAGGTAACATTTTACAGCTTATGTTGACAAGTATATCTTTATTTATGACTAGGATCATAGAACACCAGGAAGCTTGTCAATAAAGGATCCTATAACGGTGTGAAAGAAAAATTCTTCATAAACAACTTTTTGCAAACTTAGTTTAACTGGATGATGCCTTGATAATTTTTGTAATGGATGGTGACATTGGCATGAATAAGATTTATTACGTTAGTCAAATGAAAGTGCATGTGCTGAATGCACAAGTTCAACCATCGGTACCTGCACAACAAACCTAATTAAATGGTGTGTCACTGAAGATGATTTAAATGAAAAGATAATGAAGCAAATCACATGAAAAGTGTTTAACAAAATTTATTCCAAAAGAATCAGAAAGGTTATTATAATTAGAGAAGTAGTCCTCCATGTTAATAATCTTTTTTAAACTGTCTCATTAAAATCCCAAGCAGAAATGGACATGTATATTTATGGCTGAATTTTGAAGGAAAGTTTCAGGTCTACATAGAAATTTATGGCTTGTGGCTGTTTCTGTGTCTGAAGTAGGTGAGCCCTTTATTCATGAAAATAGAGTCCTATTGAGCCATCATTAAGTCATTGAGGTCAGGAAAGTTTTTAATCAGGTATCTTACATCAAAACAAAAAACAGTGAGGAAAATGGTTCATGAAATTATTAGATAGTAACATCAGTGGGGTATGAACAACAAAATTATATTCAGCGTTTTACTAGGTAAGGGAGTAACTATAAGAGTTTTCACTAGATACCTAATAGGTTAGTAACCTTGGGATTTTTAGGTCATATGGAAAGTAAAACTACACTGGTCAAAATACTTTGATTAACAAGCCAATAGTTAGGCAAATATATATTTTATTCTTATGGGTTCATAAAGAATATGTGTGTATATTCAACATGTATCATTAATAGGTTCCATCAGTGGTGCTCCATATGCAGCAATGGGAGTGAAGAGGAGGAATGAGGAACCCCTCAATTCCCCTCTGGAATTCACCCATACAGTTGGTTATGAAATTGCAAGTGTCCCTTTGTGACAAAATGAGCACAGGTAGAAAACTGACAGAGCCTGGATTGCATCCTAGGAACACAGATGTGTGAAGAAAAGAACTAGAACAACTTTCCTCTACAAACTGAAGGAGTCTGAGTTCTGACTTTAAGTTTAAACTTGAATCTATGGACTGCAATCAAGGACATCACTGAGCGTACGGTGGGTTGCCAGGCTAGTGCAGAAGTACTGAGGACTGGGTTGATATTTACTCACATTCTCATATAATAGCTCATTTTGAGAAGGCTTTCAGACGGGGCCATTGCTTCCCTAATTCTTCTCCAGCCTCCTGCCTACCCCCCTTTCAGACCAGAAGCATTTGTATTCCTAGCTGTGAGTTTTTGGAAGCAGTACAATTATGTTGCTGCTAACCACCCAACCAAGGATCTGTAGCACCACTGGGAACATACCAAATCCCTCCGGAATTTCCCAGCATTGCAATGAACGTTCACACACATCATCTAGCACAAAGTTTCTGGAATATTCCTCCAAATGTCATGCCACCCATGGAAAAATATTTTGGGGATGCCAAAACTTGCCATACCACCTTCCTACTCTCATTTTTAATGCTCTTATCTTTCTCCACCTCTTTCTAGGATCTTTCTTCTGCAGGGGGAACAGCACTTTCTCTCTCCTATGAAGCTTTCCAATAGAATTTAGAGCAACTATGTTGCAGATAAGAACGTAAAATAATTCCTACCACCAATTAGAAAAGAAAACTGGCATTGTTATTGAGACACCTGTCAATACTTCATTCAGAGCAGTAACAAGGTGTGAAAGAAAAGGCCGTTAACAACAACGAAAGAGCAAAAAAAAAAAAAAGAAATAGAGAAGAAAAAAAGAAAGAATTGGAAACCACCTCTGAGCAAAGAAAGTCTTCTGTTTTTCATATTTCACCATGTTGTTTGCTCAGCGAAAGAGACATTTGGCAATGAAGCGATTCTCACCAGGCTCTGTATTGCAGGTGTTTAATTGCCTAGGACAATCACTTGTGTGTGAAATAAGACACTAAATGGCACTGGAGCTTCAGTCAGTTTCTCCAAATGCAGAATGAAATTTATTATTAGGCCCAAAGGTAGCTAAAAGTGCTTTCTGAAGGAAATTTTAAATGATCCTCTGATTAATATCCCATAATTGAAGGTTACCATGTAACCCATTCCATTATGCTGTGGGAGGAGAAAAGACTAACTGCCAATTATCTGTTTGTTAGCTGTATTAAACTCCAAGTGACAGACATGGTACTGAGCCATGAATTTCAGAACTAGGGTTTGAAGTCACCCCCTCTGCTTTGTGTGTAGACGTTTGAGAGATTTCTTCAGCCCATGATTGAAAGAGATCATTGTACCTTTTGGATTGGAGCTCATTTCCAGATTTAACTACTTTTTCCCCAGTGAAGTCCCTCGCCACCTCTGCCCTCCCAGACACACATATGAGTTTAGGCCATTTGTCCAGTTCAAACTTATTTATTTTAGGTTTTTATTTTGGGTCTATCTCAACTGCATTGCTATTTTCAGACACTGCTGCAATGCTAGTCTTCGTTATTGCTCCTCTGCAGTGACTTACAGTGGATAGTACAGTCATACACTGTCTTTAAAGTGTTATGTGCAAGTTGTGTCATGAGGTGAAAGCAAAGTAACTTCAGTGAAGGAAACCTATATAGATACTTTGAACATCATCACTTAGATTAAGGTAGCAATTCACTAACAATTGTAGCATGTACAGCAGGGACTTGCAATTAATATTAACTGTTGATGGATACTTTCTGAAATACATGCTTTTTAAGCAGATTTCTATCATGTTTATCCTTTCTGTGCTTTCCTGGATGAAGTGAGATGGTACAGTGGTGTTTAATGAGATCACAGTCATGTGTGAAGTGTGACCTGTTGGTTGGCAGAAGGCCAATACTTAAGAATAAATCCTGGTAGGTGGCTTAGTTTTTAAAATAAGGTTTCATCTCCACAAAGATTCTGAGATCTATCAGTGAAAAAGCCAGGAGAGAGAAATTGCAATGCACCCATCTGAAATTTAATCAAGAAGTTAAACTTACTCTAACAAACATAAAAGCTTAAGTTGTAACAAAGGTACAGCTTTATATGTATTTGGTGAAAATTAATAGGGTACTGGAAAACCTATATTCTTAACAATTTTGTGTTGAACTTTTGTTGACTTATCTAACTCAATACATTAATATTTAGCCAATAATTAATCCATCAGAAGTGCTATAATGTATGATTATTTCCAAGCAGAGCTTCAAATTGAATGCTTGTACATTTTTTTTACTCATTTCATAATTGCAAACAATAAAGAAAAAAACGAAAAGGTTCTTTGCGAGCAGCGCATTTGAAGTCACTGTAACTTCTAGTTCTGATCTTTGCAGAAATACTGCCACTTTATATGAAAGCCTCTTTCTCTCTGATCAGGGATGAACACTGAGAATTTTAAAACTTGGCTCTACTCACAGTATTTTTTTCCCCTTTAAAATGTTGCAGGTTTTTTTTAAAAGGACTGTCTTCTCAGAGAGTTGCATCAATTCCAACTGCTGTCTTCTGCCAGGACATGCCAGAAGGCTCCTAATGAAATCTGCCTTAGGTTTTAGTTTCTTAAATCTCTCCTTTCACAGGTGATAGAATAAGAACACCAGAATCTGAGACTCGTGACTGTAGAGTGATCTAAAGTGTCCAAGACATCTTCTCACTGTTTCTTCTCCATTTCACTTGCTTCACTGGTAGCTGGCTCAGTATCAGGAGATACCTTTATAGTGTCCCTCTATTTACTGAGGTGCCCAAATATTCCTGTAGCTTAACTACTGATACAAAATTTTGAGCACAAAAAGGTATGTGTCTATTGGCTTTGTGACAGCACCCGAAAAAAGTCAGGTCACTGTGCTGTGGATTTCCTGTGCCTTTGGGGAAATCTTATGGCAGTCTTTAGTGAACAGTGCAGGCTTCTGTGGTTAGTCCTCTCCATGTTGCATTCAGTTTTCTTGTATTTGTGATCTCTTCCTGAAATGCAATCAGTCACATGAAATATGTTCCATCTTTTGTTCTGTAGTGTAAACACAGTTTTTATCTCAGTCAATATGCTTTCAAATTAGAAATTACGTTGAGTACCAATCTTTGCTATGGTTTTTAGAAAAGTAAATTGCACGGAAAACTGTTGAATTTGCACATATTACATGTGCCACCTCTTCTGCAGATAAATCTCCCTGGAGTAATGTGCTCTTATCAAAAGGAAAAGTTGTTGTTATATTCCTTTGATACCACTTTTAGATTTATGGTTAGAAAACAGTGTTTGTACTAAAGAAATACTGACAAGATCTTTTCTTATGCCCATGAAGAGTTGGACAAAGTGTTAACATAAAGCTAAATGAATGGGTCTAACTCTGTAAGATGAATCTGTTGAAGAACACAACTCTGCAGTTTGTGGTTAACGGGAAGCTTAGCTGAATCCAAGGGGGGATGCGAATAACTTTGTAAGCAAAGTGACATGATTCCATCTGCCCGATTTGGGTGACTCCCAAGCTGAGGTAATCTTTCTCTCGGTTGTCTGTTACAAACAAAACATGGACATTTTCAAGGACACAAGTGGCTGGAACAGTTCGTCCTTGTGCAGGCTGGCTGAGAGCTGGCAAGTCCTGCAGCCCAAATGCCCCAAACCACAGCCTGGGAGCGTTGGTTCAGACCCTGACTCAGGAGGGAAGAGTGCCATCTGCTGAAGTAGAGAGTCCAGTTTTCCTCCCTTTTTGATCTCTTATCCACATGCTGAGCAAGACTAACTGTCCTGGTAGGACTGCAAATTGAAAGGTCAAAACAGAATGTGGCATGGCTACAGGAAACAGTAGCTCAGCCTGCAGAAAAATCTGCCTAATCCAGGGAGACATGAACTGAGTGTTTTTAGTATTGCTCCTTCTTTTCTCCTCAAGGCTGTTAAAGTTGGAAAGTGTTATTTTGTTTTGTTTCATCTATGCCTAGGAGAGTAGGTTGGAACTTTGATAGAGCATGTTCCAGTTTGTTCTTAATATATAGCAGATAAAGAGAAAATAATGCATCCATGCATAAAAATCACTTTATGCCAAGATTGCATTCGAGAGCATCTGGGAAATTTTGAAAGCTTTATTATGGAGTGATGAGGTCTATTATGTGAAACACAAAGAATATATAGTAAATTACCTTGTCAATCTTGCTTCCTCGCTTTCCCTCATCTCTGTTGCTTTTCCCTTTCTCTTACTTAAGCTGCCCAATACAACTTTGCACTTACTCTTCAGAGGAAAAGTGAGTACATCTGTCCTTTTCCCTTGGTGCTAAGATTAATACTGTACTGTCAACATGTTGTCTACCTCCCTAGGCTGATCCAGCCATTTCAGCGAGAAAGGAGACTTGCCTTGAGGGTTTTTTTTCAATGCTTTCAAAAGGCAATTGATATGATCTAGTACACTGAGAGAAGAGCTGTGTTACTACCATGGATACAATTCCCACTGCGTCCAGCAGAGCTGCAAGTACAGTCCAGTCTCACAGAAATAGTAGTCTCTTCCCACTAAGAAAATTAGTTTATCTTGTAGCCAAAATGCTGTTTAAAAAAACCCAAATGCCTGTTGCTTTCTTCCTCTTTGTTACATAGCAGATTCCCGAGGAAGTAAAGAACCATCATCACTGGTCACTTAGATTAATTTGTAGTCTACATTTTTCCTAGCTTCTTTTTGCATTGACTTTCACTTCATGGAAAAAGACTAATCTTTCAACTTTTCTTCACCGTTTATTATTACAACTTTTTTTTTGCCTGACTGCATAGAAGCTTTATTGAAGGGTATTTATTATCAGAGGCGCAGTTATCATTTATTCAGATGGAAATGCTTTTCATCTAGAAACAATCTGCTTACATCTTTTGATGCAACTTAAATCATAAAATGCACAATATGAACAAGAAGATGCCTCCTTAATAATGACTAAGCATTGTATAACCTGCCCTAACCTAAGGAAAAAAAAAATGCAGTACTCTTTTTCAGCCTCAGTTAAATTTTAAGATTCTCTGCCTTTTTTGTATTAGGTACACAATGTATGTGTGGCTCTGCTGTGTTGCTGTTCCATAATCACCTTTTCTTCGTGATTAATATGGTCAACTTGTGTCAAAGATGATTCATCTGGGTATCGGTTTAGGCACCAAAGATAACTCATTTGCCTGTGGCTATGGACTGGACTTCTTTGATTTGCTGCTTTCTTCTTGTCATTAACTTTCTTGTAGATGGGTTATTAATAAAAGCAAAACATCTATCCGTCTCTGGTTACACCACTCTAGTTTTACATTATTATAACAACCAGCATTAGGGTAATCTGTTTAATATTTAGTGGGCTGTTTATTGATGCCTCCACAAGAAATCATTTTTGAGAGTTTATGGGACATCAAAGCCATTACTGATTTTGATATGTAGATTTTTTGTTACAAATGATGAGGAAATATTTCTCTCCATTTCTTGCTGTAGATGTTTCTTGTTTTAAGTACTTTCTGTAAGTCAAGATGCAATAAAGCCCAGAAATCGCATGCCCAAAAAGGGTTTTTTCTGAAGTATGAACTCGCATATAAGAAACTCTTAAAAACCTGCACCCCTGATATAAGCATTATAATTCATAAGAGACAGGGAGGAGATATTAGTATCCTGCCCCTAGCATAAATGTCAGGCTTGCTTTATACCACCACGATGGGCCTTCTTTTGGCTTTAAAATTCAGCACGGGGGATACATGGATTTGTACGACAGCAACTCAGGGCACAGGGAGAGAAGTCCTGGGCCTCCCAGAGCGAACTGCTCGGCTGTCAGAGCTGGGAGAGGAGGGGGGGGGAAAAAAAAATAAAAATCATCCTGTGCCTCAAGCTCTCAGGTCGGGCTTTGGGGAACCTTTTATGAAAGGAATTGCCGAGGGCGGCGGCGGGAGTGGCGCGCGGAGTGGCGCGCGGAGTGGCGCGAGGCCGCGGCGGTTGCTCCCCATCGCCTCACGGCGGCGCTGTCGGCGCCATCTTGGGGCGGCACCACAGTTGTGCCCGACGACCGCCTGGGGAGGTGCGGAGGAGGGTCAGTCAGCTGAGGGGAGGGCGAGGTGAGCGGACCCCCTCCTGCACTGAGAGAGGGAGTGAAACGGTCACTCTAGCTGTAGGGGTGATGAAAATGTTATCTGGACGTTTGCAAAGAGGGCAGAAATACGTGGGAGGTGAGTCCTGGTTGGAGACAGAGGTGAACTGAGAGAAGCCGATGAGTCTTAATTCTCACACCTGGCCTGTGAGGAGAGAACGCAGCAACAAGGTGCCTTTCGGCCATTGCCTCTTTGAAAAGGCACGACTGGTGACTGCTTTTTTCTGAACGGACCCAGCGCAAATGTTGTTGGGAGGTGGCAGAGACAAGATGCCCGTTTATATAATAGATAATGCTCCGGAGGGACGATCGATCAGGAGAGGGGCATGAACGATACCAGGACCCCGGAGGGAAAAGCAGGTGCTGTGGAGTACTTAATCAAGGAAAGGCAATAAAGCAAGCATGCCTTGGCCTCGTTAGCGCTGCCTTCTGAAGGTGAGAAGATAGAGCTCCTTTTCCCATTTCACGTGCTGTGGAGAGACAAGACAGAGCAGGGAGGTGCTGGCAAAGGCGGCGGCAGAGTGGGCTGATGTTGAAGGCTTTCCTGCGAGTGCTTGCGCTTGAAGGTTAGTGATAGTGATGAGCCCTTTACAGAGTAGTCATATAGAGGGGTTTGTGGCCTCACAGGACCACGGCTGAGTTATTAACGCATCTGGTTAACTTTACAATTTTGAATACTTACAGCTGTTTAAGTTAAGGAAAAGGAGGAAACTAGTTGAGGCTTGTGGCTAGTTTATAGGAATATAGAAAATGTCCAGGAGAAAAATACCTTCTTATCTGTAACTCTGTAGAAACTTGTGAAACTCGACCTGTCAGGTTTCTTGTCAGGGAAACTCTTTGTTTTGTTTTAGTTTTCCTTTGATGCATCAGGTATCGGTTTTTGTGTATGCTTGTTCTATGTAGGATTATAAAGCATGAATAGCCTTCTTAGTAGTTCAATTTAGAACTAAAGTCAGGAACTGTGCATTCTCTCTAGGACAGCAAAAACAACAACAAAGAATTTTGTTTTGACTTGCAACATATTTATTATTTTAATAGAGAATCCAGCTAAATTCCAAATCAACCTTACCATTGCTCTATAGATGTACTAGAATACTGCACTGTGTGGCCCAAATATTTAATGCAGTGTAGCAGAAATATTTACTGTGAGCTAAGTGCTGTTGTCATTATTCAGACAAAATATTGGAAGAACATAAATGTGAAATGTGTTTTAAAGAAGAGCAAATAACATGAATTTTTAATGGGATTTTCTTCTTGTGTGTGTGACAATCTCTGCCAAGATATGAACTACCAACGTTTTCTTGGGCAACCCGTGAGGCACACCATGTGCAGTCATTACTATTTTTAATGATTCTTATTTAAACTCTGAGAGATGCTATAAAGTTTGCCATCAGTATTCAGGAATACTTAAAAATAACTTTGGGAATATGTGTAGAACCTATAAACAACAGGAAACAAAAACCAAACCACCACCAAACAATCTGGTCTAAAACTTCTGTGCATTTGGGGGGGGGGGGGCGGGGCAGAAGGCATTGAGAATTACCAAAACTCAAGAAGACCTATCCTTCATGAAGAGTTTTCATATTAATGAGAGAAAGTGGTTCAGTCATATAAACAAAATGTGGGGCCAGCGTGTGCTGTAGAATGAGGTAAAAATTGAATGTAATCTTGTCCTGTCCAAAAATAAATGAATTTTTTTAATGTTCAAGGCTTTTTGGCTTGGACAAAATTTGACAGGTTTGTGAAAAGGGAAGAATGGAAATGAAACAAATTTCAAGAAGCTTGATACATTGGAATTGGAAGTATTTAGTTAATATTTATTGCGGAATCCTAAAGGCAGTGTCACACAGGATGTGGTTCTTTATAGGAAAATATTAAGCAGTAAATAGTTGTCATTGCCTGTGTCATTGACTCTAAGTAGAAGGATAAACATTTTAACCCAAGCAAACCTTGCTAGCCTGTGGTTCTGACACTGAAATTTAGCAATGGAAGGTTTTTTTGAAGACAAATAATGTTCCATAGAAGTTGGGAAATTTTTGAATTTGTTGCAGCTGAGTTTATAAAATCCTTCATTGAATTACTGGATAGTATTATTTTACTGATTAAAACTCATTTATTTCTATAGTGGTTAGTGCTGGGGCTGGTAAGTATCAGGTAAGGAGAGTATGAAGCACAATATGGGTGTTCAAACCTCCTACTAGCAAGAGCCTGACTGTATCAAACTTAATATGTTTTTCCAAATTGTGGGGGTTTTTTTCACGTGTTTATTTTTTTAAACAAAGATTGATCATCATGCACAGCTGACCTCTGTTGCACTGTCAGGGAGCCGGAGCAGGCAGTTTTCCTGCAGTGGGTCTTAGATGTTTAGTTGGAAAGAACTTTGTATTGACAATGTTTCTTCTGCCCAAACAAAAACTTTCACGTGTGTGGGTTTGGGTTTTAGTTGTATGGTTTGTGGGGGATTTTTTTGTTTCCTTTTGTGTTTTTAATTTGATCCAATACTGCTCACAATTTAGTATTGTGGTTTTTACATTTCATGCCACTGTAATTATCACCTGCTGGACACTAATCTCTTAAATATTAGTGTCAGAGCTCTTTCCTTAGAGTGTGGGAGGGTCAAGAGTACAGCGTGTTTGACAATTAGAAGCCTTTCAGCAATTCAGGACTCCTTCCATTTAAACATTACGGAGAAAAAAAGGTGCAGCCCCAACTTCCCCGCCGCCCCCACTTGGCGAAGAATAGTTTTCTTCTTTATGGAATGTTGCGCAGATCAGGATAAATCTCCCCGTGGCCTCCATCTTGAGTCATGCATGCATAAGTGCTGCTGTACTTGCTACTGCTACAGCAAGCTACTTTTCAGAGGTGGTCTGTGAAACCTGCAAGTATCAGCAAAGTTCAGCTGGAAGGTGATTAGCATACATCTTAACTCTGACCATTGTCCTAATGATGCCTAAAGCAGCAACAGCTTAAGACCTTTTTGAATTACAGCCTATTATTTAAATATTTACTGTGTCTGTCATGATTTATAATTTGGTATTGTGTTCATAAACATAATTGCCTTTAAAAAAAAATATTACAGGACTCAAGTCTTCTATTCCATTGCAAAAAGACTGCATAATGAGGCTTCCAGTTCCCTTGAAATGTGTTTATAAACTTTTGTTTCCTCGTGACAGCATGGTAGCAGAGCATTTGGCTTCCAGAATAGTGAAGAAAAAATATTTCTTGTGTGTGAAAGTCAAGCTGTATCTTTTATAAGCAAAGAGGGATAGATATTACTAAGGTTCAGACTTTTTTTGGAGAGTGGAGTCTGCATTAATACTGTCATGTGTGGTAATTTAAATAGGGTTTCACCATGGAATGTGAAGATGGCTGTTATGCAGTATTCCTATGTTTACTGCCTGATTTCTTGGTATGTACGTTGCCAGAGCCTTTGACAGGCTAGTATTTGTTTAAGTGGGCGACGTGAATTTTTAATGTCTATTTTCCATATTTACGTAATTATTGGTCAAGCAGCATGATTTAGAGGACAATTTAAAAAATCCATTTTTTCACACAAGTATTCATCTGAAAGCACTTTTATTTATTTCTTGAGAAAACTGATGTGTCAGTTCTGTCAAAGCAGTTGACTGTCACAGAGGAAGTGGGTGGAAGGAATTTTTACCTAGACCCAGTCTAAAATCTTGGTATTATTTTTTGCAATTTGTAAAGTTTGGTGAGTAGTGCACTATGATTATGATTTTAAATTATGTGTTCCCTTTACCCTTTCTGCCAGCATACTTGCTGCCTGTTGTGATTTTAGTGAGCAGTCACACATTTGAATTGGTTGTCCTTCAACCCCCAATCCCTGAGCACTACTTCGCAGCCGTTTGTCTTGCTCAGTACGCAGTAACATGCTTAGGGCAGCAAGAAGAACATCTTGTAATGGAAGGAACAAAGGATTTAAGGATGATCGTAGATGAAACATCAAGAAAAGAGATTGCTGCTATTAGAGAAACTGTCAGTTGTATCTCAGTGAGACACTATGGGGGAATTCAGGAGAGATTTAACCAAACACATGGTATGGCATTTGTGGGTTGCACAGGCAGTCTGAATTATTTCCTTCCTTCCTTCTGTTCTCATGGAGCTAAGGCTGCCATCTTTTATTTCTAGAAGTATTTATTTGTTGTTTGTTTTGAAAGGTTATAGATAGAAAACATTTTTTATCAATAAAAGCATAAGATTTGCTGTCAATATTCATGTTGAAATGAAATACTTCATAACCTGGAAGAGTTTTAATTTCTTTTAAAAATTATAATGTTTTCCAGAAATTCAGGTACTGTTCCTTACATCCCAGATAATTTCTTAGACTTCCAGTTCAACAGAAAATAAAATTTATCTGGTGTTTCTGTACTGAACCCAGTGGCAGAGATATTTTTGTAGTATTTAATATTGTAAGATATTAAATATGACAACCAAATGATGAGTAGTATCTGTTGAATAGCTATTTGTATTGTTGGAAAGAGAGACCTAAGCGTCTGCTAGGTACCGCAAAGGTCTACGCTCAGTGTTTGTGCTTTGGGGTTTTTTAATTTTTTTTTTTTTTTTTACTTAGTGCTACAAAGGTAGGTTCTAGATGCTTTATTTGAAATAGGTGTTTTGTCTAAGATAAGTTACTCTAGCTCTGTTAGCTGTGTGAGTCTGTCTTTTATGTTTGCTTTTTCTTTGATATTAGTTAAAGTAACCTCACTACAGGTTGGGATGTGAACTGGTAAAGCATTAAATAGAATGTTATTGGGTATCTCTTTACAGCTTCAATGTAAGAATTTGTTAGCTTAATTTGTGGAGTATATAACTACCCACTGATACAGCACCATAAATAAAATCCACTGTGTTCATGAAGTTCTCCTAAGTTAGTGAGTTCTTTGTTTATATAGATAGAACTAAGCTGGCTGTTACGATTTTTAAACTGCTGTGAACCTGCTTTCGTATAAGTACAAAATAAAATGTGTTCTGTTATAACTCAGATAGGATCGAGGTTTGTATTTTATAAATAGAATGTGGAATTACATTAGCCTTATAGATTGTGTCAGTAGATGGCAAGAATAAAGATAGTAGTGAATAAAATAGTTAAGAGATATTAAAAACAAAATCAGGAAATGGCACGTCTCCAAAATAGTTACATTAAATCTTGTGAAGTCTAAGAAAGTAAAAAGGTGTAGGGGTGCTAAAGTAATACTTTAGATAGGAGAACCTCAGTTTATTAGCTTTCTTCAAACAGTTGTAACCTTGGAGAATAATCAGTCTTCTCTGTGAAGGTTTTTAAATGTAAAACCAGGTAATAAAGGTGTGTCTGTCAAGAATCCCAAGCAGTGGTTCAGAAACGAGATGCTATGGAAATACAAAGAATGATGCAAAATTTTTCATAATAGGCTGTAGGTATTTCATTTTTAGCTGCTGCAAGACAAATAATTAATCCTACATTAGGATGTAGAAACAACTGTTCCAGGTCCAGTGACAACTTCACCTACAGTAGTGATGAACAGTAGGACTTAAAACAAGCAGGAACAGTGCCACTGGCAGATGTCTGGAAAAAGAGTTCAAGAACTTCACAAATATACATTGATATTTCCCAGAATATTTTCCTAGCCCTTCAGTGAGGGCCCAGGAAATCTTAATGCAAGCTTACCGCACTAGATTTACACCAGGAGCTTCTTGAGGGGTTTGTTTGTATTGGGACAAGCATGTCATGGTGGATGGAAGCATCATCTTTGTTTCCTCCAATACAAGAACTAGGGACCATCCAATGATACCAGCAAGCAAACAAACAATGAACAGTGGTCACCTAATTGGCTTTGTTATGCTGCTTATAAACTGCTGTCATACCATATGTCATATCATCTCTCTACACTAAAAAATCCTGATCTGTCTAGCTCTGTGAGTTAATCGCTTTTCTCTGTTCCTCTCTAAAGTTCTGTTACATCATTGTTGAGACAGAGTGGGTTGGGAGCTAGAATTGCAAAAAAAAACCATTTAATATGCAGGAGCATTATGGATTTACGCAGTAGCATAATGATAGTTTTGGAGGTTTTTTTCTTCTTCTGAATAATTTTGATGTTCACTCAGTATGTCTTCTGACTGGCAGCAAAATGACAGTGTAGCGTTCAGTAGAGTTATCCGTTGTGGTAGGAACACCTCATTTCCATGCAATAGTGGTCAGTTCAGACTTTGGGATTACTTTTTTCCAGTGTCTCTTCCATTTTGTCTGCCCTGACTTTCATCTACCTTGTCTTCTCCTGTCAGTTGGTGTCACAAGTTCTTTCTACAGTTCTTCACAAATAGCCCTTGAGTTTAGTACCCTAAATAATCAAATATCATAAGCAGACACTTTGTCAAACTATGTTTACACCTTCCGTTGGGCAATTTATGAAGCTTATTGAACTGAGGAACCTGGAGCGAAGAATCTTGCAGAACTCCAAAAATTATTTGCCTCCAGTGTGAAAACTACCTATCTCCTTTTTCCTTCTACTTCCTTTTTTAAAGTCACTTGCTTATTTGTGTGAGGAGCCTTTTTCCTAATTCATGGCTGCTTGATTTCCTTAACAGCTTTTTGAAAAGGAATTTTGTGCAGCACCTTTTAGAAAATCAGGTAGACCGTGTGAGGCAGATCTGGCAGATCTCACGTGCTCACCTACTTTAAAGGACTTGATCTATGTAAGAACAAAGGTCTACAAGACATGAATTCCCCTAATCAGAGTTGTGTTGGTTCTTCCTCAGTAGATTATTTCTCATGTGTAGTGACATACCCAGTGTGGGCATGAGGCTGTTGGTGTGTAATTACTCTGACTTCCCATAGAGCCCTTCTTGAAAAATGTCACCTGCGCTATCTTCTGGGTCTGAAATGCTGCAGTGGTTTTGAAGTGAAAGATTACACTCCACAATTAGTATTTCAATTATTTCAGCTTTAAATTCCTGAAGAGTACTTGGGTGATCTGTTACTGTTCCTTTTGTCAGGTTTTTTTTTCCTAGGACATCTACCAACACATCCATTAGAGAAGAGCTCCAGTATGGGAAATTCTTCACACTCCTTCACCATAAACTCATTTAAAGATTTCATAAGGTTTTATACTGTACCCTCATCTTCTCTGAATGCTACTTTTATGTCTCTATTTCCCACAGAGACTCCTTGGAAGCTTTCCCACTCTGATATCTTCCAAAAATGATTCATTATTTTTTATGCTGCTTGCAAATTATTTCTTAAACCCACTTTTCATCATGTTAATATTTAATCTACCAAAGTTCACAATCCTTCCTGTTTTTCGTGGTGGGATACTTCTCAGCTTTTTAGAGGATGCTTTCAATCTTTTTTTTCTTTTTTCTTTTGTTTTTTGTACTCACCTGCTTAGCCATGCTGCAGCTTTCCTTCCATTTTGCTCTTGTGCTTGTTGACAAATGTTGTGCTTTTGGTTTGTTCCAGTTTGTTTTAAGAACCTTCACATTGCTTCTAAAGATGTTTCTTTTTTGTTTTCCTGTTCATGTTCCCCTCTTACGTATTTTCTCATTTTTAGATAACTCCCCTTAAAAATTAAACTTTACATTTTATATGTATAATATATACAATAGTGCTGGTGAGAATAATATTATTATTACACAAAACAGGAGTTCTTCAGCAATTTGCTTTTTTTTTGCTGATTCTGGAGAGTGTTATTACCAAATCTGAAAATGGGGAGTCAAGTGGATTCTTTGTTCATGAGCTTATAAAGTTTAGTTGCCATGAAAATACAGGAAGGCTTTTTCAAAAATTGTATTTAATGCCAGTTAATACTATCTAGTGTTAAGAGTCAGTGCACTTGCTAAGTGGATTTATTTGCTAGGATCAAGTAACAAACAGGAAAGCTACGGAATGATTCTGCCGTTTTACAGTGGTTTTGCTCTTTGCTCTGCCCAGAAAATGCCTGCAGATTCAGAAAGGATTCAGTTTCTATGAGAGGAGCAGAGGAAATGGACTTAAAATTATGTTTATATCCACTGCTGAGGATGAAGAAACTTTGGATCTACTTTTCTTGTGGTTAAAAGCATGGGAGACGATTTCAAAACTCCTTGGGGATTACAGTTCACAGTGTGAACAAGTACTTGAACTTTAAAATATGTTTGCTTCAAAATTCTTTCTTTGTAGCACCGCCAGTTTTAAGAATGAATCCTGATCCCAACTATGATGCCACTTCAGCTTTCTACCAGTCTGTCCTTGCACTGAATGGAAGCCCAAAAGCGGGGAAAATAGTTCTGGTATCAAATGTAAAATTTGATTTATTGGCTTGCATCTGAGAGTCCTGTCAAAAGTTGGCGTAGTCCCTCTTTGTAATGGTACTCCTTGGGGGTTTTGGTTTTTTGTTTGGTTGGGTCAGTCCATTTTCATCTCCTTGTTGCTAGATGAGGAAAGCAAATATATGGTCCTGTTTCTGTTGAAATGTTGGCATGCAAAAAAATTAATTCCCTCAGAGAAAAAGATTTAAATACTGGTTCATAAAGACATACGCTGCAGAGTAGTCTGTGGTGTCTCAAGGAGAGAGGAGGAAGAGGACCAAGGCTATCATTGGTAATTTTAGGGTAAAGAGGAGCTGTTAAGGCTTTTAAGAGAGATTTGCTGCTGAAAACTGCTACTAATACATCTTTGTTACAAATGAGTAAAAATAACTTGGACATGAGAACTGGTATCTAAGAGAGAAACTGAATAATTGAAGTGGTTCAAACACTTGTTCTAAAATTCTGAAGATCTAATTTGATATTTGGTATTGGGAGTCTTAGCTATTAGAGAGATGCTTAGTGTTGATTTTGGTAAAAATTGTTTTAATTAGATTCATAACCAATAGATTCATGATCATACCTTATTCTTACAGTCTTCTTTAGAATGTAGACTTATAGTATTAATACTTTACTGAAATGATCACTTTTTGTGTGGATACTAATTTAACAGTTTATATAGTTTCTTTGTAGTTGAATATTTGTATCAGTAGTCTACATTTCTGGCTGGATATGAAAAAAGTTGAGGTCTCTTTCACTTTATCTCATACACAGTGCTAAAGAAGGCTGAGTCACCTGGATCGGCTCAGTTGCATGAAAGGGGACTGACCAAGGTGATGCATGTTAGTAAAGTTTAGCCTAAATTCAGTAGGGTTTGGAACTTGCACTGAAATGTTGTGTGCAGGGAAGAACTTTGTTTCTATTTCTTTTTTTTCAGGTAATTATAAGAATGAAATGCTTGTTAGACTGATGAGCAAATGTCTCTTATGAATACTAATAATTATTAACAAAACTGATTTTTTTGTGAATATTTTAAGTATTTTCAGTAACTACTGATAAAGATATGTATATTCTTTCAGCAAGCAGTGTGGGCTCAGGACATCTGATGAACTTGTTACAAATGCTTCTTGGAAATAGCTTGATTGGTTCCTTAATGCTCTTCAGTATGTCACCCACTTTGAGTTAGTTGCTAGGTTTTTTTGCTCAGATAGTATTTGTAGTGACTAGATTTAAACAAAAATAGCCCTAATGTGCCCCCCCCCCAACACCAGCACATGCCCCCAACCCCCCTCCCTGCCCCCCCCCCCCCCCCCCAAAAAAAAACAAACCGAAAACCAAACTAACAGTCCAAAACACACACATACCCATGCCCCATCCACTGGTAAACTGATAATTTGAGCTGCAGTGCTTTTTCTATTTAGTAAACAATGGCAAGATAACAGGATGGATGTGTAATACGTCATGCAGAACCTGGATCCTCATTAAATCATGTTTGCACAGTGTGCCAAAGAGAAGGAAATCCAACAGCAGTGTTGAGAACAAATTGGTAAATCCATTTCTATAAATGGATACCAACTAAACTGCAACCAGAAATTCAAACAATCTCAGCTGCTTGAGGTCTCCTAAAAGTAACAACTGAGGTGAAGAAGAATCTGTCCTTACTGTGATTTCAGATGTTTCTACTAGTGGTAGTCACTGCTGATGTTGGTTGAAATACTGCAAAATCTTCTGAAAAATACAATAGAAATGCTTATTTTTCTGCAAGACTTTTTTCCAGTGAAGGAGGTGGGAAATAGTTCAGAGAGGCATACGAACAGCAGGCAAAAACACTTGCCTTTTATCAGTGATGTCTGGAAGTTGGGTTTTTTTTTTCTTTTCCACTTGATTTTCCCATGTTTCTACAGTATTTGAGGTTATGTTAGTATGTGCAAATTTCTTCATATAAACTTAGTAGTTTCTAATCATAATCTTAATTGAAAATTTTAAAAGAGAAATTATGGATGATATTGAGGTTCTTGTTATACTACTGAGGCTTATTATAGAATAAACTGAATCCTAAAGAAGTGAAACATGGTGTTAGAACTGAACTTTTGTGAATATTATCAATAAACTATGCAGCCAGCCAGCTTCTTTCCTTTTCTGTCATTATACAGTAAACGTTGGGTGAACGCACGGTATCATCAGCCTGTGGGATTCTTGCGACAGACAGAGATTGAGAGCTTTAAAAGAGATTGAGCTGATGCTACAAAATACATGAAGTGCAGTGTTGGTCCTTCTGGTTTATTTTGGTCAAATAAAAGCAGAGCTTCTCTAAATTCCTCTGGGTGGAGCTGGAACAGTGTGTGCAACTGTTGTCTGTTATTAAATCAGCATGTTGTCTTTTTTCAACACTGTAGAGCTTTCACTGTTGCTGAAGGTTAGAATGCTGGGCCAAATCTGTCAGTCAAGAGCCTTTTTGCTGCTTGCTAGGATAAGAGGATATGGAAATTTTATTCTAATATTTTAAACATTATAAGCAGCATTATACTTAAATTCTAAATGAATACATTGTTGCTGTGGCTAGAAGAAATACCAACCTCAGTCTGGCAGCCAACTAGTATGTTATGTTCTGGCATATTTTCAAAACAGTGAGCAGTGCATCCTTTCCTTCCATGTCTAATTAGTGGCATCCCTCCTGCAGTCTGTGGCCACTGAAGTGTCTAACCCAGTTCACTTGCAGATGTTGATCATCCTTCACCTGGTACTGCATTGTGTCATCTGACTGTCATAAATTGTGAATTGTGACTAGAGTAATTGCTTAGGATACTGCCCCATGTCTTGTTTGCTAAAATCCTGGTTCTTCTCCCTCCACTAAGTTGGGAGGCTACTAATGATATTCCCATTGACTGCTCATCAGAAAAACAAAAAAAAGAGCCAACCCACGACATCTCAGTACTGACACCAGTGCACAGACCAGAGCACAAAATAGAAACATACTTGGCTGGTGCTTGCTTTATGTGACTGATATTAGAGCAAAAGGGAGTCTTCAAGCAAAGTACTGGCAGGCTGTCCTTCTACAGCATGTATCAGCCAGCTGCTGTGTATAGTACTAACCTTGTAGCATGATTAAATGTCACACCTCCTCCTTTCACCAGCTGAGACTAAAACAATATTTTGGTATCTGCTTAATGCTCACTGCCTCAAACACTGTCCTTGCTTAAATGCATTCTCTCTAAATCATTCTTTCTCCTTTTTGAAACATCTGGTATTTTTTATGACCAGTACACACAAAATGAGCTCATAGCATATGCACCTGCAGGAGCTGCTGCAGAGGAATAGAAGGCCAGAGACAGCCAGTTCAGCAGGTGCCACCCTGTGGAAGTAGGGGAAAAGTTGGTCATCAGCCCCTCAGGCATGTTCTGAACTGCGCAGCTGCTATTGATCTATGGATCAGAGACCATCCTACATTTGGTATCACTTTCATAGTATCTGGGTTAGGGTTTTTTGTTTGTTTGTTTTTTAACCTGAACTGAAACCAGTTGGATAGTGTCTGCAATGCTGAAGGGATTCAAGATTGTTTGGAGATGCTTTTTCAATTATTTTAATTCTTTTTTTCTCTTTTAGGGAAATGGCTAAACAAAAGGGGTGGAAATGTCAGGCAGGACTATCTTGTGAAAAATAATGGGGTCTTGAGTGCTTGTTGGTTTGTGGCATAACAGAGGGGAAGGTTTGTGTCACCAGACATGAAGCTGACAGTGAAGCAGTAAGTGTCTCAGCAGCTAGTAATTTGACTTTCTTTCAGACCTTCTCAAGGGTCTTGGTATGTGAAGATGTCACGTGCTGTGAAATGGTATTTTAACTCCTGAAAGTTTTTCCATGTTAAATACTGAACTTCTGGTTGGTTAGAGATTTAACAGATTTTTAGGATGCATTATGAAATATCTGTAGGCTCATTCATTTAGTTGCTTACATTATGGAGAGGTTGTTCTGCTTTCTGTCATAGCTGAGTTAAACAGTTGGAATTCATAGGCATCTAATAGTATTCTTTCAGAATTTTATAAGAATTTCTTCACTAGTATGTGTTGAAAGATACATAGCAGTGATTGAAAAGGAAGTTTTTGGTAGACGTCAGTAAGAGATATTTATGTCAGTCATGTCGCTTCTTCATCTGAACATTCTTAATATTTGCTTTCACTATTTCCTCCTTAAATGTAATTGGAGCTTTATCTGGGACTAAATCACCCTGAAGATCTTTGTTTTGAGTGATTGGAGTTCAGAGGTCAGACTTCCTGCCCCCAACCACCCCCTCGCTTAGTGTATTGGAATCTTTTTTTCCCCCAATGATGTTTCCTATGTTCTAGATTCATACTGTTAGAAGCAAGAACATTTCCTTCTCAGTGTGTAAGGTGTATATATATATGATATGATTATTATAGAAGTAGTGAAGAATGATAGGAAAAATAGAGTAGCCTGGTGCCTGTAGATGTGATCTGTGTGTTTTTTTTTCAGGAGTCTTTTCTTGTTCCTGCATCCTAATTCTCATAAATAAGATAACTTGTTTTTATTAATTATGAGGTTATCTAACTCTTCTGACAGTGTAAACCCTGTTAAGGTTCAGTTTTCTTTGGAAATATTGTGGTTTCCCTGATACATTTCTTGTAAGGAATCAAACCCCCAAATTTTAGATATTTAAGAGCTATGTTTAACATGAGAACGGCATAAAAGAGTAAGAGATAGAAGTTATTGAATGTTTTCCCAGTGCACCATGATTACAAGAACATCTGTTTTGAGTAGCGCTGTGGTGATCAACTGTGGAAATTCTGTGTTCAGTGGCTCTTGACACTTCTCATTTCTCCCATGTGGAGGAGTGATGGAGTGGCTGAAAATAGAGCTGTGGTTTAAAGTACAGATGGACAATGATTCAAAACCTTGAGGGGGACAAAAATTGTAATGCTGCCTGGAGTTAGGCATATCTGTCTTTTTAAATATTGTGACTTCCACATCCATTCGATGAGAGGAAAATGCACGATACAATGGCTAACACATAACTCTGCAGGAGCAAATAGACCGAATGAATGTTAAACTAAGATGGGTCCAACACTAGAAAGTTCAAGTGAGTGCAAGAACAGTTTTTAAAATCCAGTAATTTCTCACTGCCCGTAAATCACAAGTATGCATTGCATGCCTGGTTAAGCGTAGCTGACTTTAACTGAAGTTCAGTTATATTCTCTGGGTTTGTAAAAGCATGCATACTCTTTCTTTAAAGCTGGTACGTTTAAGAGCAATCTGGTTAGCTTCAAAGGTTGAGCTGTAGATTTCTGATGGCTGGAGCTCCGAGAAGTATATGCCATCTGGCTTGGCATATTGGTTGGCTATAGAGAGGCCACACTTCAATTATAATATGATAAATTGAGAATGTTGTTGTGGAAGGACCATTTGTTGTCCGTAACAAATCAGTTCCTGATTTATGCTGATGCATCTGTTACGTTTTAGGTTGTTGTCAAAAGTAGCTTCAGAAACACATGTACTCATACTCATGTCTACATACTACTTTCCTGAGTCTTGCATGTGTGTGACCCAGGTAAAAAATAAAATCTGATTTGGGTTTTTATGCCTTTTCTATCTGCACAATAGGTGTCATGAAATGGAAAGAACTGATCAGCAGGGATCAGGCTTCTAACCCAAATGTATTTATAGGCACTAGTGTTGCTTTGCATTAAAACAAGGGTTCATCAGTAAATCAGTGTGCTGTGGTTTAACCCCAGCCAGCAACTAAGCACCATGCAGCTGCTCACACACCCCCCCACAGTGGGATGGGGGAGAAAATCAGGAAAAGAAGTAAAACTCGTGGGTTGAGATAAGAACGTTTTAATGGAGCAGAAAAGAAGAAACCAATAATGATAATGATAACACTAATAAAATGACAACAGTAATAATAAAAGGAGTGGAATGTACAAATGATGTGCAGTGCAATTGCTCGCCACCCACCAATCGATGCCCAGTTAGTCCCTGAGCGGTGATTCCCCCTGCCCCCACTCCCCCCAGTTTCTATACTAGATGTGACGTCCCATGGTATGGAATACCCGTTGGCCAGTTTGGGTCAGCTGCCCTGGCTGTGTCCTGTCCCAGCTTCTTGTGCCCCTCCAGCTTTCTTGCTGGCTGGGCATCCAAAGCTGGAAAATCCTTTACTTTAGACTAAACATTACTTAGCAACAACTGAAAACATCAGTGTTATCAACATTCTTCTCATCCTGAACTGAAAACATAGCACTGTACCAGCTACTAGGAAGACAATTAAGTCTATCCCAGCTGAAACCAGGACACGGTGTGACCAAAACAAATCTTAATCCAAATTGTTTGAACAGAGATATTTGCTGTAGCTACTGTTGTAGACATGCAGTTTCACTGTTATGTGCAAGATCAGATCTTCAAGTAGCATTTAGCAGAATTAAATACGAATGTTACAGAATCTGTAGTTCTTCAGGCTGCTGTCAGTTTTTTGGAACATGAATGATCATTATTGAACAGGTAAGAAATTGCATTAAATTCAAAGCTGAGCACGATGTACTGAAGTACTTTGCAGGATGAAGGACAAAATACTTGGTGCTGTAGTGAGTTGACCTATATATGATTTAGTGTTGTGGCTGGTTGCTTGAAAAGCTGCTCGGGTAGGTTTGGGGGGCTTTATTATTCCAGTAGTTGGTAAAAATCCTTAAAACATGAACTAAATGTGTTGCGAAATGAAAAAAATCTGTAAGAATAATCTTAGGTTTATTTAATCTAATTTGAAGTCCTGGAAAAGAAGGATATTTTAGATATCTGCTTTAGATATTTCTAACCCTAAATCACAAAATGTTCTAATTCCTTAGTAAATTTGATGATAATGGTCTATCTTCAGATATAGCTTGTTTTATTTAGAAATATGTAACTCTTAATCCAAAAGGAATTCATATAAATACCCAAAAAATTCCTCTGATTAAATACGTAACTTTGAATGAAATTTTAGAAAAAAGTTAACATCAAACACAACATTGAAATAAAAATATTTATTTTTCATATTTTAAAAAGTTAGTAATTGTCCATTATAATAATGTTTCTGGGTAAATGCATGACGTAGAATGAAAAAGACAGAAGTTTTTGTTCTTTTGTTTGTTTTCAGAGGAAAATGACTAGAAACTCATGGTACAGGACAGTTACAGCATGAGTGTCAGTCTTTTAAACACTATAATTTTTTTCCTTGAAACTTACTAAGACAGTAATACCTTATCAAAGAGAAGATATTGGTTAAAAGATTAATTATATAAAGTACACAGATGTTTTTCAGAGCTGCCTCCAGAGATTTTTGCCTTCTTAATGAACAAGCACTTTCTTTTGAGGCTGGGCCAGGTATGCCAGATTAGGTCTCCAGAAAATCAAAATAAGTGATTGTAAAACAGTTGAAGTGTTGTCAAGGAGAAAACACAACAGATGAAATTGTATCTTTTTCAATGATTATATTATGTCTTCATAGGAACAGGCCAAAATAATGTTATCTGGTTTCCTTCTGGCACAGCAAATTTCTTTAGTGGTTATGTGGGGCGCTGTGTGGTCTGAAATGCTGTGCTTTTGGATCCCTTCAGAATTGAGCAGAGGAAGGCACGGTATTCATATGGAAGCCATTCCTTCCTTGTGCTGGCTGCCTTTCAACTGGGTAAATTCCCCAGGAAAGAAAGATGTCACTGATTTATGTACTGGCTGTGCATATAAAGGGAGTGGTAGTTGCGCTGTGTTCATCCCGCAAGCATGAAACATTTTAGCCCAGAGCGTTTTCAGTACCTTCAGTGGTCTCCAATACTCTTTCAGTGCTTTTTTGTCAAAATCTCCTCTGGCTAGATGGCTTATTTAATCTTTCAGCAGTATTTGCCCAAAGCATCTTTAGATTTTTGTTATATCTGTTCAGCGTTTTATCCATGGGATACCATTTATTGATTAGTTCCATTAGGCATGAGGTGAATACTGTTTCTGAGCCTATGATGGCTTAATTTTTGTAAAAAAAAAAAAAAAAAAAAAAAAAAATAAAAAAAATTTTTTTTTTCATTTCTGCCCCTCCCACCCCCAGCACAAAAGGCTTAATATCATGTCTCTTTTGAGTATTTTCAGGGACTGCCAGATGGCCTGCTAACCTTGCTGTGTCCTCAGTCAGTCAGTGTACTTACTGAGCCAAAATCCCCATCAGGTCTCTCTTGGAATTCTGGCAGTCATTGTTTCAGGCACTTTGCTTTTTTCCTACAACACAACCAAAAGTGTTTCACAAGATCCTGATGCAGCTGATGTGTATCAAAGTCCCTCTGGGCTCTAAAGCTCATTTTAGAAAGTATGGTAATCTGATCTAAAGGATTTGCGCAAGTTCATTAAACAAATAATCATTTGCATTCCTGTTGTCATTCTAATCAGTAAAGTATTCCCCAATATGTTTTCGTTGCGTATTAACTTTTTAAGATGGGTCTTACTTTCTTGTCTAATCCCATATTATGGGTTACCAGATATATTAGAAATAAGCATATTAAATATAATCAACTGGTCATCCTTCCTATGCTTTTTCCTTCATGATTTATAGCGATGTTCACCTTAAAACTTGCTGTTTACTGTCATTATTGTGGGTTGTTTAAGATATAGGAGCTAACTGTACAGACACTTTTGAGGTTTACTGATGTTTTCTATGATTTCAAGCAGTCCAGCTGCAGCCATTAAGCCCTGTGAGTCGTCTTCCCTTCATTTTCCAGTACAGCAAGTTAAATAAACACAATTCTCTTGGAATCAGTAGGATTACATGAAATGTTAAGGTTATGCTTAATGCTTTGCTGTTCAACTGTGACAGCACGTTCTTCTAACTCCTTCAAAGTCTTTTTTCCCCCAACTTTAACACTTGTGAAGCTGTAAGTAAAGAATGACTCTTCATATCTTTTGACTGGTCTTCCAGGAAATGTTTCCTTTTAATATTAAAGGAGAAAGATTTGCTGGCATACATATAGTAAGTGGATCATAAATAACACTTCACTCAGGCTTTTCATGGTTAAAGTATTCTGGTTTTGTGTTTTTGACACCTGGAATGTGATAGGTACTGGCCACAGAAAGGGCCAAGCTTTCAGACACAGGTTTTTACTTTTTCGAAGTGTCAAATGCTGTCCATAACTTTTTTTTCATCCATTGTTATGTATATTCACTAAGAATCATTTGTCTGTCAGTGTTTGACTTGCACACAGAATATATTCTTTGACTGTTTAAATTGAGCACAGATATTGTGGAGTTTCTTTGCTTCATGTTAATAAAATTCCACATTGCAAATTTGAGCAAGGCACATTCTTCAGTTACCGTTGGAGGAACATATGTATTAAGACAGTACTTAAAGTTCATCTCCTTAATTTTGAAAAAGTGAGACTTCTGCAAGAGTAATTCCTAGTTGCGTATGTTTTACCACTATTCTTAATGTGGTAAGATCTTTTTTAAAAAGTCTGCATCCATCATGGGGCCCATCTCTGATTTCTGTTTCTGAAGTTTTTTTCATAAAGACTTGCTGTTTGTCAGAAAATCTCCTGCTGCAGCTGTTTTAGGTGAACGGAAAGCTGTATGAGTAGCCTACCATTTTTATTAGTGTAGCAAGCTAAATGTATTGCAGGCTGAGGTTTCTCTAAAGATTCCTGTTTTTTCCAGTTCTCATTTATTTTGCATTGCTTCATCTTTGTAATTTTGCCTTTAACTTTGTGCATATATGGTCTGTAATAGTTTTGTCTTTAATATAATAGAAATAGAGCTATATAAACATAATTAGCAGGGATTACAAAGCATGCAAAACTAAGGAACTATTTCAAACAGAGCTGGAGGAGATCTGATGTTAATTCATATCTACAGTTAACTCAAATGAAAGGTGGAAAATCCCTCAAGCCCCACACCATCAAATCTATATGTAGTAATGCTAGAGGTGGGGTGAGAAGAAAGTCTTGTGAAAAAAGCTGTAGTATATAAATTTTGTTAGGAACTTCACTAACTGGCTCAAATGCTGGCAGGGAACAGTAAGCTTGGTGTAGATTTGCGTACTTTTTTTTTTTTTTTTAAACTTAATAAGACTCTGAGCTTGGAGCTGCTCCTGCCTTGCCTCTTATCTTCTGTGTTGTTCTGTGGTGAAATGGTTTTGCAGCAGCATGGCAGCGGTCTGGAAACTTATTTTAACAGAGTTCCAGAATGTCCAATCTAAACTTGAAATAACCCACCCTTCAAAAGCATGAAAAATCCATTGGTGGGTGGTTCCTTGTCTTGCTAAGGCGGGGAACAAGGAGGGCTGGGGGAGGAGAGAGAGAGAGAGAAAGATTTGGTACTGTTCACAACTATGTAGAGCAGAGGGTGGTTTTGTCACGGCTACCCTGAATGAGTCTTAAAAGAACCAAAAGAGAAGAACTGCTATTTAAAGGAAGAATTCTATCCTGAGCCAAATCTTCTCTATGCTGCTGTTATCTTGGATACCTTGACTTTGCTTTCTTTACTTATATTTTACTACTTTTTTTGTTTTAATTTTTCTCAGGCTCACAACAAATGTTGCAAATGTTTAAACTTGGAGGGAAAGGAAGGTTAGGAAAGGGGGAAAAAACCCTGAAATCTAAGGTTTTACCTTGCATGTTTAAAAAAGGAAAAAAATGTAAAATTCTTAAGTAGTGTTTGGATTTTCTGTTGTTTAACTGTGGAATTCAAGCATATGCTTTAAATGAAACTTGACATGAAATTTCATGTCAGCTTTGCATGTTGTTATTTTCAGTCCAACTCTATTATACTCTTAGGAGTGGAAAAGTAGAAATGTAATGCATATCTCAAGTTTATGGATAACAAAAATGGTACAGATAAAATCATGGGGGCCTTTGAACTAAGCTTATTGGCATAGTAGGAGCAGAGTTCTATGCTTCTGATAGAGCTGGGAGGGGTAAGGTATAGTAGTAAACCAAGTGGTACATCACTAGTAAAACTAGTGACAAACTTTTTAGAACTTAACTTATTTCCACAAATACTCCTTTTTAGAACAGAATATTACAATTTTTTTATATATGGAGCAAAGTTTGGTATAAGGTGTCAAGCTATTCATGTGCTTTCAAAGCAAGTTAAATGGTGTTTTGTGTGCACCTGTGCACGTAAATAAATGTCTTCCTCTAACAAGTTTGTGATCAAACCTTACCAAAGTTAGCCAAGTGTAACTTGTTCTTTGACTTGCCTTCACTTGCAAACTGGCATGTCTATTAGCAGCTGATAACCTTTTCAGTTTGTTACCTTGTTTTGAAGCTGCTCTCTTTTAGGAAAGAAATTAAGAGCAGTCCACGCTGCTCTTAGTTTGGGCAATATACTCTGTCTATTTGTTTGTATCCTGACATGATTTGTGTGAGAATGGCACTTTTAAATTATAAATGGCCAAGTCGGGAATCCATCACTTGAAGACAGATACGCTTACAAATATGCTATGAAGCACTAATGTACATCTCCATGAAGAAGCTGGCTGGGAGTCTTGTTGAGGCAAAGACCTTTTAGGAAAGAATTTTAATGATGTTTTTTGGAGTTAGGAAAGAATCCTTTATTTTCCTGCTGTGCTTAGAGGAGAAATGGACAGTGTTATTTAACTAATTAAAATGGCTTCAAGGCACAGACTTAAACTTAAATCCCCAAATTGTTTTGCTGCAGCTTTATTTCAGTTGCAATCATAGAATGTTTTAGGGGCAGAGATGCTAGTGGTTGCTAAATTCTCCCCCCCCGCCTTGTTTTTGTATTTGACAGTTTCTGTGTAGGAACCTGCAAGTGCAAAGCTGTATCTTTAAAGGTGTAAAACAATGTTAAGATTGAATCTTCACTAAACATACTGTGTTTGGGGGAGGGGAGAAAAAAAAATCAGTCAAACCTAAGTGCAGTACTCTCTCCCTATTTCATAAAGGAAAAGCAGTATCTATTTTGCTGTAATAAATTATCAGTATGCAGTAGTCCACAAAAAAGTCTTCTTTCACATAACCTGGTGAAGCTTTAAGATATAGCTTGTAAGATGTAGCTTGTAGCCCAAGGAAAAGAGTATGCCATACAAGATGGAAGAGAAAATAGCATGTTTCTTTATCTTCTTCTAAGTAAGAGTCTTTACAGGTTGTATTTTATAGTTCATTTTGTGGTCAGGTTTTCACAGCTACAGTGCAGTCAGAAGACAGTGGACCTTAGGAGGCAGACACTAGAAGTAGATGGACAATACCTATGTGTACCTATTGTGAATAGGCTTGAAACTTTGTTAGATGTATTAATGTAAGTGTGCAGGGCAGTTACAGAAACTAGAGAAAAGAAAATTGAAGTTTGTGGTCAGCTAGTGTGATAATTATTTACTTTTCATAATGGAACATATATTCCTGTCCCGAACAATGAGAAAAATTGCAGTTAGTTGCCTTTTCTTTATTCTGTTGGAATGTGTGCAGCCTCGATGAGATCCAAAAGATGACACTGGGGGATTTGCATGAAGTTGTTACAGTATTTGTAGAATATTCATGTGCAACAGCTTAGCACTATACAGAAATAGCAAGGCTAGCGTTAAACCAAGCTAACTCCCAACCAATAAATGATACCTGGGTTATAATGCCCTACCTCTTGGCAAAGAGCCTTCCCAAGCCAATTTGACTATCTCTGCATCTCTCAGATGAGAGTTGACCCATTTGCTATGTTCACAGTGGAATATGATTGTATGAAAATGGTCACCAGCATCACACACGCAATCCTGGATTGACAGGAGATAAGACTAGGTACTGATTGTTGGGGTTTTTAACATCTTTTTCTATTACTGGACAGGCTTTCAAGTTCTTTATTGGATTTCTATAGTACAACCTGCACAATATTGTAATTTTCATCTTCAAGCGTGTCTCGCAACCGAGTTGCATCTACTGGACCAGATCTGAGACCTAAAAACTATGTAAGAGGCTTTTGAGGACTAAATTGGGAACGAACCATGATTTAGTTTATTCTCTGGTTAGATTGTAGTGGTTCCTATCTTATTTTTGTCAACAGCTGTGTGAATTGTAGGTTGAGAGTAAGTGTATTGGATACCACTGGAATTGCATTTGCTTTTCATTTTCTTGATGTATCCTGTGCTTGAGTTGCATAGCAATAACTGGTCATGCATTGTGAGATCAGTGTGTTGCCCTTAGCAGTGTAATTTTGTAAGAATATATTGTTAGATTGATTGCATATCAAATACATTAATTTTACCAAATGCAACATCATTTTTCTAGAAATGAAGACTGAGGGTGATACTTAAAATAGGGTGCACTCCCACCTGGAATGGAGGGAGTGAAAAGGATCAGTGGAATTATATTGGATAATGAACATTAGATGACTGCTGGGGCAAAAAAAGACATTAAAAAAAAGGTCTGTGTCCTGCAATGAGATTCCTAGAGTTCTGAATTTAACTTCTGAAAATGAGTAACGAGACATGATTGTATTGCTGTGTTTATGTAGTGAATTCTAGGTGCTTTGCTCTGCAGAGCAAAACATAATGAGAAATGATGTCTTGAAACTGAACCCTGGCTAATCCAAACCAGAAATCGAATGCACTTCATTACTAATGAGGATGAGTACCAACTGGAACCAACCAGTTGTGAAAAAGTCATGGAACTAATGGTTGCAATTTGGCTCATATTTAGGTACTTGCTACACGAAAGTTGGAATGGTTATCTATAGCAAGACAAGTCTTAGGATATCATTGCTTGTGTAGTGTGCTTGGGAGCTTAATGGATTGTATCTGCCCAGTTTATTTAATTATAAAGGATGCTAATGTTGTTCTTAAATTTCTTGTCACACATCCAATCCAGCAGCTCAAGAGATAAAAGGAACTCAGGGACTTGAGGGATAAAGTTTTACAGCAGTAATAGAACCTTGTTTCCTACATTGATCTCCAGTTTTTTGCCTGTTTGAAAGCAGTCATTATAGGGGCTGCCAGGAGGACAGAACAAGTTGTTCTATTCTTCCTGTTTTATAATGAAGATATATGCAGCTATGTGTGAATTAAGATGGAAGAAGAAAAATAATAAACTATGGAGAAATAGAAATCTCTATATTATTGGGGAAATGTGGGGTCATATTGTGGATCACAGCTAATACGTGGTAATAATGGCCATGGTATGCTTAACATTTTGGAACCTATTGTATTTCCCATTTGGATTAAATTAAATACATACATCATTCTAACAAACCTCTCCCAGCAGATTGTGAACTTTGGAAGCGGGGAAGGGAACTAATGGCAATGTATTTCATATTGGTGTTCTTCTGTCTAGTGATTCAATTATTTTCCCATAAAGAATTTACTGTTTCTACACAACAGATGTTGGTCAGCTTGTGAATAGACATTGCTGAAGGTGGAGTGAAAAATGACCTTCAGATACAATAAGCTCAACAGCTATTATTTATCTTATTGTCTAAGAGACAGGCCTAATAACCCATTTCAAAATAAGAGGGAAAAAGAACTAGGACACAGTGGAATTGCAACACCAAAACCCGATGATCAAGAGCTGATCTCAAATACAAGAGGAGTCTGAGATATCAAGTCATGGTAGTTCATCAGCAAGATGTGTGTCTGAGGAAAAGAGTGGTGAAAGATAGCTGTCTTTAAAAGAGCTGTCTGAATATAGGAAGGTAGTCATGAAAATCTATCCCTTCTTGATTTTTCAGTATGAAGTTAACTTCTATAAAATGATCTACTTGAACAGCTTAGGAAATGGGCTCACAGAAGGGTCTTGTTTAAATAATTGCAAGTTAAACCAGTTATGATGTATAAAGAGGATTTCTGTGCCAAGTAATACATTTTTGAGGAGACATCAGCTAAGTAACAATGTATTCACAGGTGATGGCCATTTTTCTGTTTACAGTCATTTTTGAGACAAAAAAAAAATCATTTTCTAGTAATTAAATGCAAAGTGGGTCTTTTTTGTGGTTTTGGGTTTTGTTGGTTTTTTTTTTGTTTGTTTGTTTTAAGGAGGGCTTTCATTTCTGTTTCATGTATATCTAATATTTAAGCAGGTTTGGGTTTACTTACACAGGTGTTTTGTGGGAGGCTGGGGTGGGACTTTTTTCTTTTTCCATGCTAAAAATCTTCTACTTAAGTTTAATAAAAAATTGTGAAGTAGTGATACAGGCTTCATGTCTGCCAAATCCACATAAAGCAGAGCGCTAAAATAAGTATACTGTGGAAATCAATATTGAAATTCATCTTTAAATACTTTAATATATGGCTTATACACATTCATACATATAATTCCTAAGCTTTGCATGCACAACCATAATTTCATGTTTTCGATGAACTGTGGGTGTAAGGATTGCTCCTTACTGAAGGGATCCATATCTGCCCTATTTTGAGGGGGCAAGCAGGGGTAAATGACCTTGTTTCTATTTAGAAAACACACTTATAAAGTGACTGTTACATTTAAATAGTGTTAACAAGCTTTCTGTTATGTACTCAGGTGAAGATGATGTTAATCAAGCATTGTTGATGATATCTACTGTGTAATAAACGTAGGCAAGTATTACAAGAGTAGCAGCTGGACAATGACTTTTTAAAAAAAAAAAATTTTACATAGTGCCTTTTAGTAAGTATTAAAAACAGTTTCCAAAATGAATTTAACCTTGCAAACTGTGAGGAAAGGTAGCTTAGAAATAGCAATTTTGTTTAGGATATGCTGTGATTCTGTAGCATGGTTCGTAAGGACAAGATTCCAGAACTAATTCAGGCTACATAACTCAGGTTGCAACCCCTGCTGTCACCCTGGGGGGAAAAAAAAAAAAGTCCCTCTTGATACTAGGTCTGCCACCCACTGAGGAACAGGGCCAAGTGCCACTCAGGTGCCAGTGTGAAATCAGAGCAGTTCTTTGGACTTGGTGGAATTCAGGTTGTAGCCTAAAAGGTATTGAAGAAGCGAAGATGGAGCAAGCACCTGGTCAATATTAATCGAGTAAGCTAAGGCAGGGAGGGAAACAATAACCATGTAATAAGAAAAGCACCAGACGATAGTGTAGGGAAAATCCTCCTGTGTCTGCATATTTTCCTCTGTTTAAACTTCTAGTTGCTTGAATTTCAGACCTATCCTCTTGCTTTACTCTTGCCAGATGTTTTACAGTTTAATCCCATTATGAGCAGGCAATGGAAATAGTATCCTTACTCAAAAGTAAAGTAGCAAACACCTTTGGGTGGTTTGGTGTTAACAAATAGTGGAAGAATATAAATTAACAGAGTTTACATAAATTTTCACAAGCATAGTAAATATTTACTTGTGGGTTTTTTTCCTCTTAGGAATTATGTCAAATAATAGTATGCACAATCTTAGGGCTGGAATATGTACAGTAAGTCAAAGATGGGGTTTAAAATGCTCCAGCCTGTTGTGGAGCTGCAAAGGGACAAAACTGCCTGTATTTTTTTTTCCTTTTTTTTTCTTTTTTTTTTTTTTTTTTTTTTTCCTGCAGCAGAATTGCTGTAGGACCATTTGCGTGGCCACATCTCAGAAGTAGCATGCTGAGTTCTGGTTTTGTCCTTCACTGATGGACTGGAAAATTCTGTTTTGTACATGCTTAATTAGGTATTACCACTAAGCTTTTTGCTTTACAGACCTAGTGGCTCTTGTCATCCACCTTTCTCTTACATATCACTTCACGCTGCTGTGATGTGTAAAAATGTGCATAGTGCTCGTCCCTGAATAAAAAGCAGATATACTTTTCTACTCTCAAATTCAAGTTCTCCAACTGTCAGCTACCAGAAGAAATTTTGTTGATCATAACTTGACCAGGCTCCTCTGTTGTTCTAAAGCTCTTTGCTGTTTAATTGAGCTAAGACTTGCTTTACATCAGTGTAGTAATATTTACTTTAATGGAGTTTCTTTAACTTTTTCTTCAATTGAGCATCAGGTAGGTTCAAATTATCGGATGTATTCTTCCAGACATGCTCCCAGGGAATAGCTTCATGTTTTCCCACATTTAAGCAGCAAACAGAAGAACGGACTATAGTGATGAATGAATGTAAAGGACTTTAATTTGTCACTCCCCTCCACAACCTGTGAATTCTTGTGCTTATAGCATCCTTTTGAATAATGCTTGAAATAGGCCCATTACCATTTGGAGTTCATTGCACATCAGAGCAAAGCAATATTCTAGTTACTTGTAAATTATTCCTCTGTCAGGAGGAGCAAGGAAAAAAGCAGCAGGATTCAGTTGTCTACCTGCTGTGCTGTGTGGTTGATAGGCCTCTAAATTGGTAGAAGGTGCTGTGTTTTCTGAGTGCCAACAGGTGAATTTTGCAAGAAGAGAGGTGTATTTTATTTTGCAAGACAGAGTGCCAGGGAGTACTGAAAAAACTTAAAACTTTCTAAGGAAACTTTGTTAAAGTTGGTTATGGATGACAAGCTTACTAGGAGCTGTCTTCATAAACTGGCAGTTGCTATCATCTACTCTTCTTTCCCTCTATAGCTTACAGCTTGCTTGTTGTTGACAGGCCTGTGTTGTAATGTATGCCCTGTATTTGATTTAAAAAAAAAAAAAGTATATACTGCTGATGTTGTTTATTGTTGAAGCTTTCTTGCTCAGCTGTTCTGGTGCAGTATGAGAGGGAGTAGAGACTGGAATGCCATTGGATTTTACCCTAGAAGTTGGCCGGGGGACGGACCCCACCCTGTTCTGGGATTAAGTTGTTTTCAAGGCATTAGGGTGATAACTCAGTAGTCTGACTTGGATAATTTATTGAGATGGGGACTGTATTTGCATCCAGGAATGTAGTCTTGGAGTTGTAAGAGTTATGCACATGGGAATGCAGCATAACAATTCCTTCTCCTCCAAGTGCTGTGTGTTTTCTTCTAAAAGGAAATAATAATTACTCTGAGTTTAAAAAGCAATTGTTTTCAACACATCAGAAAAGTTTAACTCTTGACGTTTTTTTCACTTGGCTGTGAATTGCTTTGTTGCAGCCAAGTGGTCCATATAATGCCAACCAGTTGAGAAAATTTCTCCTTTCTGCTTCAGGGGGCGACCTCTAAATCTCATCAATGCCACCAGCAGGGGTTGCTTGGAAGAAGTCACCTTTCTGTGAGAAACGAGTGTGCTGCTTATGTGAGCCCTTAGAGCAGGATAATCTAGAGGCTGAAGTATTGTGTTTAGCAGCAGTGTCAGTGCATGCATCCTGATTAAGCAGTGCCCCTATGGGCAATATGCAAGTAAACCCATGATGTCTATAGAGTTTGAATGTCTCAAAATGTTTAAGGTACTCTGCTAGAGGGAGATTTCAGTACCACAATTAACAGAACTATAATGTTTCCGTATGCACATATAAAATGCAGTTTGTTAGCTCAATGAAAACAAAAAAAAATATTTTACAAGCTCTGAAATGCTCTGAGATCAGTGACGATAGTGATAACAAATAAAGTCATCCATAAAAAATAAACTATGTTGTCCTGAAGCTGAAGAAAGAAGAAGAGGCTGAGCTGGCAAGTTTTAATTGTAGTTTGAAGTTCATTTCTTCTCATTCTTGAATTTACTTCTTTCATTAAAGAATCTTTTCTTTTAAGTATTAGGTGTTTCTAAAGTTTCCTACTGCTATTTTATCATTGCCTTCTATGTAAATTATGTTTGAATTCATAACAATAGTCTGTTCTGCAGTTTTAAAATATCGTAATTACACTCTGTAGATGTGAACCTATGGTGGTTTTGGCCTGGCTGCCCATGTGTAAATCGAAGTTTTAGGACGTGTGGTTTGAGATCACTTCTTGCTTGTTTAATCTGGGTCATTGAGCTAGGAAAGAAAAACAGAAGATGAGGGAGGCTGACTTGGTATTGAAGACACTGGTTTGGAATTTGTTAAATTCAGTTTTTATTGCAGACAGCGCCATAATTTTCTCATGTAATTGTAGCAAGTCACTTGGTATCTGTCTTTTTCCTCAGTTTCCCAAAGAGGAAGATGATAGTAACATCAAATGTCTCTTATGACCCAGCGGAAGAAATGGGGCATACAAGCACTTGTGGAGATGCGGTTTCAATAAACAAAGCTGAAATTTTGTGTGCCGAATGCTGTAAGAAATAATCACCACAAATAGTTTGAGTGATCTCCAGGCATCTTTTCCGAGTCACCTAATCATTCTTCCAAAAAAAAAAAAAAAAATTAAAAGTAATTAAAATCTATTTCACTGAAAGAGAAAAATAAAAATAATTTCCTGTATTTGTATTGGATCACTGAAAGTGGCTTACCTAGCCTAAAAGGGAAGGTTTTGCAGCAAAGCAGGTAGGTCTCAATCATCTAGCCACTGACAACTGGTACAGAGAGTGTTCTCAGAGTTCAGCTCAGGGTGTCAGTTCTGCGTGAAGCTGCACTAGATGCTTTCTACAGCAATATAACAACCAAGAGGGTTGACAACTACTGCCATGTCAGTGACACACATTGATTAATGTCCTTGGTAGAAAAAAATTTGTGGGGAGGGTGGCATAGGGACATTCAAGTCATTCTTCTTGTCAGGACTAAATGCTGCATGGTCTTCTGTGCCCTTCCTAGTGTTTTGCAGTCTCTTGTTCTTATAATCAAACCAGTTGTCTTTTGTTTCACAGGTGTAAGCACATTTGTTGTGATATGAAACAGGTGAGAAATAAGAAACTAGTATGAACCAAATTTCTCTGCTGTTTAAATCCAAGGGGCAGTAGTAAAATAGAAAACAAAACAATATTGTGAGACTCAAATTCAGCAGGCTAAAATTTTTACAGTATTTACCATTAATCTTACTGTTTCTTGATGGGAATAGGTATCTGTGGCTTTTGGTTTGTTTGTCTTGCCCAAATTAAAAAATGGGGGGGGGAGGGGGAAGTTTGGGGGGGTTTTTGGTTGGTTTGGGGTTTTATTTGTTTGGGGTTTTTTTTGGGGGGAGGGGGGGTTGTTGGATTTTGGGTTTGGTTTTTTTTTTTTCTTTAGAGGATTAAAGGGGGTGATTTTCCCCAGAATGAGGTTGTTTGATAGATACCATTGGTAAACAGCATTGTGATTGTATGGATGGTTTAGGCAAATACATTACTTTGTATCAGGTTCATATAGATTTGCAAAATTTAATAGGGGCAGGTACCATTTATGTTTTTGTAATGGTATCATTCACCTCAGAACAAACAGAATATATCAGTTACATTTATTTTAGTTTTTCTATTTGTTTAACAGATGTTAGTTAAATAATTTGCCATTTATAAGAAAAAGAATACTGGGGAGAGGATGCTGTTTCAAAGTCTCAGACTGTAGAGTTTATGAAGACTAATTTAAATTGGTGACATTTCAGTAGACACCACTGGGGACTAAAATGAACAGCCCAGCAATTACAGCAGTGTATATTCTGTGTATTACAGTAAAAAGACTTCAGAGTTCTCCTCAACTACTGATAACACTGGTGAGTGAGGTGATTTTATATCATTTTCCTAAAATCTTTCTTTGTAGCCACAAGAATAGAGTGGGCCTGAAATTGGTTTGAGTTGATGTGAGTAATGGGACAGCGATATATAGTGTAATATATTGGCAGCATAACATGTCAGGGGCCTGACTTTAAGACAGAGGACAAACTCTGGCTTGAAGTATAGTTCTACTAAATATATATTATGTATATGCATTTATATTTTTTATAGAAATATATTTTTTCTGAAGTATATGGTTCTACATTTTCTTACTGTACAAGTCTGCCCAAATTCTGTTCAGTATGTCTGTAGTGAAACTGGCCCTTTAAGAAGCTTGAAGTAAATTGCAGTGTTTTTTCGGTGGAACACAAGCAGATTGTTTGGGGATCGGTGTTAGCAGTTGATAGAGATTAACATAGCTCTGTTGCTCTCCTTCACAATCCCTTTACTTAAATATTTGTCAGTTTACTTCTTGTTAAGGTCTCATCATAGCGATAAGCTCGTACCTGAACACCTCATTATTCTCCATGAAAGAATGCAGTAGTAGCTGTATCTGTATATGTGAAGCCAAGAGAAGGAAGTTTTTACTACTCCTTCCTCCCAATGGCACTTGATATAACCAAGAGAATTTAAGTTTCCTTGTAGTTATGCAGAAGAGTTTATAGTGCGTTATATATCATAGTATATGTTACATTTCTGCAGAGGTGATGAAGACAGTATGTCTATGCAAACTCTTAACAGCTGTGGAAGTTTGAGAACCACGAACATACAGAAGGAAGCATAGAGATAGCAGGTGAAAGGTCATGTTGTCTTTTTCTTAAATGGTTGCTCCTTCAAGTATGGGATTTAGATTAGATTAATCGTTAAAGCTGTCCTTTTCCAATAAGCAGTGGGTGGGGCAGAGTCAGTTTGTTTAAGGATGGTTTACACTCATGTGTCGTATTCCTGTCAGAGATGAACCTTGAGAGATGTAGGGAGGTTTTTTACCCTCCGTTTTTAAGGATGCTGTCTTTGAGACAAATTATACATTCCATTCCAGCCAGATTGAAAATGTAATGGGACAGTTAGTTTTATTAAAAACAAACAAAACTCTCTCTCAAACAACAGAAAGTTCTCTCTGATACATTGGTTGGTCATGTAGTACAATACTAATCAGGGTAACAATATGCTAGCAAAAAATACTTTACTGTGTGACAAATAGGACTATTCCCATAATGTTACTGTTCTTTAAAACATTAAAGCATCTGCACCGTTAGGAAACTTCCCAGTGCACTTTCAGGCACAGGTAAGCATGCTGAGGACAAGTTTTCATGCCTTTAAAAAGTCATGAGGCAACCACAAAGGTGGAAAGTCTGTATATTAGAGTGAAGCATAGCTCCAGCTACCCTCACAACTACTAGAAATTCAGTGAGCTGATTGCAAGAAGCTTGTAATTTCTGTCTGTGGTCCATCTGTTCAATTAAAGACACTTAAAAGAAGCAAATGAACTTTCTGAATAGGGTTTCAGGTGTTACAGGTTAGCCAGATGGCACTTTACTGTGTGTCTGTGGTAGGCTTAGTCATCTCCTTTCTATGGATCCTTTGTGTGTGAGATTGCTCATGCTTTGTGCTGTATTTCAAAGTGTATATCCTTATAGTTAATGGTTATTAATGTGCTCATGAATAACAGAGAATGTCATGTATCTGCTTGATAACTGAAGGCTGGCTGGCTTTTCCATCAGACTGTGTTCCTTTGAACTGTGGTTTGGTTGGTTTTTTGGTTTTTGGCTGTGGGTTGTTTTTGTTGTTGTTGTTTTAAAAACTAGTTTTTCCACAGTAAGTGTCCATTTTCCATAGGAGTGTGGGTTTTGGGGTGGGGTTTTTGGGGGGGAGGTGAGGGCTGTTAAGTGAATCTCTGAGGTTGGAAAACTGGATCCAGATCTGGTGCCTCAGGTATTTAGCCTTAGCAGGATAGCCTTTGTGGCTGGACTTTGCCTTTCTTGATGCATCACTGTCTCTTTAGCTGCATGGTGCAGAACCTTCTTTGATTTGCAGTGAGAAGACAGTGGGCAATGGTAGACTTCTACACTGACTCCCATGAGGCATCATGGTAGACATCAAAAAAATTTTTTTTGCTCTTAATTTACTATTGCACAAATGGTCTTTTCCTTATTAAATGTGTTGCACTAAAAGCTTTTTATGGGAAAATACTGCTAACTTGGTATTATGGGGAAAATACCCTTGCTGGTATCTGCCTAGGGTTTTTTTGCAGTTATGCTCACCCTTCCGATGTCCCTCTGGAGCCTAAGGTTGACGGTTTTGGTCGTCTTCAAAAGAGCTGGGTTTTACAATGTGTTGCCAGCATCCTGGGGTCCTCGCCAGGAGGAGTGTTATTATCATGGCGAAACCCAGTTCCTCTTCTGTCTTAGCTCCACCTTGACTAATTTTTACACCTTTTTCTCATAAGTTTGCTTCCTTCTCAGTGGCTCCCAGCTGAAGGTAGGCCACAACACACTATCCTCCCTGGCTTCAGGGCACCCCAAGGGCAGTTTTTCATTACAAAGGGATGACCCAGAAGTGCCAGGTTTTTCCCACCCATAGCACTGTCAGACCAAAGCACCTGCATGGGAGGAATTAGGCACTTGCCCTCTAGATATTTATTATGAAAGAAGCTGAAACCAGCTTACTCTGAAACAAACTCTTGACAAGTCCTGAGACCCTGTGCCGTCATGTCAGCACAGAGCCTGTGGCAGATACCATGCTTATTGGACTACAGGTGTTTTCCATAGCACTTTTTTAGCTGTTTAAAAGTGTTTAGCAGGGAAAAGAAATCTAGCCGTTTTTCTGCACAGAGCTTGACTGAGAGTTTAAATATATTTCTTTTGGGGGTTTTCTGTTTGTTGAATGTTTTAATGGTTTTTTGTTTGTTTTGGGGGTTTTTATAGTTGTGTGGAATAGATTAGAACTTTTCCATCTTTCCAGAATTCTTGTTATTACGTTTTGGGGGGTTTTGAACACTCATTAAATAGCTTATTAATATAGTTGCAGATAAATGAGTTGCAGTAGTATTTATAATGCCTAAATCAGTCATCAATAACGATTTAGTTCATTAATGAAAATGATCATGCATTTAGGAACAAATGTGGATCGGACTAGGGATTACTCTTGCCCAGTAACCTGTTTTGTGACAGGTCAAGTACATTTAACACTTCATTCTAATATGGGACTGACCTCCAGAACTTTGAGCTTAAGGATGTCCCTGCCAGATGTGGTTTCTGTGTGTACCTTTGATCTCACTGCTCTTCTCTGAACCACTTCCATTTCTACCATGTCCTTTTTGAAAGGAGAGATGTGGGACTTTTTCCGGTATTCCAGGAATGGCTAAATCAGGGATTCATACAATGGCATAATGATCATCTCTGGATTTGTTGTTTGACAGCTATGGAGGATGAACCTAAAGTATGCCTGAAGCTACCTCAAGGTTTTGCTTCCCAAGCGGTAATGGTCAGCTCACAACGTAGTGCTGACTTCACACATTTTTGTATGATTTGCCTGATTAAGTTTTTCATTATGGAAACTGGAAGCTGTGGTGACTGAGAGCAGCAGTATCTTCTTTTACTCTGAAAACTGTATTTCTAGAGAGGAGATAAAAATATTAGGAAAGGCCTTTAAGTATCAGTTTCTCAATGAAGACGACTCCTTCCCTCATTCTAAGCTAAGTCCCTCATCCCCCATTTAACTCTTTCCTTTCCATTGGACTGCATTTCTGTCTTCTTTTTGAGGTTTAGCTCTTGCATCTACCCAATTACCAATTTATTTTTATTAGTTCAGCCTTTAACATTTAAGGGTACTTAATCCTGAAATAATGAGTGTAATGATTAAAGTGATACTGTAAGAGGAATATTAGACAAGAACAAATACAACTAATGTAATTTGGAATGTTTGTGTGCTAGAATTAAGTCCTCTTAAAATGAAGCTCAAAATAAAATTAATGTGTTGCCCTAGAGGTATGTGTGGATGGTACATCTGGAGAGTGCTCTAACTATTTTAAAAAAAAAAAATTCTTTGTGGTTTTAGTACTGTATGTAGAAATAAAGTTGAATCAAATCACATGTTTTCTGCATAAACGGAGAAGAAAACTATGATGAAAGCACCCACCTGAGAGTACTATCAGTGCCTGTTACCTGTGAATAATCTTAGATAGCTAGTTTTGGTACAAAGTAATGCACTATAAGCCACCTATTGTTTTATTTTTATTTATGCAAAATAATAAACTGTTGCTGGCTGGAGCGTATTTCTCAGTTTTGCCTTTTAGTATATCCGTGGAGAAGTGATTATCTATACCAGCGAGAAATATTTCCTTACTCAAACCTGGCTATTATTAGCAATAAATTTATTCACAGCAAATACAATTTCACCCAACTTGGCTTTTGTCAATTAGTTTTTGATAAATGGCTTTTGTGTATGAATTTCTTCAAGCTGTAGCAAAAACAAAACTGTTGGGACAGGTGTCAAAAACCTGAACCATCTGCTGTGCTAATAACCACAAAGTTCAGAGCACTGTGGTGGAATTAACAGCCATTAGGAACAGGGCCGTTATCTCAATGTTGTTCTATACCTTGATAAGCTTCTCATTTGAAATAAGATAGCAGAAAACACTGTGTGCCAAGTTGCTTAGAACCAGAGCAAATTTTGTCTTTGGAAACTGTGAAGCTAACTTGAAGTGTATCTGCAGGCACTTTTTTGTGTGTGTGTGTGCTTGTAGGGGAACGGCCATGTAGGTGGAAAGAAAGCTTCTCTGGGTTACTCTGGCCAACCAGAATTCATATCCTATTCTTTTAGCATCATGACTTGTGATTATGATTCCAGAATATCTGGGTTTTGGAATTCTCTTGGTACTGAGCATAATTTGGTTCAGAAATCAATCCAACAAAAATAGCCATCTTGTAGTGTATTGCCTTTCACTGTGCAAATGACTTGCTGTTAGTAGGTGCTAGTAAGCTGTAGAAAGGAAAGCTGACTGATACTGATCTATAGTGTGCAGGTGAGTCCTCACTGCATAATCTTGGATGTTCTTGACCAGAGTAAAGACGGGCAAAATGTGTATTTGATCTCTAAGCTGCTAAGCATCTTTACTCATTGTTTTTTTGGGGCCATGTAATATCAGATTCTAACACTTACAAGTAACTATTCAGGTACAGCACAGAAGACATTTGGAAAAGGCTGCAAGTCATTCACTTGTTATTGTTATGATAGTTTGTTTACTTAATTTTCTATGTTATTGGACAAATCACCAGAGGAATTCATTTTGGCAAAGATGCTTGAGAGAGGTATCTGCCAATTTTTAGCCCTGCACTGCCGTCACTGCCTTTAAGTAATGAATGTTTTTTATCATTTTGTCTTTACACTTCTCCTGAACAGTATTTCAGGTGAACAGAGGCACCTAATCATACTGTATTATATTAAGTTATTTTGGGGCAGTAGGATTGTTGTGTAACATAGACTATTGTTCCTGAGAGAATGAAGTGAACAGACCAATGTTTCAGAGCTATCACATTTGGACAGGTAAACAGAAAATACTTTCTAAATTTCAAAGGTATCAGGTCTTTAAAATTGTCGGTTTCTTCTAGAAAACACCTATTAGTTCCAAGTCCTGTTTTTTCTTTGATGGAAGAAAGTATAAATGACAAAATATTGAAATATTGACAGCTGTTATTTGAGAAATCGGAGCAGCATTTTACAGGCAACAGGATGGTACTCTTCAGCATGTCTAACTGCATCAATCTTCAGTGTCACATACTCCTGAACACAGGCTTGTTATTTACTGGATAGCTTATGTTGTTACGTAGTTAATACTGTAGCAGACTATCTGTCCTGCTTTTGCATTCAGTGCACATAAGCCTCATACTGAAGCTTGTGTGAGTTTTAGTTGTTTGATTAATGGAGATTTGGACATTTTTGGCCAGAAGAACTGTATGGTCTGTATAACAGTGTTGCTAAACAATCTGGGGGTTTCATGGCCTATTTGGCCCTGGTACATGGAATCTTTAAAGCCTTTAATTGCTTACATTGTCCATGGTGATTGTGTCCTATTGGGTATAAGAGAAAGAGGAAACTTTTCGTTTCTCTTGGCCACTGTGTAATTACGATACTCCGTGGTTTAGTTCATCATAAGAATTATAATCTTATAAGTAGGAAAGGGATGATATAAAGTAATTCTATCTAGTATTATGGTTTGTACTTACCAAAATCACAAGGTAATGGAAAGTATTTGGAAAGAAGCCAACAAGTGCAAGAGAACCTTGGAACTAGTTTTATTCCCTGTCAAGGTTTTTTTGCTCAGAGCGTTAATGCATTAATTTTTAAAATGAATGACATCAAAGTTCAATGATGAAAGCAGTTCAGTGGAAATCTGTAGGAAATCATTCAAATTCAAGCTGGTATGAGTCTTGTTTGACTGTTGGCAAAAACTATAGCACACGTAGCCACTTGCTATTCTAGCATAACACTAAAGTAAGGTCAGGCAGTCAGCTGGTATTCATGAGAGCACCAGACAGTGATGCATCTGTTCCAAAAGCAGATGGTGAGGTGACCCAAAGGAAATAATCGGAACAGCAGAGGGCATTTTTTACAGCCAGCCAGCCACCTAATCTTATATCTCTAATTTAAAAGCAAACAGAAGATGCTTGTAAGAATTGCTATGAGAAGTGTGTTCTCTGCATGTGCGTATATATATAGACTGCACAGTGTATATATAATGATATATGTATTATATACTATACCAACATATACTATGGGTTTATAGTATGCTATATAGACACACACATATAAAATACTGCATATAAAAAAGAAAGAGCTGGGCAGTAATGATCTAGCAAAGCAGTTAATACCCATAATATTTTAAACCGAGAATACTCAGTGTCAGTCCATAAAACTAACTTAAGGTGTACATTGGCAAGCAAGTTTTTTCAGCAAATTTGTTGAAGACGGCTTGTCCCAATGCCACACGTTACTCTGGAATTGTAACCTGAACAAATGTAGCTTCCCTGCCCATCTATAAGAAAGAAACTTATAGTAAGTCATTAGGCAAGCATCTGGCACCAAAGAGACTAAAATTCTCACGCAAGCTGCTGGTGACACATTGCAGTGCCTATTACTGACTCAGAGCAGCGTGGTGTTCAGTGTGCATTAGAGGCCCACCTGTATCCTGCAGTTGTGGAATGCATAGCTGTTACAGGTTTTGACTACATGATTTTAGATCCTCTCACTCAAATGAGAGAAGTCTGTGCTATTTACTAGTTATCTGAGTGTCATGGTTTAACCCCAGCCAGCAACTAAGCACCATGCAGCTGCTCACTCACCCCCCCCCCCCCCCCCCCCTGCAGTGGGATGGGGGAGAAAATCAGTAAAAGAGGTAAAGCTTGTGGGTTGAGATAAGAACGGTTTAATAGAACAGAAAAGAAGAAACTAGTAATGATAATGTTAACACTAATAAAATGACAACAGCAATAACAAAAGGATTGGAATGTACAAATGATGCGCAGTGCAATTGCTCGCCACCCACCAATCGATGCCCAGTTAGTTCCCGAGCGGTGATCCCCCACCCCCACTCCCCCCAGTTTCTATACTAGATGTGATATCACACGGTATGGAATACCCTGTTGGCCAGTTTGGGTCAGCTGCCCTGGCTCTGTCCTGTGCCAACTTCTTGTGCCCCTCCAGCTTTCTCGCTGGCTGGGCATGAGAAGCTGAAAAATCCTTGACTTTAGACTAAACACTACTTAGCAACAGCTGAAAACATCAGAGTTATCAACATTCTTCTCATACTGAACTGAAAACATAGCACTGTACCAGCTACTAGGAAGACAATTAAGTCTATCCCAGCTGAAACCAGGACACTGAGTCACTTAACTCATAAGTGGTTGTGCCATTAGCCGACAGGTCCTATGTGCATGTTAATGTTCTGTGGGCAAAGGTATCTGCTTTCTGGTCTCTTTTTATTTTATTTTTTTTTTTTTTTAATGTTGCTTTTTAGGATGTTAATAAGCCTTGGATACAGTTAGAAATGTGTTGCTTTCTGGATCTGTGCTGTCATTTGCTAGTACTCTATGCTGGTTTCTCACTCATTTTGAACATAATCTTTGCTATATTTTGCTTTAATTGATAGAGTAAGGGGATTTTAGTTTTTCTTGGTTATTTACAGCTTGGAGGTGTTGGAATGATAATGATCAATCTTTCTGCTCAAGATTGTATGTTACGTCCTAAATTTCTGCTCAGGGTTCTTAAAAGCTGGTGCAAGGTATGAAGAGCCAGTTCAGTGCAAACTTCTACCTTATCAATGCCTGCTAACAGAACATTTGAAAGGACATGGTCTGGTTTTCATAGATCATAGCCTGTACATGCTCCAAAAAGCAAATGAAGGCTTTATGTGGTCTTCCATTTGCAGATCCCAGCTGTACCTGTCCTCTTGTCCTCCAATATGTCTGACTTAAGCTCAAAAAGTTGAGGAAGGAAGTTGAACAGTAACCAAAGCTATAATTGAAGCTATTAGCTACAAAACTAAATTGTTTCTGCTTATGACAAGGTCATGGAATATAATTATTGTGCATGTTATTATAATTTTTAAATGCAGAACTGCTCAGTTAGTTATTATTCCCACCTGATTTTTTGATGTGAGAATACTTTGGTTGGATTGTGCTAGTTGTAACTGCAATGTTATTCTTTGCCAGCTGTTAAGAGATGAACATGCATTATGTTAAACCAAGCTATGTTTCCTCTTTCTGGCTCCATTTTGTGTTTCTTTGTTTGAAACAAGCTGACGGCTCCTTAAATGCAAAAGTCCTGCTGATTTTTAACTCATTTGAGGGGAGGAGCAACTAAATCTAGTTTCCAACAGCACTAGGTTTCAACTGATGTGGGTGGTGACAAGAAATGTCCTTTTTACATAGGATAAAGTCCTAAATCTGGGACTTCATAGATAACCTTAACAGAGAAGACCGTACATCAGTTCTCAATAATAGTACATAAGGTAGATGACTGGCACGGATCTATCGAGTCTATCTGTTACAATCCCAGTCCAACTTGGAGGATATGTCAGATTTAGAAAGACTAAATAAGACATAGCCTTGTTGTTAAGTAGAGGCTAGAGTTTTTATAAATAGAGATACTATTCCTTTGATTTCTTTTCTTATGCTACTCGTGATTTTCTGTGTAATGCTAGACCAGTTCCACTTTTTATACTTGTATTATACATTTTTAAAAAAGCAGCAGTTTTCAGTCATGTGAATTGTTTCAAAAAAAAGGGAGTGCTGATGCTTTATCATGTGTTTGCTAGTTAATATAAATGAGACACACTCATGTCAGTCGAGTTTTACTCACCAGAACAAAATAATGTTTTAGCCATTTAAAAAATAGATACACATTTCCAGCCTGACCTTTATTTTAGTAATTGTAACATATTGCAAGAAAAAAATCAAGGTCATAGTCCTAATTCCTGTTGTTCCTTCATTGTGAGTAACCCTGATCATTTTTTAGGCAAAATCAGCTGTTACTTCTTATCTGGTAACAGTGATGCTTAGCATATTGATAACACCCTAAGCTGCAGATGCGATCTTTAAATTTAGTCTGTAAAGTAAAATGGCTGGTGCTATATTTATTTTACTAACAAGGAAGCAAAGACTGGTTTCAAACAAGTTTTGACAGCCCTCAATGTGAATCCTGGGGAGCCAACATTGGGTACTTTATTTCACAGGAAAAACTGTTTTTCATGTCACTCACCCAGGAAATATACAGGTCACATTGCCAGGCAATAAGAAAAGAAACAAAATAAAAACCTGTCTTCAGAATCTCTGAAAAGAGATTCTAATTGTATCGATAATTCTTTTAAAAACATGAGTTACTCATTGATTTTGAAAGCCTATGAACATATGGATAGCTTTGATTTCTCTCACACTTTGTTATTGACTCTCAGCTGCAGAAGGTTGGAGCCTTTTTGAAGGGTGATGCGTATATAGGAATGCACTGATTCCCAGAAATAAAGCAAGCAGGCTGAAGCAGAACAGTGGTGGTTTCTGATTCCTAATGATTTGAAAAGGAATCACAGTATTTTCAGAATGCTGAGTACAGTGCTTTTTTGGGGGGAAAAATATTTCTCTGGTATAATGGTACAAAGGTTGATTTATAGATCAGTGTGCTTTAAAATATTTTGTGGCCAAGTCTTCCAGTGCTCCTCTGTAATACGCAGAGATGGACCCATCAATGAAAAAGATAGCAAACTGAAACACTAAAATTTAATTTGCCCTAAGTCAATAAGTTAATGTCAGAGCAGGAATAGGATTAGTATCTAATTTCAAATGTCTCTATCTGCTCCCTTGATAGTGTAGAGCCAAAGGAAGTTTGATGGCGCGATGCCTCTGATTTTTGGATGCCTGCCTCAGGAGAAGCTGATGCGCCTGTTTCTGAAGGGAACTTAGGAAAGCTGGTTCTGGCACAAGTCCCTCCATTTGGGCAGAGGAGTGCTGTCTTCAAGGTTTTGAGTGGCAGTTACAGGACACATGAAAGACAAAGAACAGGTTTCCTAGAAGCAACTGCAGAAGAGTCCTGCCATCTAATCACTGAATATTTATGATACCTCTTACCAAATATTCTTTCTCCTTTGAACTGCAAAATAATTCTAGGTTATTCTTTCTTGGAAATATAATTTGAAGTTCTGGAAGCTAGAGTTCTTCTAGGATAAAAGACTTGTTGTGATTCCAGTCTGTGGAAAAAAAATTGTGACATGATATGACATATTGAATTATTGGAGATCTCTCTGACTTCTCTGTATCTCAGTTGCCATGTTCTGAGAATTTTGCAGTGTAATTAAAAAAACTCAATGTGAAGCTGGAATAGTCAGCAAAACCAGACTTATTTAGAAATAATTCTATGGAATATTCAAGTCTTTTAGTTTTCTGATTGTTTGCCTGGATTTCACCATCTTATGTCATAAGATATGCTAAAGGAAAATCAGTGTAGTGCATACAGGCTGTATAATACCACCACTTGAGGAGAAATACAACATTCTTTTCAGAATACGTATGATTATGTAGCGAAACTCGTGCACACGCACACATTTCCCCCCCCCCCCCCCCAATACATGTGAAGGCTTTGCATTTAGAACTAGTGACAGCTGTATATTTGAAATCAGGAAAAACTGAAACGCACAGAGGAAAAAAGTAGTCCAGTTCAGATTTCAGCGGCAGAAATCTTCTGACATTAGGAGGTTTTTACATTGTAGGCTTTCAGCAGTTCATTTCCAGCAATTTCTCAATTGCATAGCTTTTAATTAGATTTCTTGTATTCTGCATGTGGGTGAGCTATTTTGGTTCCTTTGCCAGGAAATTGTCAAAAACAAACAGAGGCCAGTGTACCATGTCTGCTCATGATACAGACTTTCTAGTAAAGCATTCACATCTGGACTTCCAATTTTACTGCTGAAAGCCAACTGCAAGTCTTGTATTTGTGTGTTTTCTCCAGATTTGAGGTGCATTGTTGTGAATGCAATTAGCATATTCTTACACCAAGAAATATATAAGCAAAAATGACATCAGTAGTGTATGGCAGACGTGTGACACAACAAGTAAATATGTGAGTATGTTCTGTTGTAGTAAGATCTGGAAAATCTATGGCAAATGGAGATTTTAATATTGAGTATGTCACTGGAGTGTGGGAAGCAGAAATTTCAGTTGTGTGCTAGTATATTAATCAGGGTATGCAACTGAACATTAACTCTTCTTTGGTCTGAGTTAAAGCTTTATAGGCTAAGTTTATGCTGTAGCATTTCACATTCCAACAAGTGCTGTGTATGAAAAGGTTTCTGATCAGGCTGGCAACAACCAAGATCTACATGGGAAGTATAGAAAATATTGTTAAAGATCGAAACACATACCCACCCACCCCCCCCCACCCCCCCCCAGCCACAAATACTTATTCAGAAAAAAAGAGATCTAGGAAGATAGGAAGACTGTACCTTTTTTTTTCAATTGTTAAAACTCTGTCCAGTCTCTTTAAATAGGATTATAAATATTCATGTATTTCATTTCTGTAGGGGTCTCCAGTTAATCTTTCCTTCTTATGGCCATTTGGCAATTTGCTATACAGTTAGGTTTTCAGAGCATGATAGGCAAGTACTCCTATTCCGTACTTAAAACCCTACTGTAGCAAAGGTATATTTCTGTTTTGGCTGTCTTCTGTAGAGATTCTTTGCCAAGACCTTTTCTCTGCTGCTGTGTTTACCGTTTAGCTTAACCACAGTAATTTTGTTATTAGAAGGAGTTGTTATATATGAAATTCCACTGATTCATTTTTTTTGAGGTGCATTCACTAATGTTGTTAGAAGATTACCTTTACTTCTACTAGGGAGAGGGCTGGTAGTTCTTAAAGCACCATGCAGGATTTTAGATGCCATTCAAAAAAATTCCAGATTCTAATGGTATTCTTTGCGGTAAAAGTCTTTTAATGATCCAGTAGTCTTCAGAACTGACAACTTTGTAATTTGAAGACTTGATGCACAGATGTTTCATTATTGCTGTGGGTACAGATGATTTTCCTACATTTAATCTTAGTTGCTATAGTTACAGTCAATGCAGAAAATTACGCTATTCAGTAGGTGTTGGCGTTTTTTTTGAAAGCGTAAAAATCAGTGTTTTCTTGTATTTCTACCATGTGCATTCTTGGATATAAATCCTCATGGAATTTCAGCAGGTCTGGTAATTTGCCAGTCTACAACTTGAAATTTTCCTGCCAGTTCTGTTTAGTTCCATCATACCACCCGCCACACTCAGATTTTCTTTGTTCCATATTGTCAGGCTGCTTTTTCTTGTCCTTTTTCCCCTGTTTTGAGGAGGTAGGTGGTAATATTTTATCAGACAAGAATGGCTCCTGTCAACTGAATTACTTTACTTGTTTAAGTACAAACAGGTGCTTCTGCATTCTCTCAGGGATCCACATCTCCTTTCAGCTGAAATCTTTGTATATTCCCATCAACACTTGACCTGCTGTCCAATTTCTCTGTTAGCAAATCCTGCTTGCTTTCCTTCCTTTCAGACATATGTTACTTACTACTTCCTTCACTCTCAAAGTAATAAGCCTTCTGTTGTCTACCTTTTTCTTCATTTCTTTACATGTGTCTGATTAGACATGGTCATATTCTGAAGTTGTTTTTTTATGTTTACCATTATAATACCATGATGGAAGTTTCAGATTTTAGATAATTATTAAACTGGGCTACACTGTTACAAACTGATGAAGAATGAACTCCTGCACAGCAGGTTTGTATTTCTTCTATAAAGTTTGACTGTCATGCATTCAAAGTGCAAATATGTTAAGAACTTCACTGGTGTTTTCCTTGCATTTGTTATCCTGATTGGCAGGGAGATGTTCTGATGGCACAATCTCTGAAAGATTGAGAGATTGAAGTCCAGGATATTACCATTTTTAAATATGCATAATATGTTGCTCAGGTTACCAGTAGATCAAAATAAATACTGGGTATTGCTTTTGGGTGGTGGTCATGTCCATCCCCCGTCCCCCATCCCCCATCTGCATTTGGGTAATATTGGTGCTCTGTGTAGGTACTCTTAGGAAACCAGCTGAATGCTGATCACAGTTACAAAGTTTACTCTGCAATCTCCATTTTTCTTTCTTAACCAGAGGCAAAAGGCTAACATTATAAACCTTTTCAAGGAATTCATTATTGTCATTTTATTTCATCTATTATGTTAAATAGTTTCACATAGTTGTAGATTATTCCTGTAGTTCTATCTCATTCCAGTGGCAGTTAGAGAAATGAACTAACATTTTTTTTTTTTCCTCTTTCATCATTTTATTTCTCCAAGTACTTGAGTGAACTAGAGAAATGAGATCTTGGAGACTTCAGTCCCTTGCTATAGGGGAGATCAAAGTGAGACTTCTGTAAAGCTTGGCCCTTACTTAATAGAGGGGAAGAGAAGATGTTACCAGGCACTAGATTTTATATTGGCATCTCTTATACTAATTCTAAAAATGTGGTTTTCAGGTTCATTGAGCCTGATGTGCCATTGCAAATACCTTTACTGTGGTACTAATAGCTCTTTCTAAAATCTAATTAAGTTAACTGGAGTTAAAGGTTATATAAATATAATGAATATATATAGAATAACAATCCTTTAATGATAAATTAATGAGCTGATGCTGATGCTAACTGGAGTTACATGTGCATGCAGATGACTTTGTTTTTCTACTATCTGTCTGTCTTTATACTGTAAGTTCTTTTAAGAAGCTTCTGGATGAGGAGACCACTGGTCCATATCCTATTTCAGAATACTGCCAGAAACGATACTGAGTTCATTGATTAGCCGCTAAGAAAGCATGTTTCAAATCATTACTGTCAAAACATTTAAAATGCCCAGTTTGGCTTTGAGAGCTTGAAAATGTGAACTGCTTATGCAAATTCAAACCAGCGTGAATATCAATTTTGATTTGTACCCTGCAACATTTGAATGACCACAAGCAAAGGCCAAACCAATTATTTTCTGCTTAGCAGACATTGCATCTTAGTACTTTAAGTTAGTTTTTAACATCTGTGTTTTGTAAAATACTCTTATATGCTAAACTTCTGGAAAAATCTAGCTTTCCTATGCCTGCAAAATTTGATAGGCAGTCTCATAGGAATACCTTCCCCCTGCCCCAGATTTGTCACTTGTCTCCCTAAGAGAGAGACTTTTGATCCTATTATAAAAGTAAAATACGGCCAAAAATCTTGCTGGTGCAAATTGGTTAGTTCATCCAAAGTCATCAAGATTGTATGAATTTGCCAGCTATAAATTTTCCTCTGGATAGAAGAATATTCTGAGGAAGCTGTATTTGTATTTTGTTCAAAATCATGTCTCTAGTTCTTGTGATCTACTTTATACTTTTCTAAGAAAGGATACCCTTGTTCTTTTTTTGTATTTAATGGCGTCTTGGTGTTGTGACAGTTAAAAGCTGTCAACCAACTGTTCAGGCAAACCAAAACTGGTCCTTATGAGCTATAATGTGGCTTTATATTGTTGAGAATAAATATTTTATTAATATTCTTTTTCTATGCCTTAAATGCAGAGTCTGAACACTAATCCTTATTCTATTAAATTTTTTTAGATGCCAGGATTAGATAACACATTTTAATGTATAATATTTTCCATACGTATTTTCTGTCTTTGGGAAACCTTTTTTTTTAATTGTCAAAACAGACTATTAGTATTAACCTGGTTAAATCAAATTTAAATTAATGCAGACAGCTCATCATATGAAGTGATTCATATGCAAAGCACAGTATCTGTGCATAATTTAGTAAAACACAGAAGTTTGATATCAAGAGTTTTAGGAAAAAGGAATTACTTCAAGTGTAATTTAACCTAATTGAGATTGATTTAAAATAATTTTATTTTGAAGGGAGATCTGATTTTTCAAAAGCAGGTTTTTTTCACTGTACAGACTTCTCAGCTTTATGAACTTTTTCTTTTACAGTCTACCTAGTTGTACACTAGGTAGATCAGTTTCTATACTGCCCAAATTTCATCAGTTATCTCATACTTTCAGTAATCAATACAATTCTCTCTTCTTTCCTGATGGTAAGTCTCATCCATATAGACTTTAGTGAGCAAGAGAATGCAGTATTACTGCTAATCAAGTCTTTAATTTGTCTGTATTAAGACTTACTTTTGACCAAGGGCTTTTGGGCTATTCTGTTTTGTGCTACTCCTGTATTTTCTGTAGATATTCTCTAATTTTGGTAGACTTAATTCTTTGATTTGTTCCATCAATGCCACTAAAATTGGTGTTCTTAATTGAGTGTAAAACACTTATTTGTATAGGGGCATTTGGGTGTAATACTGTGGATAAGCTAAGCAAGTAATGGTAAAATTATTGGCTAGCTAGTTTTATTGTTGTTTGTTAAATTATTTGGCAATTGATATATCAACAACCACAAAAATTATTAATAATCTAATGAACAGTAACAAAACTTCTGTAAATTGCATTATATATCTGAAAACATTCTCAGTCTTTCAGATGGTAAATGGGTAATATTCTGATCATTTCAGAGTTAGGAAGTTGCCACTATTTCTTCAAAGAGTTTTAGAATAATTCCCATCATTTTCAGTATATATTCTAATTTAGAAAAAAGACACACTTGTCACAAACAGTACTAAAACTGTGCAAGTGGAAAAAATTTACGTTCAGTTTTTTAGAAGCCCAACGCAAAAGTTGAATGGTTAAAACAGCAAGTATGACAAAAATCTGGTGAAGGATGTTACAGATGATCTTTTAGGCAAAACCTTTTTTGCTTATTTGTTAAATAGCTTAATAATTATGGAAACTTCTAGATTTCTTTTTTTCATTTAACATGGAAAAGAGTCATTACAAAGACTTTGAGGTAGAGGAATGTCTTAGTGAATGAGGTAGAACCAGTTGAACTGATGGAACGGTGTTCTGTGAGCAGGAGAAAAGAGGCAATGTCACTCACATCTAGGTATTTCATAGCAGTGTCTTGAATCAGATCAAAGAAGCTGGAAATGAACCATCTCAACTTTCTCAATTTAATATTACAGTGTAAAAGCATGCTTTTTATCAATTGTCAAAATATCAATATTGTCCGTTATTTTTACAACTAACCTATTTGGTAATATTTCAGCTTCACTGAAATTCTTCATTTTTACTCTTTTGAACCCATATAAATAAATTCTTTTGTTGAAATTATGTCTGTAAGTACACTCTTTTCCCCCTCTAATTCAAAGTAAACACAGTTACTTAGTTGTAAGGGTTTTTCAGTAGCCGTTGGTTCTAGTTGCCAGGCAATTCTGGTGTTGGAACAGCTGAGGAACAGTTAATTGAAGTTACCTCTTTGAAAGGTGTGGGCAGTATATCTAGAATTAACCATCAGGGAAGAGTATGTTGGGAGGTAACATGTCTGTGTTAGTACTCTAACATAAATCTTCTGTACCTGTTAATTGGTTCCTAGTTTGTGCCTTCTACACTGTCAGAACACCTAACAGCAGTTAAAACTTACTGCGTGTAAGGAAGATTCCTGTGTGTGTGCTCACTAAATGCAGTGGAACAGACTTAGTGTGCAAACATGGATCAAACTGTGTCTATACACAGCAGTTTCAGCACAATGTTATCTGCCTGTCAGGACCCATTGAAGTTGAGGAATTGGCTTTTGAGTCTGAAAATTATGATTTTTGTATGCATAAATGAGGCTGTACCCCTAGCTAGGATGACCCTCTGGCAAGCTCTCCTTCATTAATTCTAAAGTTAATGGATGATGATGTTTGGGTTTTTTTGTTGTTGTTGGTTGATGTGTTGTGTGTATGGTTTGTTTTTTTGTTTGGTTTCTTGTTTGTGTGGTGCATTACATTCTTAGGATCTTCCTTACCTTTTTTTACCCCCTTCAGTTTCCTATCTTTGTTTGGTTTCTGTCCCACTTCAATTAAAAGAAAGCTTTCAAACATTCCAAGGTTTATTTTTCAGTTAATCTATCCAGAATTTAAGGATTTTTGTTGATCTTTATGAAAACTGTTCAGTCACAGACTAAACATATGGAATCAAACAACTGTTATTAGGCATGTTCCATGCAAAACAGAGAATCTAGAGAATCTCATACTGAAACACAAAAAGATTTATAGTTTCCTTCTTTTTTTTTTTTTTTTTAACCAAGAGAAACCAGGGATGTGATTCAATTTCATCAAACTTAAGACACCTGCAGAACTCTGGTAACATGTAATTGCCTACATTAAAGGTAGTAGTAATGAACTTTGTATTCAGTGGGAAGAACCAGATTCTTCTGGGATACAATTTGTCTACTTTATTTCTCTACTTTCAGATTAAATAAATTATACTTTAGAAGTGTATGTTTCTCTCTGATGATAGAGGACATTTCTGTAGTTGATATTTCAACTTTGCTGAGAAGAGTCCTACTGCAAATGAGCTGCTGACAGGGCAACAGGAAACAGATAGGAATGTGGAGGATCTTCTAAGAAAAAGAACTGCAGCATACCTCAGCAAGACTCTCTTCCCAGCCCCTTTAGAGCTCTATTTACAGTTAATACAGTTATTCACAGTATTCTTTTTAAATGTATTAAACACAAGTCAAGTAAAACATTACCTTCTGAGATGTTCAGGAAGAATTCAATCGACTTAAAATTTTAGCTTACTCTGGCGCAACTTTTAAGTGTAGGTAAGACAGTAAGGAAAGGAAGCAAACAAGACAGATTGAGGCAAATAAAGGGAAGAGGGAATAATAGCATCCAAATTCTGGAGATTTGTTGGGGGAGGGCTTTGGAGTGTTGTTCTAGACTGCTACTTTTGAGAAGGATTATTAAATTAGATTTGTGTTCTAGGAGTGGGCTTTTCAGGTCAAAGATGCTGCTTACCAGATAAGTTAGCTTTAGGTGGTCTGCATGTTTTAAAGCAGCCTGGTGAAAAGTCATCTGTCCAGGAAAAAAAAAAAATCCAACATATGACTGGTATGGCTTTTTATAATAATGAGAAAAGACCCCACCCCAAAGCCAGAAACCTTGTAGCCTTTTTGGAAGGGAATTATTCAGGGTCACTGCAGTCCTTCCTTGCCCTTCTCCCTCATCTCTCTGTTACAAATGGTTGCTGGCATTTAGTTACCCCACCTAAATACCACTATTTGTTTTGCGCATATTGTATTTGAAGGATCTGATACTTTGTTCACCTTACAAATTATCTGACATTTAAAGCTGCTTGTTTTTTTGTAATAAAGCTGAGTTTGAGATTATGGACTAAATAATAAGGGCATGGATCACAACAGTGCTTGTAGAATCACGAGGCTGGCATGTTAACAACAGAAAAAGATAGTACTGTATTTTAATGAATGGTAATTACAGTGAACGAAACAGGAAGCTATATGGTATATTAGGAGAAGATATGGTTTAAAACAAAAGTGGAAGAGCTACTGAGGCATGGATGAATTAAGTATCAAGAGATTACTTACACGCTGCGTACCAGTCCTTTAATGGCAGCTGATAATGTTGCCTCAAGCCTTCAAAAGACTGGTTAACAGATAAGAAGGCGGTGATAGTTTAAAGAAAAAAAAAAAAAAACGAAAACATGAGAAGTGTGGTATGTTTGCTATTCAAGGACTGTTTAGATTATGTGTACCCAAGGTAAAGCTTATCTAGTTTAAGATTCTACTTACAATAGAAGATGTTTAAAGAGTCACAGACTTGCTAATTAAGAACATATATCCTCCTTCCGAACGAGGGGTTGGCAAGAGAAACAAAGACCCTGGTGTCCTCAGTTGACGCGTGCCCATAAAAGGACAAAAGGAGTAGGGGTATTCTTCCCCAAACGACCACCGAAAACCACCAGAGACTCTGGGATGATTGCTCAAGAGAACAACACGTCGTGCTTGCTCAACATAATGAATATGCAATAGTTAGGTGGAACATATGTATTAGGCGTGGTGTTTTAACTGTAGTGTGGAAGTATGGACTGAAAACCTCAGTAGGTGTGCTTGATTTGTGGAAATCCTCCACGTTGCACCCTGTGCAGAATAAAGCAATGTCCCCTCTCTAAACATACTTTGTATGTTTCGGGAGTTACTCTCTGATCAGGTAACAACAACAAGATGATCAGTGCTGCAGTGGAATGATGTTTGGCATGCTGTGCAGTCAGTCAGCAACAAATGAGCTGGAAAAGATAAATTCGAAGAAGCATGAGCACTGTAGCTCAAACACAGAGAATTTAATTAATATCAGTGAAATCTGGTCAGGCATGGGATACTACTACTTATTCTTTTACTTTGGATCCTACTTTGATTTATACTTCACTTAGTTTGCTTGTGATATAGCGATAATGTTGTTTGTAATTGTAGTAAACAAAAAGGAAAAATGAGGCATGATAGTTCTAAAAAAGTGTAGAGAAATCTGAAAACAGAAGTAAGTAACAGATGCATTTATGGTAAAAAAAAAAAAGATGTGAAAGGATGAATGAGCTGAGAGTTCAGTCAGGTCAGAGCTGCTCAGTTCAGGAGCTTCTAAGGTTGCAGCGAAGAACGCAAGCACTGGCATAACTTTGTACAGTTGCATTCTGGTGTTTCATAGTTTGATAAATGCTAGTTTGGCTTTTAGCACAACCAAGAATGGTATTAACCCTTTGTGACCATTCTTTACTTCCATTTGAAGCAGTCAGAAGATGAACATGTTTTGGCATGGTATTTCCTGCAATTTTCAGGACTAAGCATGGAGCAAGTCACTATGTTGGTTATCATGGGAAGCTTTGCTCAGACAGCTGTATTGTCTGGGATGCAACCAATGACACAATACCAGTATTTCACTTGTGCTGACCAGTAAGCAGAACAGCTAAGATAAAGGGTGCTGGTATTGTTTTTTCTGAACGGCAGCAAATGGATGGAATGAGGAATTTTCCTTGTAGTCAGAATTTCAAAACATGTAAAATAGGGGTCTGAGACAGTAAAATAAATGTAGTAAATTCCCCTGCAATATCAGTTCTGAAATAATGCCACTCTTAAGACACTGAAATAATTCATTTGCATAGGCTTCTGAACAAATCCTTAATTTTGATCCTTCTTTTTTTTTTTTTTTTAATTTAACTTTGTTTTTACATTTTATTTTCATTGTAAGCCTGGAAATATTGGCTGAGGAGGTGGGAAGATGCGCAGACATGAAACTGGGCAGGATTCCAGTAAATGTCATCAGAATTTTGACGCGATCAGTGTGTTTCTCCGGAGTGTTTGGATTCTTTCAAATTGGCATTTGCTCTCCTAAAGCTGTTCCGTCAGAAGAGTTTTGACCGACTGATATCTGCAGGTTAAAGCAAACTTTTCCTACAAGAGGATTTATTCTGCTTATGAGTATAGCCTGAAGGCCTTGAAAGTGAGCGGCTATGGAGAAGACTGAAATAACAGGTTTGCATTTTCATTCTTCAAGAAAGAGGAAGGCATGCAGTGACGTTCTGCTGGAAAAGCTGGAAAACTGTACTGGTTTGCTTAGCACAATTATTTCTACTTGATAGTAAGTAGGTGAAGAGAGAGGAAGTGCTCATTTTACCTGTTTCTTATTGCCTGTCTTTTGTGATCTCCATTCATTTCCCAGAGATAAATTTCCATTCTGTGTCCTCTTTGTTGTATTCTTTTCTTTTACAAAGACCTGGATATGAGAATAGGGAAGTGGCGGATTCCTTGCATAAGAGCATTGTCCTATTTTCAATTTAGATATAATAGTTTATAGTTTAGGCCATTAGAGTTGAATAAATAAAAATCTATATACCAGCACAGAAAATCTACAGTAAGTACACTTACACTATTTTGTAAGGTTATGTCTATTTCAAGAGAACATTAGTCTGGGCAGGGAAGGGCAGAAACAACGCATGTAAATGTAGTAAAGAGCTGACAAATGGTACTTCTGAACAAATGGGCTCTTTTTGTGGATAAAATCTCCAAACGAGTAACCCCTGAGGAAATCAATTCCCAAATGGCTGTATAATCCTCTGAGGCCAGCTCCAGTGCTCTTTTGTCTCTAATTGTATTGACAGCTGGTAGTTCCAACTTTCCGGCAATTTATCTTCCCACTGCATATTTATTGAGAGGTTTCTTGTCATAGTATTGACCATACGTTAACAAGGAAGTGGTGGATAATAGCAAAATCCCTACGGTCCTGACAGATGTTTTCTTGGTATGGGAGCTTTTGCCGACAGCAATGGGCCTTTTGGCATATGCACAACAAAGTGAAACTTAACATTTTTGAATAAAACTAAAGCATTAGTTAAATGGAAGCAGTGAGTCAATGATCTATATTCAGTTCCTGATTTAAAACCAGATTGTCATGGTAATTTTTTTTTTACATAGACACATGCAAAATTATATGGAGATAAACATGCAAAGCTAAAATAAATGTAAAGCAAATGCTGAGAAGATTATGGTGATTTCAGTTTCTTCAGAAGAAGATGATTCCAAAAGAGAAATTATTAAAGAGAGAACTTCTGAATTTAGTTATATTGGGGGTTTTTTGTGTGTCAGTCTCTACCAAAATTTTAAGTGATTTATTTATGGTATGATAAAAAAGCCCAAATAAATAAACCAACCAAAACCCACAAAACCCCCTGCCAAACAGATGACAAAAAAAGAACCCCAAAACCCAAACCACCACCCCCTGTACTACAGAGAAGGCTGAGGTATCTAGGTTGTCCTGTTTTTATCTTTCACATCTCTTGCAACACCTTCCTCCTGATAAAGCCAATGGAAATGTTTGGGTTTGGAGGGGGAAGAACTGTTCCAGGTGACATGTGCTATGTGGTGGCGTGCTGTTCTATTAGGAGTGTGTGGGCAATAAGGGGTGTGTGTCTCTGTTTATGTGCACATGCATCTGGTCTCATTTTTTCAGCCTAGTTATGACAGCCTATCGTATGTGTTTGATAGCCTATAGTAGAGATGCTGTTACTTACTGAGTCTTAAACTCTTACCTTCTGGGTAGGACTAACTGAAGCATCATTTATAAAACCTTTCATAGCGCCTCTCTAGACTTTTCCTGGGACCCTAAAGAGTGTGTGACTAGAACAGTGGCTTGTGGCCAGTTCCACCTACGGCTCACCAGAAAAAAAAGTTACTCTTCTTGTCATGCACGTGCTCTCTGTTTGCATTGATTGATTGCCTTTTCTCAGAAGATAGTTACCAAAATGGTGTACTGTGTCTGCATGTTATCAGGCAGGTACAGACATTTCTGAGCATCTAATTGTTAGATGTAAGGTCCTTTTTTGTCTCTTAAAGTAAATGCTATACTGTTCATATGATAAAGTTCTCTTGTTCACAGACAAGGCACTAAGTTGCCATAGATATAGATGGATAAATATTCTCCAAACAGGATTTTTGTATTGATCATCTGAGCAGACTACTTTGTTGTCTGCTGTCGTTTTTGTTTACGAAAACCTGCTCTGGAAATTAGCACCTTCCTGTTAATTCCTTCTGTATGGCAGATATTTGGACCAGTAAGTACAGCACTTTAAATGGTTTTGCACAGTAACTGCTGCCTTAATGACCTTTAAGTTTGATTACTATATGTGCGTATTAATGTTTAATATTCATATTTTGTTCAAGCCATCCACTCAACCTTTTGGCAGGTAGTAGGAAATAATACTCCTTTATAAAGTGAGCTTGGCAATAGTCATCTATTCATTGTCACTAAGGTACTCTGTAATAGCGCTTTACATTTGCTTCCCTTATGCATATCCTTTGCATTGTCTGCAGAACATTCAGAGTGAACCAACAAAAGTCCTCACAATGTGACTACGTTATCAGGTCAAATAGTTTTTTTCCAGCTCAGTTGGTATGAAGTCCCAGTCCAGTAATCTACCAGGTGAAAACTCATCCCTCACTAAACAGATTTGAAAACTTTAGAGCCTTATGAGGTGTTTTAGTCTTGTACCTTCTTCATTAAAGCTGTACATCTATGATGATCTCTGTGTCTCATGTCCTCTAGCTCTTGGTTCCCCTGCTCCCAAGTTCAGCCCATGTTCAGTTAAGTAGTTATGTTTTTATTTGTAGCACAAACTCTGGAGTTTGTGCTGCAGTGTGTTTGGCAAGGCACTTCTACCTGCCGACTTGACTCCGAAACTTCAGCAGTTCAGGAGGAAATGAACCCAGTAATGGCATAGCTGATTAGGAGCATTGTAGCTAAATGCTATGAAAAGAATAGGAATAAAGTTTTATTTAAACAGTAGCCTTGAAATCCAAGCCTAACATCCTCGTTCTGAGGTTTAACAGCTTAGTTCAACAAAACCTTGTAGCACAGCAGCAAAATTCTGAACCTGTTACGAAGACTTGGAAATTGTTTAGACAGAGCAGAGACCAAAAGCAGTAAGGAGCTATTAGGGCAGATTTGGGAGAAAAGATGCAGTTCAGATGGTCATTCAGACAGAAGTGGATTCCCCCAGAGACTGTATCTGTCTCACTGCCCTGTGGATGCTACTGAGAGTTTAATTCAACACAACTATCATAAAAAATGAACCTTTGGGATTTTGCACAGCTCTAAATAAGAATAGGTTCTTTCTAGTACAGCTTCCTGCTGAGCTCATGGATAATATCTTTTAGCCTATATGGCCTCTTAAGAAAGATGCATAAGAATACACACCTCCCCCCCCCCCCCCCCCAAAAAAAAAGATTGTGTTGTAAAGGAGAAGGTTGTTTTTCTTTAGTTGTGGATGCCCTTGATGCCTTGATGATTCAAGAGAATGAAATACTAAGTAAGAAAGACAGGTGTAGAAAGTTGATGAAGCGACCTAAGGCTGGAAGTGAGGGCAGTGAGGAATTTGCTGAACAAGGGGAGACTGCAGTACAGAACCAGACATCGTTCCATCCCACGAAAGGTTAAGCATGGCGTTGCTAGGTTTGGTAGAGAAGGTCATTGGGCTCATATGCCCATCTACAGTAGTATATGTTTGTTTAGCTGTAGATTTCATGAAAATAGCAAATATTATAGATGCATAAATAGACCCTAGTAATAATTGATTTTTCTGGTTCATCTCAAATTTAATACACTGTGCCTTCTGAACATTATTTTACAAAATTTTAATACCTTATCATGACAACCTGTTTTCCTGAGACGACATATTACAGACCTTTCACATAAAGCAGCTTTAATCTCCATTTCTCAAACATCTATCATTAAGTATATTCTGCCTGTGCATCAGAAGAAAATCAGATTAGAAGCAGACAAGGAATTCTTAACAGCGTATTTTACTTTGAGAGAGATATTAATGTTGATTTGATTTTTAGGCTGTTGTGTTTTATGGTTTGCATTTTGATTACATCTGATTAACTTAAGGGGAGGCTATGAGAGATGAAAGATTAAGTCATGCTATTTTGAGGGAGATAAAGGATGATAGATGACAAGAACTAAATAACCCACTTGACCAAGCTAATGTGCTTAGTAATCATTAGTCACCTGTGTGATGCTCATGGTGCATTCATCATCTACAAATGAGCAATGCAAACCTGATTTATAAATACTTTTTCAAATAAAAGCACTGTTTGCTGTCTGCTTTCATTTCAAATTACATTTGATTATTTTGATAGCCATGAGGTATTTGGGAAAATAATAGTGAGTCTCCAAAGCTTTCTAAATTAAGGCACAAACACTGATTACCACCCCCACCCCCCCAAAAAAAAATTTTTTTGGAAGATCATTTATGATGTGGCCATTTCTGTACTGACTGCAGAATTAGGAATTCACCAATGTCAAAACCAAAAGGCTGAAAATTACGTGGGAGAAGTAACTCAAACAAAACCTTATAATTAAGAATTAATTGAAGATGAGTCCAGATTTTATAGGTAATGTTTCTCTTGGAAAAACATCCCCTTATGGAACTTGTATCACAAAGGCAAGTGATTTATGAGATTGCATAACTTAACTTCTTAAAGCCTGTGAATGTTGGAAAGTAGACAGGGGTTGGGCAGTTACCTCCTTGAGAGCACATTCAGCAATAATCTCCAGTGTTTCTAGGATTTAAATAATTTTTGTTGTTGTTGCTGTTTTTGTAGGGTTTATGGCTGGATTACAGAGAGCAGGATCACAGGTTAGCCTAACTGGACCATATTTATAGAAACTAAGTTAGCATCTTCCCAGTGTTTGGATTTGTTTGATTTTTTTGAAAGTATATTCAGAACTCTGGTCCTTCTCCGAACAATTCACAATTGTTGCTTCAATTGCATTATTTTTAGAATATCACTGCCAATATTTTGTGATTTTATTTACTCTGGATTCAAGAACTAACAGCAATAAAAAGTAAAGGTCATTAAGCAAGTAATGCTACTTGAAAGTTTCAGGAGTCTTGGCAAATAGCATAAGGTTTCCTTTCAAATCTGGACTAACCTGGGCTATGAACAAGCCTTTTTAATGAAAAGGGCAGCTTTTGAATGTAGTCCCTAAGGGTAATTATCACTTTCTAGGATCTTATTAGCATGCAAAGTGGCATAGGCAGAATAGCAATATGAGCCTTGGGAGCCAACTGAGGGGACAGTAACGCATATATTATTGTAGCTTGTGCAATAATATTTAGCTGTATCCAGGGATACATTGGAAAGACTACTCTGGCTTATCCAAGCATTTCATATAATTTTTAATGCCACGGTATATTCATTTATTATATACTGAGATTAGAGCTTCATTGTGGATTCAGAAGGCAAGGGTTGTGGTTTATTCATTACATAAAGTTCAGTTACAGTAAACATCAAGTGATTTGGATGAGCTAGATCTGTGCTTTGTGGCTGTCCATCTTTTCATTTCATTTGGGCTTGGCTTCTGGTTTTGTCAGGGAGACTTATTTAAGGATGGATTTGACTTTTCAGCTAGTGAAACCTCAACTTAATCCAAGTAAAAGTTTCTGAAGTTTTGTGGAAATGTGGTACTTGAATACACCTCTTTAATATGAGATTTTGTTAATACCCAGTCGTGCAGAATGTATGTTCACCCTGCTTTGAGCAGGGGGATTGGGCCAGAAGACCCATAGCGGGTCCTCTGAACCTAAATATTTGTATGATCCTGTGTACCTGTGCGCTGCATACCTCCCTGTTGCTGAATTAATAAATTAAAAATAGATGGCCATGTTCTTCACCTACAATTTGGCCACCCTTTCTAGGAATGGAAATGTGGGCATGGACGTGAATGTTGACCTAATCTTGTTTACAGGCACTGAAGTAATTTATTCTAAAGTCAGGTGTTGGTTCATGTGCAAAGGGGTTAATAAAGCAATTTGATTTGGCTTAATTCTATCTGGAAAAGTCTGTCTTTCTGTGTCCTAGTATGGTGGCGTACGTAGATACTTCAGGAGATCCCTGGTCTGCACTCCTGCTCACAGGGGGGACAGCTCTGAGAGAGACCAGGTTGTTCTGGGTTTTATCCAGTCAGGGCTTGAAAGTCTCCAGGGTGGAAGTTATACAGCCTCCCTGGACAGCCTCTTCTGCTGCCTACCTGTCCTTACGGGCAAAAAGTTGCTCCTTTATATCCACTGTGAACCTCTCCTGTTTCAGCTTAAACCTGTTGCTTCTTGTCCTCCCTCCACATATCACTGTGAAGAGCCTGGCTCTGTCCTCTCCCTCTGACAAATTCTATTCCCTAGGTGAATACAACAACAAGGTGTTTTAAGTGCTGCTTCAGAAGAATTTATGAAGTAAAGTTTAATGAAGCTTATTTTTCAACCTTAATGCCTCCTATTCTATTCACTTAATAGAGCTTCTCAGCTGGCATCATGCAATGTCTTAAGTGCCTTCAGAGAGTATTTCTGATTGCTTTCTTTTTTAACGGTTGGAAGAATTGTAATGGGAACCAGCTGAAAAAGCAAAACAGTGTAGGATATTAAAGAAATCTACATAATAAGAATTCTGAATCTGTACAATATCATGCTGTTAATAGCATTTATGCCAAAAGTTGTGTGGCATTTGCCTCATGATAAATAAAGGAAATTCTATGGCTGTTTTACCTAGCTGACCCCCGAGGATGTAAGTTTAAAAGAAAAAAAATAATGCAAGTCTGCAAGAGAATAATATTTGTGGGGAAGAGATTATGCTGGCCATTCCTTCTTCCCTTCTTCCGGGAAGAGAAATTACCCATGCTCAACAAAAGTTTTCAGGACTGGATTTTACTCCTAGTACAACTGAGGATTTTCCATTTCCTATTCCTATAGTATTTTCTTTTAATCTCTGTTCTCTTTAGAAGATTAAAGCTACTTGTGAGTTTGAATTTACAGTTCACAAACATATTATATATGTGGCCTGAAACTTACAAAAATTATAGCGGTGAAAGAGCAACAGAAATTTCCTAGACTAACGCTTTTATTGTACTATGAGATTTACTCAGATGAACTGCACATTGGTTACATTATATTTAAGCATGTATTTTATTAGTCTTGCTGTAATGTTATATCTGTAAAAATCAGTGGAAGACAGCGGTGTATTAAAAAAATAAATTGTGGGAGGGATGTGTTTCTTCTTAAAATACCATGCATTTCATTTTGTTATTTAATTTCAGAATTTTCATGACATGCCTTTATATTTTATTCCTTTTGACAATAGTGGCTGATCTTCTTTGGGATTTTATTGACTCGTTCTTCTAGCTGCTTTTGAAAACCTCATTATATATTCTATGTTTTATAATTTCAAATATTTACAGTAATAGCAACCACATTGTTCTATAGATATTTAAATTATTTCATGTGAAAAAAAGATGGATAGATAGGCTTTCTCAACATATCTGTATGAATACTTGAGATTTTAGAGCAAGTCCTTTACAATATCTGGAAATAAGGTTTTGGTTCTTAAGACATTCAGCTATCTTAAAAAACAAAACAAAACAAAAAAAACCAAACCCCAACAAACCACCAAACCTTTGCCCACAAGATCATCCTGTTTTTGCACAAATTTTGGTTCTGCAGATCAGATGTGTGAAACCAATATGTAAGACTTCTTAATGAGAAAATGCTCATACATGTGGCATATGCAGATTGCAAACCTGAGCCTTAAGTGTTTACAGATGCATGTCCTGGTATAGTCATAAAAGTATGAACTTACTGGTATAAGCAAGTTTATTCATGAAGTTATTTGTAAGCCCTAAAAATGTGTCTTAAGATCTCTTGATAAGGATCAAGAGGGACAGATCCTTATCACAGGCTTGAATACAGATTTATTGATATACTTATTCTCCATAAAACTATGCTACCCAGATTTTGAAGCTAACGCTTCTGTTACTACTTTTATTCTCAGAGTCACTGTTGTATTCAAGGGTAATGACAGACTTCTTGAGTATAGTTAGCAAGCTTTAGGAAAAGTTTCTACCCTCCCTCTGTTCTCTGCATCTTAATTGTGTTCTGTATAGGGTGGATCTAGTGCAGGAAAATACTATGTGACAGATGCAATGCTTCTGGGAAGGCCTGGAGAGGAAACTGTCATTGATGGTAATGATAGATCAGATGTAGCCAGCTGTAGATGGGGTGGCAAGCAGCTGAGACTTTGAAATCTAGTGGCTCATCATATATCCTTGTTTCTCAAGACTGTGGAATACAGACACTCAATACAAATGAAGGTCAGAGAAACTCAGTCTCGCTGAAACTTTCTGTTCAATTGTAGTATATCTGTTTTGCAGAGAGTCAAAATACTGGAATGATGGCCTGTAGTTACATAAAATGATGATAAATGCTCAAACTTTCCTGTGAAATCTGTGGACAGTACAGAAGCCATGTTTTATTACCTTTTTTATTTTCTTCTGTTTTGCAATCTTTAATTTCTGCTGCTGATTGGAATTAAGTATTTCAGAATATAAAGCAGTTGATATTACTGTGTGTATCAGTGCTCTTTAAAGCTCAGAAATAGCCCCATAGAAATTGTAGGTTGTGTAATTATGGGAGACTTTAGTCTTTGAAAATGTGGGAATAGTTGCATATCAAACAAAACCCGATAGCAACTATTTTTCTATCTCTATATGTAATTTTGTAAATGAATTCCCACTTTAGTGTAAGGGCACACCCAAAATTTGGGAATGAACTCTATGGCTTATCTCTATATCTACCATTACAAGATACTGCACTCAAAACTGAAACTGAATAAAGTAATAGTTAGGGAGGAAGAGCAAGTGGTTCTTTTGGATTTCTACTAAGGAAAGAGGACAGTTACTTAAGGTAAGGTCAGCAAAACTGCTCAGGAATGTCATGAGATAATGCTACCAATGGAAGTTTCACCAGGAAGGAATTTAATATCTCAAGACAAATTGATATTTATCTTCTGTAGAATAAAATAAAGCAGATAAAGTAGCTAAATGGGAATAAAAGTCCCAGGAGTGCCTTGTGCCGACACAAGGGAGCATTTCTTTTAGAATGTCAGATGAAAGATGGTAATGTTTTGGTATTTTTGGACTATTATGTTCTATTTACATCAGTTTTCCATCCTTACAGGAATTAACAATGAGGCACTGGATTATGTTACGCAACCACAGGGGTAGCTGTTTCAGATATGTGGGAATGCCAGGTTGCCTTGCCTTTGTCATAAGCAGGAGGAACAATTAGGAGTGCATGGTGCAGAGGTGCCTTTGTGGGTTTGTTTTAGTGTGTGTGTTCTTTCCCCTCAACTCAAGAGTTAGGAATGGATGATGCTTTTCATATAGTCAGTTTTTTACTTCCTCAGACTGCCTCCTAATGCTTTCCCAGGTTCATTTAAAAAGCAGTGACATTTGAATTGGAAATCTCCCTAGAAAATTTCTCTGCGGTCTGTCAAAATATTTTTCTTTGATATGACACTATATGTTCCTTTTCTTATTTTTGCTATTACTGCATATAGAACACTAAATACTTTATCTTCATTGATCTAACAGTTTTCAGACTTATATACTCCCTCTGCTTAGCCATCATTTGCCAAATATGTGCCTATACTAATGGATATGGAGCAATATTTTATTTCTGTGTGGGCAGGCACAGAGTGTTAGATCATCTCTGAACTTCAGACAATGTTTATGACAGTCTCCAATGCCAGATAGGGAACTATATTGGGTGGGCAGACAGTAACCAGTCTCCCATCCCTAAAATATGATGAATCAAATGGCATATTGTACTAGCAATGCTGTTTATTGTCATGCAGTTTAAATGAAAATGCATAGCTTTTTAAATGCACAAATTTCAACTTTAGATATTCTTGACTACCTTATAAACAAAAATGTTACACCTCATACTTGGTCCAGTGGCAGAGGTAGTTCTAGCGCTACTTTTTAGTCTTACACACAGCCTTACGCTTTTTCCAAACTCTTCCTTTTTTTTCCTAGTGTTTGCTCAAAGGAAACTGCTAACGTAGTCTTTCTGCTGTTGATGAGTGTGAAAGAAAGTATGCATTAGGAGTGATGCTTATGCAGGATCGCTTCATAATTCTTGTACTTTGTTTTGTGATGTTTATGATCAAAAAAATGAATCTTTTGTTTCATTAGGTTGATTGAAATGGGGCTGACGGGTAGTTCTCTTGCTATTAAATCTGATCATGTGTTAAAGCCACTGGGAAGACCGGAGATTAGCATGAAAGGAGAGTGAATGCACAATTCACCTTTGTATGCATTAGCATCTCATGGCCAGGAATCAAAGCTGACTATTTAATATTTTCTTCCAAGTCTTAAGATAATGAGCTTGCTAATAAATCAAGTTGGAGACTATTCTGATGCATTGGCCTCACCTAAGGATCTGTTTCTAAGTTTCAAGGGACCTAAGTACTTCAGGTGAACAGTGTAGTAAAGACTGTCTTAGAAAATTTGAGTGTTCGTTATGTTTAAAAAAAGTAAAAAATAAAAAAGTTAATAGCAGTAACATCACTCTAAGATTTGGATCTGTACATAATTTGAGAAAATGCTGAATAGAGCCTGTCAACATGGAGAATAAGAACAATTTCTCTTGAGTGCTACCTTGCAAATACAAACCAGGAACTCAAAGCTTTGTCTAAAATTTGAAATTTAAATTATTCCCTCCTCTCATGTCCAAATTCACATCTAATCTGTTACCCACAGAAGACAAACCTCACTTTAAAAATTAAGAACTTCCTCTATTAGAAGGTAGAGGCTGCATTTTCTGTTCTGTTTGTTTCTGTTTAGCAGTTCAATTTTAAACAACATTCAACAACTAGAATCTAAATCATAAAAGCACCCCCCGACACACACCCTAAGCTTTGTCTGTCAAAATAAAACTGTTTGTTTATTTTAAATAGTTGTGCTTCTAGGTTCAGTCTGTATATTGATCTTCTCCAGCTGAGATGTCAAATAATGCAAAAAAGCTGGGCTAAAATAAACATTGACTGAAGCGTTTCCATTGTGTATTTGAAATGTTAAGGAAAAAGATTATTTATGACTAAGGAAAATGACAATAAGTGCTGTTTAGACACTTAAAATGTTGACGGATACTTTGTAGGAAGACGACAGTGTGAGACTTGCGCAACATGGATCCCCTTTCATTTTGTCACAGAAACTAGTCTGTGACTCAAAATCACCATCACCCACAGCATCAGTTTTTCAGCTGTAAATTACCCTCATCCGTTGGACCAGGATATTTTGACATACACCATGCACAATACTCCTTATCTGTAGACACCTTCTTCTGTAATCTGGCTTACGTATCATTTATGTATATAAAGTTCTTGTATAGTAGGAACGATTTCCATAGCCAGTTGGAATAGAACAATACTGTAAAAGTTGAGAGATATAATGGAAGGGCATGGAGCCAGTGAGAGGCCATACTTTGGTAAAGCAGAGCTAGCCTGATGCACATAAAATTTTATTTGTACACTTGTGTGTGCAGTTAACAACACTGCCTCTACATAACTTCAGAATTGTATGTGCTTGCTGCTTCTCTCTGAACATCAGAGCATTAGAAACACACATCTTCTCAAGGTATCTGAACTTCTGCTCTGATTTACAACTGTGTTTTGTGTATTAAAAAAAATAATCCATTAACTTCTCTAATGAAAGATGATCTTGTTAGCAAGTTGCATGGGAATTAACGGGGAAAAATCTGGATTCATAATGACTGTCTTTTCAGTAATATTAAGAATAAAAGTGAAGAACTACCATCTTTAACTTCTTTATGACAGAAATCTACAGTATAATTACACCTTTCTTTTGACACTTATTCCATTCTTTAATATTTACTTTCTTGCTATAGTTTTTGACTATGGTTACAATTTTAAAAATGATCTTACATCAGAGAAAGAAATCCTATCTATCTTCTCAGTGTAAAAATATGATTGATTTCTGATTGGAAACCCCAAGTAAAAGGGTGAATATTCTTTTCTAGCAGTAATGGACAGTAGATTGAACCGAAAAAAAAAAATCTTACTTCATTGCATTATGGTTGAGCTGACAACATTGAAATAATAGACAACAGTCATCATTACTGACAGTTGGCATCAATAAAAGTGGATGCGTTGAAAAAAACTTAATTGCATTGGTAATAGAATGGAATACTCTCCTATGAGTATATATAACTGTTTTTAAAAATAGATTAACAGTGTTCCTCATTGCAGAGGTTTTCCATGGATTAGAAAATTGGCCTTATTTTGCTCCAGATTTTGAGAAATTTTCAGTGATGCTGGTGCCACTTTGGTTTTCGCTCCCGGAATATTCTGAAGCAATGGCAAATTCCAGAAGAAACGCCTGTAGCACAAGAGACTCGTGCCGTTGATGATGTTGGTAACTCCAGACACAGACACTATTTTAGCTTTTGGGCATCTGTAGGAGAAAGAAGAGTCAGAGTAGCTCCCTTCTGAAGAGGCTCAGGTAGGAGGATGAAGGGCAATTTTGATGGCAGGGAGGAGGAGGAGCTTCAGGTGGTTAAAATGTACAAATAATTTGAGTCAGCATTTGCTAAATGGCCTGACTAGAATTAGGTTTTTCTCTCTGTTTTGAGACAACTAAACTAAATATTTTTGTCAGAAAAGCAGAGACAACAGTAAGCTGTTCATTCTTTTTTCTTTTTTTTTGACAATCAAAGAAAGTTAGTAACAAATTTAAAAAAAAATGTGCTTGTTCTCTTTGAACTGTGTTCCTTAGTGCTATAAAAACATTCAGCATAAGAAGGTACAGTCCTAAATAACTGTGGATTCATGTTCTGACTCTTAAATGAACTATAAAATAGTTGAGAGGATTTGTGTTTGTGAAGAATTTGGTGTAGCTCATTTGGGGGATCTTTTTGTAATTTTTGCTTTGTTTCTACGATGGTACTGGTTTCTGGTCAAAATCCTGTTTTGAAAATGGTGTTCAGCCTCTTTCAAATTACTTGAAGATGATGCAGCAGCATTTTCTAACCAGCCACAGAATGTTGCTGTTGCCTTTTTGCCTGTATTTCATCAGCAGCTTCCTTATTTCAGGCATAGTTGAAGGGATTCCTTTGTGAAGTGGTTTGCAATATGGTCTGAAATTCTCAGTGGAAGATGTTTTAGACAAAGACCGGAATATATAATTTGTATAACCTCCTTGTAGTCCAGCTAGTTACATGAAGGCTGACTAGACCCCAATAAATGAAAATGATTATTTATAAAATTTGATTTATGTGGCCATTTGTTAGCTTGAGAGCGCTCTGGAAATTTATTTTTATTGTCTAAAAAGCAGAGGAAATAAAATGAGAAGGGTAGAACTTTAATGTTTGTCTAAAGAAGGTAGCACTTTTACACATGTTTAAAAGCAGTAGGATTTATCTTGTTAAGCAAACCTGTGTGCTTCTGAAAATCTCAGCCCCAACACGTGGCAGCATTATCCAAAGGAGAAGTAGCATTTCTGTTACACAGTCCACTGTAAAATTTGCTTTTGCTTTTCATGATGTAAGAAACAATAACGAAAAAAAATCTTCCTTCAAATTTTATTTTTCAACAGGCATTAACTGTCACCAGGACTATCAAAGTTTATGTGAATTCAATAGAATTGCTTTCCATTAATAAATTGAAAGGTCACGTGTAATTTCCCTTCTCTGGTGGCTTATGCTGGGAAGAGTAAGGGGAATAAGACCAAGAATTATTTGTTACTCCATTTTTAGAACTTTTGCAAGTTTGAAGAGTGTCCCTTCTTCTATTTTTAAAACCTGCCTCCTCTTCTCATCTTTCTGTTGCTTCCTCCATCTCTGTTTAAGCACTTGATACGTTTGCTGTGCGAGCTGTTACCACCAAAGTGAACACTTCTGGAATAATCCTAACAAATGTTCTATCAGTCTCCTGCTTTTAATGAGTCCTGATCCAGAAATTCAGGGGTCACAGAAAATAATTCCCCCCCTTGAAAGAATATGTCCTTTAGGAAAAGGCCTTCAGCACCATGCAAAAGACTGTTAAAACGAGTCATTTTTCAGAATAAAAGTCAGAATATGTTTTGTAGTCCCTGCTGAAATAGGAATGCTTTTTAAAGTACTGTTGGTTTCAGGTGGGAGGAGAATCATGAAGTCTTCCAGAGGCATTTGCTTTCCTTCTCTCATCTTTAGTGTGATGTTTGAAATGTTCTCTCGGACACTGAAAACTGCAACATGCTGTTTGGGAGAACACGTGGTATTCTACTCATTTATGTGCAGTATACTTCAAAACATATAAGGCCAGCATTTGAAAGCAGAAGATACGTGGCGATGAGAATGAAAGCATTCTATCTTCCACTGCTCATATACTGTAAGCAAATTATTGTTGTATTGCTCTTGATCCTCGTTCTCTCTTTTACCATGGGAACTGCTTGAAAAAGTTTATTTTAAAAGTGAAATACAAGAGCTATCTAGTTAACAGCCATAAGTCTCAGAGGGACTTGCAGGTCACTTATACAACAGAAATTAAACAGGTAGTATCTTACAGTGACTGAAAAAAGGGTGGGCGGATAATCACAGCTTAATAACTGCAAAAGTTGTGTAGCATTTGTTTCAGATTCTTTTTTAAATCCTGGAAATAAAAGCTTTATACCCAGTCCTTCAAGGGGTTTCACACTTTCTTATCTGAGTACAGTTATTTTTATTGAACTCAAAGGAACCACTTACAAATAGATAGCTAACCGTTTTCATTATGGTGTGCTGAAACAATTCTGCTTCCTCTTAGGTGCAAATGTGAAAACTCATCTATATAGCATTTTTAAAAAAACTGCTGTGGATTAATATTACCAAGGTCTGGAATTAACCTGGAGAAATCTACCAATTTTCATTAAGCCCATAGCAAAAAACAACCAACGAAAAAAAGCCTTAACCCAAAACTGAAAGAAGTCATTAAATTTTACTGTAGATCTTTCCCATCATCCCTTTCTATTGGGGGTGAGGGGTGGGTGCAGAATTCCTGGTATGAAAAAGGAAGAAAATAACAAGAGTGGAGTGGGGAGAAACCAATAAAATAGGACTAACTAGGACTTGGAAAATACCTTTTACACAGAAAATTTAAAATGAGAGGGTAGCCAATACATTCAGGGAATAAGGAGAACACATTTACATTGAGACAGAACTTGCAGTGAGAGCAATAAGTAGTTTATATATACACCAGTCAGTTTTGTAGATTGGATGCATAGAGAGAAGTTCAGGGCCAGGCTACTTTTCCTATTTTTTTTTTTCCATATTGATAATAAATAGAAACAGAAAAATAAATACAATTGCTTGCTTTGGAAACTGGGAGAGTAACCTATAAGTTTAGAATTAAATGTAAGGACACAAAAAGGTTTAAGCATCCGTGACAGGCAAATTTCTGAATTCAACCTGAAGCCACACCACAAAAGCTTGATTTGTCTAGTGGGTGTTTTTTAAATGAGTTGGTAGTTTGTGTACTATGTTCCAGCTCATGCTGCAATACTCCAGCCCACTGTATGACTTCACACAGCTGCTGGGGTATGATGTCATAGCACATGGAAACAGAGCGGTTGCCTGACAACATCAGGTTCTCACGCAAGTGCTAAATCCACAGCTCTGAGGCAGTCTTACTTGTTAAAAGAAAATAGTTTCCTCCTCACACTGCACTAGTTTTGTGATTAGATGGAACATGTTCTTGCCCAGTATTTTCAGTCTCTGAAGTGCAGCCCGAGTATTTTTATTTACGCAATCTAAGAGTGACTGCTGGGAATGCTTATGATACGATGCGCCCTAACAACAGAATACATTTGACCTGAATGTGGACTGCAACACGAGGCACAGTGTTTATGGAGATGATTTGTTCAGCTTTTGATGTTACGCTCTCTTTTTTTAAAACATGCCTAGCGAAATCAATGCAATGCCCGATGTGACATTGCTTTTCTAGCTTCTAAAAGCTGCAACTCATTCTCAGCATCTCGGAGTACAGACTGCCAGTGTATGTAAATGTCCTGCAGGTCTGATTTTAATGCCAAACAGCATGGAAGTCTTCCATTACTTCAGAGATCTCTAGATATTCTGAGAAATACCAGGTATGGATATAGACGTCTCTGTTCTTTCATAAGGTTGATTCTTTTTCAGTAAATGAACAGGAATGATTGGCGTGGTTGGCTAGCTGTTTTTTTCATACTAAAATGTTAATCTGTTTTAGGTAACGTGGACATTTGCTGAAATAACTGACACTCTTTTTTCATGTACATGTGTTAAATGTCCTTAACATGTGTACAAGGGCAGGTGAATTACAGGGAAAATACAATTTGGCAACATCTGCATTTTAATTTTTGTCAGCTTTATCAGTGTACAAAAGTTGGTGTCTGTATATTAGAGGGACAAAGAGGTAGAACGTTAGAAAAGTACACATCTAAAAGAATAAACAGCTGTCTTTTATGTTTATTTTTTCATTGTCTAACTAAATTTGGAAGAAAAACACGTTACTGTGAATGTAAATGAAAAGCACGTGAGATCCTCTGTTCTTTCAACACATGGCTTATGGTGTGCAGAACAAACCAAATTTTAAGTAAGTATTTGAAAACAACAGTTAAAGTATTGGACCCAAAGTGGGAGGCTGCCTGTTGTAAGACATGTTGTATATTGTGTTGTTAGGTTTGCTCAGTTCCAGAGAAATCAGATGTTTAAACGAAGTTGGGGGATGTCTTAATGAAGTCTGAATTTAACTTTGAACACTATTTAAGTAATTTTTCTTAGTCTGAGTCTCTCTTCCTTTCATATATCATTCAGTCTGTCAAACTATATACTATTGTTGACTTATCTGTCCTCCATTGTTTTGGCATATAGCAACATTCAGTTACATGACTGCACTCTTTGTAACATATGCACCCCAAACAGGGCTTTTTTGCCAAATATCACTGACAACCCATTCATCGACTTGGCAGGGTACCCAGGCACACCGAACTGTGTAGCTCTGCACAGCTTCTCCCTCTCCACAGTCACTATACTGACAGAATCTGCGTGTCTTCCTGAAGGAGATGAGAGAGAGACGTCGGGCTCTGCCAGGCAGTTAAGCAGAAGCTGTCAGCTTTTTCCAGCAGCGCACACGTTCTGTGTAGCCTCGGATACCGTTGTCAGAACAGATACAGTAACACTTGTAAATCTGACTTCTGAGTGCATATTCAAATGAAACGCTATACAGGTATGAAAATATCCTCCCCTTTGCACTCTTACTGAGAATAGTAAACTTCTTTGGGCTGGGCTGGCTAGTTGTGGTATCATGTAAATTACATGTACATTCACTAGTTCTCACGTTAAGGCAAGCGTTACCATGCTATGCGTGAAATTTGACTCTGGGTCTAAATGAATCCCCATTCAGAGTAAGTTCTGGCGTGGGAAATTTCAATTCAAAAGATGAAGTTTGGAAAAGTTCTGAGTCTGTTAATAAGACAGTTACAAAACTGTGTAGGGGCCTCAGTTTATAGAACTTTCTTATAGTATATACTTCTAATTATTAGGCTTTCAAAGTGCATTCCTACCTGCTCTAGCCCTGCCTCCAACAGCCAATTAGAGCTTGTGCAGATGTCTATAAGAAATTAAGAATTGGTAAGTGTGTGGTATAGCCAACGCTATTTTGTTTGTCCCATTTCCAAGCTAATCAACAACCTCCACCTCTAGAAATCTCTTGTGTCTCTTGTGGCTGATGGAACAGTGCAACAGTGGAGACAGGTGGAATCTTTGATGAAAAACAGTCTGTGAGGCGGAGGTGCTTGCCTTTCCTGACCTTTTGATATTGAGATAAAATATATACATCTGTATATACTTAGCCCACTTTAAAAGTTCTTTTCTTATTTGCTTAACAGTTTTCCTGTCTCCCAGTTAGTCTGAAATTTGCTTCTTGAACATTATTTTCAATTGCTAAATATAATTCAAAACACTTTAATTAATTCTTTTAAATAATGCATTACTGAAATATTAATACTACCAAGTTATTTTATTTCCACTTCCCAATAAAATTAACAATATTAAACTGTATTATTTTGAAGATTTGTGAATGCTGCTTTTGAGGTACCATACATACATCTTAATGCAGAAAGTGCCAGGAACAACTTACAATTCCACTTTTGTGTTAGTTTATCCTGACCTTTGGTGTATACCTCTGTTCAAAGCTGGAGCTTAAGAAAGACAAATTTGTATGACCTAGTTAGAGCTGGATCTTAAAGCAAGTTTATCTTCTGTTATCTATGCTCTTCTGTTGCATATAAAAATAAAATGTGCTATGACATACTACTGTGCATAATGCATGAATCTTCTCATTATGATAAATTTGTGGTGGTTAAAGTGGTCTTAATTAGCTTAGCACATACGAAGAGGCTAGCAGTGAATTAGACTGTATTCTCCTCTCACATAAGGTGTCCCTGTTGTGTTTCTCTTATTCATGTTAAACCCTTCAAAGATTCCTTCTCTGAGCCACAAGCTGTGATGTGAGATTATTAAAGGGTCTTCACTTGATCCTGGCTTCTGGTCTTTGGGGAGAAAAAACAGCCACTGGATCAAAGAGAGGTGTTAAACCTTAATAGGTTCTGGCAGAAAGATCTATAGCGAAGTGGAGACGAGCTGTACTGATATTGATACGACATGCAGTTATTTCAATAATGGATTCAGGATAGCTTCCATTAAAGCAACATGTAGCTGGGACCTGCGTAATCAAGTTTTCTTCCGGTCTTAGTTATTTATGTAACTTCATAGCACTGTGGTAGAGGAGGTAGAACTGATCAGAACAGTAGGTAAATTAGACAAAGGGGAAAAAGAAAAAATCAGTGCTGTCAAAAATGTGCCACTGAACCATAACCATCTCCTTTTACATCTGAAGAGAGTTAGTATGCATATACTTCATGCAACAGTCTGTATAAGCTGTAGGCTGTAACACTGGAAATACTGCATGCCGTAGTCTTCAATCAATGTGGTTCATCCTGCTAGCTTCAGAGCTTCACAGGCATTATTTGACCTCTGTGTACTCATTTCTGAGCCTTTTTTTGCATCAGGTTCCAATCCACTGAAGTATTACCCACACTCCTTTAATGATTGCAGACATAATTAGGAAAAGACATAATTAAAGTAATAAGCACTTTTTATGGATTTGCTATGATTTTTGGCTGTTTACATCTGGTATCTTTGAGAATTCACTGACTTGCACACAATATCATGAATTCCAAATAATCTAGATAAAATGAACAGTGAAGATTAAAGCATAGTTATGAAGTCACTACAAAATATAACTTTTATGAGGTTTGGGCCTAAAACTGCACTAAATGTGTGTGGGTAATTTGGTTGTGCACACATACAGTTACTGTGTTTTGTGCATGGCTTTGCTAATTGCACACACATTGTATAAGCAGGTATGGTTGCATAGGAGAGTTCCAAAACTATGGTCCTGTCTTAAAAAGGCAAACATAACTTCAGTAAATAAACATTTCAAGCCATGTACTTCTAATATAGCAAGTTACTGCTCTGTATGTTAATGCCCAACCATTTTCTTAGACTTTTTTTCTGTTTGACCTACTAGTATCCTTGTTTCTAATCCAGTAGGGTCAAAACCCCAAAATACTATTTTTGTCCTATGAGGAAAGAAAAGGTTGTGGTTGGCATTTAATTCATATTAGTCCCTGTGCATGCAATAGCTCTGTCCCTATCAACTGTGTAAAATGTCATTGTATTCTTTGGCATTATCATCACTCTCTGGTAATAATGTTTATTAGATGCAGCCTTTCAGTATATCTGGCATCTTCTACCTAAACCAAAAATCACAACTAGTAACTAGCAGCCCAGTTCAACCAGGTAATTAAAGCCTTACCAAAACCTAGTAGCAAAACTAATCAAATTCAGTGCATATGTGCAGCTAGGAATAGGTTTAAGTAGTGAACTGGCTGAATCCTAAGGCAGTTAAGGTATCAGTGCAAAACAATAACCATTCAGTAGAAAGAAAACTGAGACTTAATGAAGTTCAGTGATTTCCTTGAGGCTGTGCAATAAAGTCAGTAGTTTACAAGACAACCAGGAACACTAGCTTTTAAGACCTTGTTCTATCTACTAGGCCACGAGAGTATAGAAATGTCACTTCTAGGAACAACAGGGTTTGGTTCAAATATAGCTCAGCTAATACTGAAAATTGGAAGAGTAGCAGATGTGAACAGATATGCTCTTTGTGCCTGCCTTTAATGCTAAGCAATATTTTACATTTCTTGTAATTCAGTGGCATAGGAAATTCCAAAAATATCCTTAAATGCTTTGGGAACTGTAACTCAAACTCATAGAAAACCATAGGTGGTCTTGTTTTCATGCTCCGTATTGTATATTATTGAGCCATATACAGAATAATACCCTGCCAAATGGTGATCCCATAGCCCAAACTAATCTCTGTAGAGCAGATGGGAGTTTGACAGGGGAAGAGACAAGCTGACAGCTTTTCCTCAAATAAGAGGCATACAGTGTGTTTCCAGTGCCAAGCTGGATTTGACATTTAATTAAAAAAGTACCTCGGGGAAAAAAAAAGACCAAAAAAACCCCCCTACAACCCCCAAAAAACAAACTAGCACACTCATGCACCAATAGAGCTACAGAATCAATCTGGTCTTATTTAAACCTGAAATCTTGGTGCCCAGAAGGCATATCATTTTGGGGAGGAAAAAAAAATTGAAAAATCACTGAGGTACCATGGGGAATATAGACAGCATTAAAAATGTATTTTGACTGGTCTCTGCTACCAAACTTGGCTTAAGGGTATAGTGATGCTTAATAAGCAAAAGGAATTACTATACATACTCAGCCTAAGCTACTATAATTAGACTATAACGTGGATGGTATATATTCTGATAGGCTTGAGTGCAGTAGTTGTCTTTTTTTTGTGCATTTGTGAAGTCAAGAATATCGAAGATATGAAAAACTTTAGCACCTTTGCAGAAAATACTTGTGGTCATATAAGATGCGTCTGTGTTTCAGTTCTCTGTTTCAAGATCACCCCATCATGCAAACCAGAGGCAGCCATAGCTGGGTCTGGTATCCTTTCAATTCCCCACAGATTTTTAGGGTATATTCTGGAGCAGTTTCTGTCCATGAGGTGGTCCTGTGTTGTTCTCGGCTCTCCCTTGTTGCTGTGCTGTCCCTTAGCAGCAGCAGTTCCTGGCACTCAGTTTCTTGCTGAAAACTTCTCACGCTTGAACGGGAGAAAGAAACACCAGAATCAGTGTTAAAAAAGGTATGAGATTCGAGGGAAGGTGCCCTGAACCCTTCGTGACAAAATACATTGGTTTCCCTCAGCCCCTTTTTTTTTATTCATGGTTGCCTGCTTACAGGGAAAACGTGAAGATGATGAATCTGATGATGGCTACATGAAAAAAAGAACACAAATTAGGAAGCTAGAATTGTTCCCTTTGCAGTTAGGCCAGGATTATTATAATAACTTGCAGATTTTATGCTATTTTCTGAGGGTTCAAATTCTGTGTCAAAAGAACTGATGGTTGGGGAGGGGGGAAAGCAGCATAACACAAGTTCTTTGATGTTTGTGTGACTTGGCACATAAATACATTATTAATTTTATTATTTAAATTTGTACATCATACTTACTGCTCTGAGGAGGAAATGAGGATTGTTCATCTCCCAAAGGGTTTTTCAATGTAAGTGACAGATGTAGAGATGACAAGACAAACTATCAACCTGTAACTTGGAGGGGTTTTGTTGTTAATTTTTTGAAGTAATTCTGTGCAACTTCCTCACTATATCAGGTTTAATAAAAGATAAGTACAGAATTTATTTATCATTATGGTGATAACGTGAACTACTAATATCCTACAGTAATAATTGCTTAATTCTGGGTAGGAATGTAAAAGCAATAGTTATTCCTATTTTCATAAAGGGATTTATTAACTTTGAGTAAAATTTTCAAAGGTGGTGAGGTAGGTACCTAGTAATGCCTAGACTTTGGAAAGTGCTAAGCAAGTTGCATCGTTATTTCCTAATGCTTCTGGAATTATCTGACTGAGGTTCTTGGTGACTTCTGAAAACCTCAGTGGCTGTTTATCGGTACTTTTAGACACATGAGTTTCTTTCATGTTTTGTCTGTGTGGAGCTTAGCTGTCACTCAGGGATACACTCAAAGTGTGTGAATGTCTGGAGTTGCTACTGACTTGGAAAGTCTGAGCAGTTCAGCCCTCGGGCATCTCTGAGCAAGAAGTAGGTGTTCTTCCAGCTGCAGCCTAGTGGGATTTGCAAGCAAGATCACTTAATACCACAGGGCAAGAACAGGCTCTTTACGAAGCAGAGCCTGTGCTTAGAGCAAAAGTGATTGTGCCCCATCGATGGAAAGGCAAACTGCTCAGAGCACTGACTGATTGCAGCGTTCAAGTGGTGGACACGCGATCAGTCCCCATATCTTCATAACTCCTCCCTTGCCGACTGTGTTTTAAAAGCTTGCCTCTTTTGGGGAAAAAGTCACAGGTGCCTCCCTATGGAAGCATTTGCATCTGCAGTGAACAGAGATGGCTTTTGTTAGGCCTGAGTGTGGTAGCTTTGCCTTAGAGAGGTGTGGGATTTCAGAGCTGTTCTGACTTGAGCACTTCCTCATTTTCATTGGTGCTTTTTATTTCCTTATTCTTCCAAGCAGTTGCAGGTCAGTGTCGTGACTTACACAGTTCCTTCCTCAGCTTGTTGGTTGCTTTGAATCCCACATGGAGATACGTACCTCTGCCCACATCATGTATATTGAGCCTAGACCCTGAATTCAGGCCCCTGAGATTCCCACTGGGGACAACCGTCCCAAAGTTAAGTCAGTTGGCACCAGACTTCAAGGTAACTGAATCCTTCACTGGTATTCTATCCCTAGTTGTTTTTAAAAGTAGCCTTTGGAGTCCTGCATAACTTTGGCTCTCTTGGAAACAAGTTACCCTGATTTATTATTTAGTTTAGCTATTTCATAAATAAGTACCAGATTTCAGCCATTTTGGTAATTGTCTTAGTAGAAAGAAGCTTTTGAAACTATTGTTTCTACTTTAATCCAGGATGATACTATTTCATATAGTTGCAGGAAGATTACTGCTGGTTCTGGCTTTGTCGTCTTAAAGCACAAGCTGTATTGAGATTTTTAAAAAAACCAGCAACAATAACAACTAAGAAACTGCCGTTTCTCTAGGCAGCCAAGATTAAACATCAATATAACGTGCCTCTGTAGAACATTTAAGTCCCATTGACATTAGAACATGAACTTTTTACACCACCTTTGACAAGAGCTGGTTAAGACAGTCTTTACAGATTTTTTTTTTTTTTCCCTCTCATTTTATTAAGTAGTGACTTTAATCCCTGTGGAATTTTAATAAATTTTAACTGCAGCAGCAAAAGATATTTGTTTCTCTGTTTAATAAGTTTATCTCTTCAATAAGTAAAGGATAGGTTGTATACTACTCATGCATTTCAGTGAATCTTAGATTTAATAAAAGTTTAAATAGTGTATAATGTTAGTAAAGTACAGTAAAATAATATGGAAACATTCTTTATTTATTGGTGTAGGTTTGGGGACGCTGTGAATATATAACTGAATGTTTGGAAAACTGGAATATCACAGCCTGTACCCAAAGTACATATATACTTATATAGACAATAACAGCTTTGAAGAGAAGCAATATTCTTGGAAACCTAAAAATTGCATCAAGTGAATTAGTAGGGTCTTTTCTATGAAATAATTCCGGCATGTTAGTATTCATTGATTCCTCTTACTATGGTAGCAGTGGTTGAATCAGTGCTGGTCTATACCAAAAGCTGCTCACTGGACTAGATGACAGTGTATCACAGCAGGGATGTTACCAGGATGGAAATTCCTACAACCAAAAAAAGCACAGCTTTATTATATTTTGTCTAGTGTTTATATTTCTGTGAATTATTTGAAATCTCTTCCTTTTATCCCAGGTTGTATGAGACTTTAATTGGTAGCTTTATTTGTAAAGCATTGAGAAGTTTTTTTAATCTATTACAAGAGACCCTAGCAAGGAAGAGTTCACAAATGACCTTGAAAATTCATACCAAAGACAGCAAGTCATTATCACTAAAAATGAAAATGAAAAGCAGTACTGAAGTTATAAATAAAATTGGGACTGTCCTAAAATTCAGGAATAACCTCTCTCTCTTTCCACGCGTGCTGTAAAGAATTGAAATTATACAGTTCAGAGCATTTCTCTTATCTGAGCAGTAGGTAGAAAAAGTACATCTTCCAAAAACCAAATGATGCTTGGATAATTGACAGCATTAGTGCAACCTCATGTGAATAGAAGATGAAAGGTGAGAAGAAGGAAGCAAATATCAGAATTTTTATGACTTTATCACTTCTCCTTGAGAACCTGGAGGCATAACACTCATAAAACATTACAGACACCAAGAGATCTAATGAACACACATATAGCATCATAAAGAGATGCCATTTGCATTAAAGGGGGCTTTATCTGTTGCATAATTGCATTTCAAGTGATGTAGAGAGCTGAACATAAGAGCTGCCAACCTAACTCACTAAATCAGAGGGAGGTTATATTGCAGGAACCTGATAATTGTGCCATAGTCCTGCTTTAATGGTGCCAGGACACGGATATGGCAGCAGCAGCCGGTGAGAGATCTTGCAGCCCAGGGAGCCTAGCTTACAGTAGATTTTGGAGCTGTTCATCACGTAAAGGAAGAACAAAAGGACTAGTAGTATGACTTGTTTCAAAAGTGACAAAATAATCAGTGTCTTCAAGACAGTAATATAAAAGTAATTATTTATTTACCAGCTAGTTTTAGATCACAGTCACAAATCAGAGCAAATGATTAATTCTTCTGTGGCGGTACGGTCTGTATTGTGAAGTTCTGTTTTACAATAATGCTGAAATCAAGCCTCCTAATTTTTCTGTTCTGGAAGAATACAATTCTTGTTTGTACTTACAGATGACATCAGTGATGCAATGGAATTGTGCATATCAGCAAACTGCAGTGGTAACCCATAAATATGAGGCGATGCAGTTGGCTATACTGAATAATGTGCAGATATTGGGCATTAAGTGTGATTCTGCCTACCCAACAGAAAACTTCAGGAAGCCTCAGATATGATACCATTTTTCTCATTGTAGGCTTTACAGAAGCTGTGGCATCTGCCAAACAACAGTGCCCCTTCTGTGCACTCAAAACTAGCACTCAAATATTAATTCTTAACAAGGCATTCATTTGCATCTGTCCGTAGCTGACCTAGAGTCTAGCCGCAAGTAGACTCCCCACTGTGAAGGACCACGCATGTATTCTGCGTGTCTCCATGTCTTCCTAGGGCTGTCTACAAAGCACAGATTGTGTTCAGGTTGGCAGCCTTGCTACTTTTAAAGTCTTAATGTTTTATACTTTACTTAATTCAAGTCTTTCTCGGACCTTGTCCCTGCCTCTGCTCAAAAATGTTGATGATCTTGCCAATACACATCAGGCTGTTAATCAAATCCCCACTACTGTGACCTTACAGTCTGCTTTTTTTAAAGGAAGAACACCAAAGATTATTTGTTGTTGAATCACTTCTTTTGCTGCTCACTTTCTGCCTTTGGGCCCTTCTCCCCCTTTTCTTCTCTTGCCCTGTGTGTTTCACCACCTGTGTGAACTGATTGGTAAATCTTTACTTTTAGAGCAATGTGACTTCATTTTGGATTTCTGAATGGGGGAAATTTACTACTTCCTAAAATTTTTACTGAGGGGTGATTTAAAGTAAAAACTATACTTTGTATTTATCTACATTATAATATGACAACTGCATTATATCCTCATGTTTTCTGGCTCATCTTGCAAGTATGTATTTTGCTTTTCTACATGGATCTAGGCTAGACCTCACAATGTTCTGGTTTAGAATGAGCAAAAACTGAAAAGGATTTTGCAGAAAATCTTTGCTTTCCTCAGAAAATGTTCCTGGCTCTTGTTTAGATTTCTCAAAGAAACATGTTTATTTAAACCTACAGTATTTAAATCCTGTTGTGCAAGGAGCTGTCTCTTGTTTTTATATTCACTGGGCTCCCTCACTGAATTTCCATTTTCCATGTTACAATTTCTCGTCACGTGCTGACCCCTGTCACCAAAGGGGCAATTCTCTTAATGTAATCAGAGATGTAGAAAACAACAGCGAGCTTTGCTGAGTGCTACTACAGGATATTTTGTGGATATTTAGTTGTTTTCAACAATTTGTTTGTTTTTGCCAAACGTAAAGCTTCCATGGGAAGAAAAATTCTAAAATTAATTGACACTTTATGCCATCTTTATATGCCTTTATTTTTATTATTTATCTCAGTTGAAGTTTTGAAACAAAATAATTACTGAGACATACCCTGAAATTCTCACTCACCTTGAATTTGGAGAGCACTAGTGCTTAGGTCTTGTTCTGCACTTAGTAGCAGCTGTAGTATTTAACTCGTTATTTACCATTTTTATATTTTATTGCACTGAGAAACTAATTCAATGAGAACTTTCAAGAGAAGATCCCCTCCTTTCTTAGGCATTTGTAGAAAAATACTTCCATTTTTTTATTTTTCTTTGATTAAGCACTTAATTAGGCTCGTGTGAAGTGAAAGGGAACAAATATTATACAGCAGATACAGTCATCACAGCATACTTTCTTTTACTAAAGCATGGAGTTTCAAGTAGGTTTTACCCACTATAGTGAAGTGATGATTTTTTGGTTTTAGAAGGTGCTGAATGCTATGTCAGGTAAAACTCTTTTCTGTCTTATGTAAACCTGGGATTCAATCCATTCATTTGCTAATGTGGTTTTCTTTTGCAAAGTATTTCTGATACCTGTGACTTATAATTTCTTCGCTATCCGCTTGCTTTTATGTCAGTAGAATTGAAGCTTACATGTGGACAGAAACCGAGCTTTCTAAGCCGATGAACACCTGTAAAATTGAGAAATTAAGAAACTTCTCTCGTGTTTTACTGAGCACTTCCGATATGCTCTCTACCATGAGATGGCAGCAGTGAGTAGCACCTGCCCACTAACCATTGTTAACGTGCGATAATACAGATTTTACTGAAGGCTACAATAAAGTTAACGGACATACCTTACATACACCTTGAAATTAGAAGTATGGGGAAGACGTATTGAGCTAATAATCAGAAAACTTGTTAAGCATTGTCATCTAAACCGTTTTTTCCAACTGAAAGTAGAAGCTGTATGAATGTAAACAGTGCAAAGAATCTTAAGTGCTACAAAGAACAGTTCTAATGTTAAAATAAATAAGTTTAACTGCATTAGCACTATTTATATTTGGCCCTAAAAGTTTTTCTCACTTCAACTCCTTGTCATGATTTTTTTAGATGTTGGGTTTTTTCACATTGTTTTTGCTCCATTATTTCTTTTAACTCTCTTTATATTCCAAGAAGCATTTACTGCTTGGAATAGGTATAAAGTAGCAGGGAAGGGAAGAAGAGTTCAAGCGCCAATACCTCTGTGCCAGTTCAGTAACTCCTGCAGTTACTGCTTCCTTGGAATACCTCTGTGGGTTTCACAGTCCTTGGGATTTTAGTGCCTCAGATTATTGTAACTACACACAAAAAAAGGAGAAGGATCAGAGTTCTTTGTAGTCTTAACAGCAGGTGACCGAGCTAGGATAGGGGCTGGTCCTGTGAGCTACAGGAGAGATCTGCCTTGTGGTATTGCCACAGCAGTGAAGAGAGCGCTCTGGAAGTTTAAAGTTTTGTTCCATTTGTGAACTTCCTCTGATCTGTTTTTAAATAATTTAAAAAGTGATCCTGTACAAAATAAATGGAAAACAGGGGATCAATGAAAGGGTATTCTTTCCCTGTGGTCTTGCTCCTTTGCAGAAAGAATATATTTGAAGCTTGTTTGGTCTCACTTCCCAAAAGGATTTGGTAAGGATCAGTTTGGGGTGACTTGCTGGTTTTGGTTAGAGAAATGGCAGAATCCAGGCAAAGGACAGAACCCCAGTCCAGTACTGCTGGCTAGCATGTAAGGACCTCTGTGTCTGTGGAATACTACTGTTACTGGTTGCATCCCAGTAAAGAAGGGATGCAGTAGATGGTGTTGGTGATCCACAGCTGCTGATAACAAGCAGGATTTAATGTTTTAGTGAAGTCATCAAGCCTGTGTTGTGCGGAAACCAGAACCAGCTGCCACGTTACACTTAGGCATTGGGAAGCTGGAGTCTTGCCACTTGTCACAAAGGAATTCCAGGTCAGTCCCAGTTGGTTTTAAATAATGTTCTTCCTTAAGGAGCATAGGAGACCTAAATCTACCTTTGCTGTAGCTAGCTTCCCACTGATTTGAGGACAGATTGAGTAACCACAGGAAACACTCCTTCGTGGTGATTTTTTTTATTACTGTTGTATCCTGGTGTGGAATACAAGGATAAGTGTGAGTAGAAACATGCAAAGCTCACACGAGAAACTGCTCAGGTAAATAACTCCACTGATAAATGTATTTGCAAGATTACATCTCTGTTAGAGTTCAGTTAATCATTGAAGAGCCTCTGATTTGCATGGTCTTCATAACACATTAATAGAAGGAGCTTCTCGTTGAATTGTAGTACTCAGTTTGTATGACCAGGGAACGTTGTTTTTTAATCTGGCAGAAAAAGGTACCTGTTTGCTGTTAGTATAGTTCAAATACAAACAGGACCTGAATTTTGTTTTGGTTTTGCTTTACTTTGTTTGGGATTGTCACCAATAGCATAAGAAAGAAGTAATTCAAATTTTGTAATTCATATTCATGGCTGTTGAAACAGAGTATCCTCTCTTGAAATAAAATGAAAAAATGCATTTTCTGCCTCATATCCCACCCTACAACAGTTTACTGCAAAACCTCTGAGGTATTTTAGTTTCAGATGTTGTGCTTCTTAAAGAGGAATTTGTTGTTAGGTCTCTAACATTCCAAAGATATTTCCAAGCCATTGATTCAGTGGATGATGCATCATCTAATGTGTAAAATAACCTTGAAAACTAAAATCAGGCTCTGATGGCAAAGTTCTGTGACTGTCATAGTATCATTCTATATCTCTTAAGAGTCTGTTTCCAGACAGATAGCTTACCCAGTCCCAAAGTAGGCTTTCAAACCACTGAGGTCTATGTAACTTGTTAATACTAATCATTAGAAGAAATTAAGAAAACATTTAATGGAAAACAATAACTTTGCGGAGCCTTTGTCTCTCTGTGCAGATATTGTGGGCAGGGTTTGTAGTGTATTTCCTCCTATTAAAAATCCAAACAAATCCTAGGGACTTTTCTGTCTAAAGGTTAGTTTTAGTTGCTTGTAATTTTACCAGATGAGTCAATTAGTCTTAAATTTTTCCTTTAAACTACTTTAGATTGACCCTTTTTGTCTGTCTGTCTTTGCCCCCTCACCCTCCTGTAACCAGTGTTAAGGTTAGTTAAGTAACCTTAGCTCCCGTTGTGTGTTTTTTACAGCTAGATATGGCCACTAGGTAATTTTCTCTGCAAGTCACCCTTAGCAACATTTATTTTGTACAGCAACATGCGAAAAGTAGACAGTCACATCCAGAAGTACAAAAGCAGCAGTAGCTCCACTGCTTTAGTGCAATTACATTTGGTCTGTTCAGCAACATCGCTGATTCTCACTGTGGTATCACAATCACAGGAGAAGTGGGAAAACTACAAGCAGACCTCCTACACATGTGACTAACAGGTTTTCAGGATATACAAAGAGACACACAGGGTATTTCATGCATATTCTGTAGCCTATAAAGAGGAGAAATCAAAAGTGCCAAGTTCACAATTTATAAATCCTTTGCCAAGTAGAAGATAAAGAAAAGCATAGTTGTGTCACTCTGGGAGGTTTCCTCTTGTCTTCTGAGAGTACAAGCACAACATGAGATAGGCATTAGGAAAATGTTTTTAACTGAGTGCTTGTATCATGTGACAAACATAGACTCCTCAGGAGATGCCATGCATAAATACCCTTCCTGACTCCACCTGTGTGCCAGGAAATAGTCCTCAAATCTGTTCAGAGAGCAGAGCTGCTAAGATCCTTATTGATGCCAACCTATTCTTGCTGGAGGGTAAAGAGCAGGAGAGTAGAATAAAGAAAGATTTCAAACTCTGCTCGGTTTTAGGGACAGACTGAGCAGTACCAGTTGATGTCAGAAATCCTGCTGCACACAGTCCATTTTCCTGATTAAAACATATTAAATAATCTGAGTCATGGTCATTCAAATACACTACTAGAAGGTTCTTTTTTTCTCTCTTCTTTACATAGTTAATCCAGGATTAAAAAGAAAATCAGACTAGATTCTACATACTGTGTTGTGACTGAAGTAACTGCATTCACACCAAGGCAGTTACTCGATACTGCATCTAGGTAAGTGAGATTAAAATCTGACTCTAGGCCCATTCAGTGGGGTTTGCTATTTGTTTCATTTCTTGTTCAGGAAAGTTGGGAAAGAAATGGAAGTTTGCATTCAATGAATCTAACCTCCCAGAGCCCTTCATTAGCATTACAAAATCTCCTGTCTATGTAGTTGACCTGTAATAGTCTGTAAGAGTTTGCAGATATAACCATTGTGTTTTATTAGTGTACGTTTGATTTTGCCCAGAGATAAAGCAGGAAACATAACCAGAGAATGCTGGCAGCTAAGTAGTTAGACCGCTACAGAGATTGCAAAACTGCTTCAATTCTTATTTCTTTCCTTAAGTGAAAATACGCTTCTCCAAGAAATCAAACTGACAACACTGAGAGAGATCCCACATATGACTGTTCTTTGTACAATGGGCAATGGCTTCCAGAAGTTGGAGGCATTTGCAAGTGAAAAAGAATAGCTCTGTTCCTAGCTTTACCAGTGCAAAGTTATGGACTTGATCTATCAAATTCAAATGGACTTCATTTATATCACTCTAGCTCAGGTGCTCTGTGATGCTGGAAAATTCCCTTAAATTGTCAGCCTACTTTTGCTTAACTTTAAGAACTTGTGTCTGGTAACTTCACCACTTAACTAGAATTAGAAGCTGTTCTGTTCTAGTTCCTTTTGCGATCAGTAAGGATTTGAATTGCCCCATGACCATCTCTAGTCACTAAACACTTAAGGAGGCAAAAATAAGTGGCTTCTGTAGGCATCGGTGGCAAAAGGCAGATGGGATGACTCCTGTATGCTTTGATGTGCTGGTGGGATGAATAAAACAGGAACAAAAATATTTGTGTCTAAGAGATTGTCGTGGTTTAACCCCAGCCAGCAACTAAGCACCACGCAGCTGCTCGCTCACTCACTCCCCCCCCCCCCCCCCCCCCCCCCGGTGGGATGGGGGAGAAAATTGGGAAAAGAAGCAAATCCACGGGTTGAGATAAGAACAGTTTAATAGAACAGAAAAGAAGAAACGAATAATGATAATGATAACACTAATAAAATGACAACAGCAATAATGAAAGGATTGGAATGTACAAATGATGCGCAGTGTAATTGCTCACCACCCGCCGACCGGCACCCAGCTAATCCCCGAGCGGCGATTCCCCGCCCCCACTTCCCAGTTCCTATACTGGATGGGACGTCACATGGTATGGAATACCCTGTTGGCCAGTTTGGGTCAGGTGCCCTGGCTGTGTCCTGTGCCAACTTCTTGTGCCCCTCCAGCTTTCTCGCTGGCTGGGCATGAGAAGCTGAAAAATCCTTGACATTAGTCTAAACACTACTAGCAGCAACTGAAAACATCGGTGTTATCAACATTCTTCCCATACTGAACTCAAAACACAGCACTGTACCAGCTACTAGGAAGACAGTTAACTCTATTCCAGCTGAAACTAGGACAGAGATCTTGTGAGGCTTGCTTTCAGATGGGGGAGAGAGCTACATATGACTGCAATTCTTAGTCGCTTCCAAAATAAAAATAATAAATCAGACTAGACAATGCCTTGAAAGTAATTAATCAAGCCCCCATCATTCTCAAAATCATTACTCTTAACAAAAAGCAAGAAATTAAATACCACCATTGCATTGATTTATCGCCAGTGACTGTGTAAAGCATCCAGTGGTGAATAGACCAGATTGTAAGATCTTTTGGTCAGGAACTGTCATTGGTGTAGTTTCTGATGTGGCTGTTAATCTGAAACGTGCTTTATGCACTATCATAATATGGCACCCTTTGGCATTCTCGTATAAGCCGACATGGTTCTCCTTTCGCTGCTGTAACTTGTTCAGCAGGTGCTACTTCTTGTTCAGAGTTCTGCTGAGTGATGGGTTGGGCAACCGCAACTTCAAAGTCCTGGTCTGTGTCTTCAGGATCCCAGCGCTTAAATGGCTAAATACTGAACTTCACTGTCTTTGTAACTTATCAACCACCAAGTTGGTACCACTGTTCCATTTTTTTTTTCCCTTGGTGTCTGTCATTCTTTGATAGAAATTATTTTGTTTTGCCTGTGAGATTTAGTGCTGGGATACTCATTCCTGATTTCACATCTCATTTTGTAAAATAAAATTATAGAGAGGGGCAGCCTTGAATCTGTATTGATAAGCAAAATAATTATGAGGTACAGCACTGGCAAGTCCAGATTTTTTCCAGACATTGCACTACTTGGTTATTCAGACTGTAGAAGAGGAAGTTTTGCACGTTGCCTAAGGCAGCCTACAGACCGGGTGCGTGATATAACCCATCCGTGAGAGCCAACAGCTCTAAATTCTGTAGCTTTGCCTAATTATTCAATCTGTGTCATTGTGAATAGACTATTTCTGTTGAGGTGAGAAAGAAAAACAGCTTTCAGGGTAGGATTTCTGTTGGTTTCATACGGAGTTGTGTGACTAAACACTAATTGAGGTTCTGAGGTTTAGTGCTCACTTCCTAACAAACTCCTTTTGAAATTTCAGCTTTGGAATTTAAAGCTTCTGTGCTGATTTTAAAAGCTCATCTGCATTTGCAAAACAGAAAAATATGAGGTTTTTTTTACTTTCAAATTAATACTTTTCAGTTTCTGGCCACTCATCATAATTTTCTCTATACAGGCTTGTGCTTTCATTGGAAAACTGGTATTTGACAGAAGCTTCATGTTTGTATCCAGACCGCTTCCTGGAAAGTAAAAACTGAATCTGATGGTTTACTCTGAGCTCTGGGCTAGTAAATTCAGTCAAGATAGTATGCAATTGAGCTACCTCAAAGCCAGCTCAGATGAGAGAGATGGTCTGCAGTTTAGATGTACCCACATTATAGGATTGAGGCTTTCTTCTTTGCCACATCAGGAGCAAAACGTTGACAACAGAAGTGTCTATGCATACTCCAGGCTGTGATCCAGGAACTTTCTCAAAAGATGACATCCTGTTACACTGTATGATTCAAAGTGGCAGCAATGGAAACAAAGAATAGACAAATTTAGAACTTGAGACTTAAGTCCGTTGCAGTTTTACTAGTAGTAATCTGTTTTAATAGACAATATTACTAATCTATCATTTTATTATTTAAGATTTAAAAAAAAAAATCAGTTTAAAGTGATAGAAACTGTTGAGCTGAATGAACTGGAAGTTCTCTGCACTTTTGCTGTGGAATTGTGATATTGTCCTGCTCAAAAGAGCCAGAAAGGGGAGGTTATTGCACAACTATCCAGCTACTGGAAAATGTGTCCTTTGATTTCTTGTTGATGTGCATTTGTCTATACTATACCTTCTTGATGGTGGTAGAGCTGAATTTTGTAGAAAAACATGTTTCTGGTGTGATTTAATTACCGTTGGCTGATTCATAAATTATATAAGTATATTCCATAATCTAATATTCCTTTGGATTAAATCTATTTCTCAGATTTTTTTTTTTTTTTTTTTTTAAGTATGGAGGAAGAGAGTATAAAGGGGAAAGGGAGTATTGATTGTAGTCTGAAAGGGAAGAGAAATGGATTTGGTTTTTTCTTCATGAAATGAAGGTATACCATTTTGTAGAGCAAAAACTGCTGAACTAGGTTTATTTTTCTCATGTATTTATCTTCTGAAATTTTAAAACTTCCTAGGAAAATGTCAGTTTATCAAATTCAATTATGCAACCTTCAGACTTACTAAAACCTTACAGTTTTCTACTTCCCACATGCTTTCTATATTTAAAAAGAGCCTTTTCTGCAGTAACTAGCCTTGACAGAGATAATTGGGAAAGCAGTTTGCTTTCTTCCTACCTACCTAATTTATGTTTTTTACTTTTTAAACTAGTTCCTCACTCCAAGACAGAACACCTCGATCTTGAGAATATTTTACTGGTCACAAGGGTTTCCTGCATGAGCAATTGCTTAGGAGCGTTTTGAGTCTAGGCTGTGCAATTCATTACAATTCCAATGGCAGGTTGGTTTTAATGGCTTGTTTTAAGATGTTCTAACAGCAGTGATAAATAATGAGGAGGAGTCTCAGCAGATCCTGTTTTAATTCGTAAGGGTTTTACATAGCTACTTTATTTTTCAGTTTTTATAGTTGTTTTAGTCAACTTGTCTCGCAACATGAGTCTCTGCTCTTCGTGTCTTCATTTTAATTCATGTACTAACTTTGTATACCATGAAGTATAGAATATGTGGAGTGGATGGTATTGTGTGAAGCACAATGGCATGACTAATTACGACACAGGGTGGCACGCACTGGAGGTGTTTGGACAGGTTTGAGGATTTGCATCTTTTATGCTTTGTGTTTCAAATGTGATTGCACTTTGTGAAAGGGTTCAATCTAGGATGTCTGCATGTTGCTGATTCACTGTAAAGAACATTTTTTCAGCATAATGTCAGTTACAAGAAAAGATTTTTAGTTTGTTTCCTTTTGTTTTGTTCCTAGAAAAGATTTTATAGCTAATTCATATTTTTATATGTGTATACATAAGTATAGACTTTGACACACTATGTTTTACTTTTCTCATCAGAAAGGGCTGTTGCTGTCAATAGGGCTGTAATATTGTACATGGCATAAATGTTGTCTATTTGAATTATTTTAAATAGCGTCTTGAGAAAATATTGCTGTAGATTTTGTAGGGCTTTCCACTTTCATCTTCTCCGTATTTAAAATATACCTTTGTATTCTATTTTTCATATACGATTTCTTGTAAGTGTACTTGGAACAGCATACTTCAGCACAGTACCTTATAGATTATTTGGAGAAATTTGTGGTCCTATTGAAGTAAATTGAAATCTTGCCATTGACTTCAAATGGGGACAGGAGACCATTCACTCTGGATGTTTTTTCTTCTTTTTTTTTTTTCCTTCTGATTTTTTTTTTTTTTTTTTTTTCCTAAGATGGAGGGGAATAATAAACAATTGCCTTTATAAGATAGTTCAGATTTCCTGACAGGATTCTATGATTAGCCGGTATTTAGACCTGAACTTTCCTGATAGTAGAAAATCATTCAAATAATCATATTTCATGTTCATGCCACCAGGAAATTTAATGTGCATTGAAGAATATAATCTATCTGACTTTACCTATCCCCCCTCTGAAAACATGGGTAGAAAATGTAGGCCTTTACAAAACATCAGAAGGTTATAAAAAGACTAGGCCATGGCAAGCCACGGAGGGAATGGCTGGAAGCCCCAAAGGACATCTTTGTTTAACTTTTAGTTGTTTTGGCTCTCTTAGGGAAAGGGAGCCATTACATCTGCAATCCTGTAGTGGGTGCTGGAGTGGGAGGCTCACAGCAGGCCAGCTCAGTGACTATGGAGCCTTTACTTAACCTGAAGGAAACATTGATAAGAAGGACAGGTACTAATCCTTCCCTTCCCAGGAAGTTAAGTTTATAACTCTTATAAACTTAGGGTGGCAAAAAGGCAAAAGGAGCCTGTGTCATATCAGAATTCACAGCTGGTTGCATTTCATACAGTAACTGTTGAACATAATGTGAACTGTAAGTTTCTAGGAGGAGGGCCTAGCTGAGCTCTAGCTCAGATCTCCTCTCCACTAGGTTACCTGCCTTAATCACTGCGGTGGAAAGTCATGCTCACCTGTGTTCTCACCTATTGTTTCAATTAATGATTTCTTTAAAAAAGACATGACTCAAAAAAAAAAAAAAAAAAAAAAAAAAAGCTTGCTTCCAGCAGAAGTGTGGGCAGTGTCTCCCCAAGGCCAAGACAATTTACAGTCAGGTGTATAGAGCACTCAGTTAAGATATCTTAATTTGAATCCTTTTGGATTAAAGGGAACAATGAATATGGCTTTTCTATATCCCCGATAGATGTTTTATCCACTGAGCTACCCTGTGCAAAGGGAGCACTCAAGGGCTGTGTTTTGTATTTAAGTGTGTATTCTGCATGTATGAAGGGCATCTGTTCGATTGAACCTACAGGAAGATAGGCAGGTGAGCATCTATTTCGATGCTCCAAGAAAGCGTAGCCATCAGACAACTCCATGAAGATAGATTCAATTCTAGGTATGGAACAGAAATTATAAATTTAGTCACACAGGGAAGAAAACTTAGATACTGCTAAATGCATTCACATGTAAAAGATTGATGATGGTTGGAGATTTACCTGCTGGGATATTGATGTCATATTCTGCTTTAGTTCTCCTTTCAGCATTTCAGTCTTTTTGTAAATCTGAGTCTAAGAAATAAAAATAATTGAATTGAATGTCTGAATGTTGGATTTTCCAAGTATAAGTTAGTAATTTTTTCCATTGGCACATGTTCAGAAATATTTTTGAAGTGAAAAATCTGTCCTTGATGTAATCACCTGTAACAAAGTAGTAGGCTAAGATATGTTCAGACATCATTATGCCTTTGACTCTCATTTATTAAGATGTTTATCTTAAAGGAACCATTGTTAACAATCTTCATAAGAATATGCTGGATTATTACAAGCTTTTATGAAGCAGATATTTAATAACTTGATAATTAGTTTTGTAATTACTAGGCAATGAATACTTAAAATATTAAGAGCAAGCTATTTACCCATGTTTCAGGTGTGCCAAAAGCTTAATGAAGCACAGCAATCACATTCGATACTGTAAAATTAGCAACGTGCACACATATCTTGAACACCCACATAGAGCAACCTGTGAACAAATTGCCATGAACTGCATCTATAAGACAGGAAGTAAGTCAGGGTTTAGTAATACTTAAAGAATATGCTGCTACTCCGTTCTCCTATGCAGGAAGCTCCAAAGGGAGGAGTGCCTGTTGGAGCGCTTACATGGGTGATGCGAACATAAACTGCTATCAGTACAACCCTGCAGCTGGGAGACACGGTGGGAATTTACAGGTTGCAAACACCTTCAACCTTACAGTGTTTTTACAGTTATCTACCCTTTCTCTCTTGTTGCTGCAATATCCAGGGGTAATAGCAATTCATAATTATTCCAGGATCATGCTCCCCTAAATATATTCTTGGAAGTTAGTGTTGTTGTCAAAAATCACATCCCATGAAAAAGGGTACTTCTGATCCATTTTTGACCTCTCATCCTTGTGGGAATATGTCTCAAGGTGAGGTCTGAAATCTGCTATCTTTTTCTTGCAAGCCCCTACAGAAAAATGAATGGTTTCGTATTTGTAGTAGTATGTATGTTGGGGTATTTCACTTGTAAAGAACTTAAACTTCTGACTTTACAGAATGATGCTTAAACTTAGTTTCAGGTTTCACAGAACGTATTCTGAAGAACAATATGAAAAAGTTTAAAATTATATGAAATATCTGGAGATACTCTTTTACCACAAATTTAGATAATAAAAATCGACTGTGACACTAACATATCTCTTAATTTACAAAGGCCTGTTCTCTCCTGTCATCTGATTAGTTTTCTAAAGCCAGAAACAAATGCAAACCCAACTCTTCTAGATACACGCCTCGGAGTAGAATATTCTTTTTATGAAACATCATTTTTGATACAATTTGATAAGAACAGCATGCCAAAATAAATGTCAATGAAAATTTTCTTTGAAGGAAAATTTTAGTATAGGTGTGGGTTTTTTTCCTCTTTCATTTCCTCCTTTCATAAGCATAACAGTTGAGAAGGACAAACGTAAGATTTCCCAAATAAATCCTTTTCTTAAGACATTTTAAAAATATGATGATCAAAGTATATCTGTGACTTAGTAGTTTGGTTTTGGGCTTTTTTTTCAACACCTGGACAGACAGAAGCTGCCTGATGTCTTCAGCCCTCCAAGTAACACTTCTAAAATTATATTGGAGGCAATATTGGTCTTGAAGGTATGAAGATCGATGATGTTTAATCTGCTTTGTGTGGTTTGTCTAGCTGTTTTCCACAACAGTTGAATAACTACTTCTTTTGACTTCTTTGCAAATCCAACCTTTATTACTGACTTATCTTTTGTTATATTTGTTCAGCTTGGAGAAAAGATAGGTATGAACTAGCTTCATTCTGAATGGAGGAAGTGAAGGGAAGTATCTAGGACTTAGGTAACAATCTAGAGCCTAGCTTAAAGTAATGCTCCAGAATATCAGCTTGATTCAGAAACATAATTTTTTTTCCCTGCCTCTTCACTGGGCTTTTCTTCTGGAGAAGTCTCTAAAAAGTACAAAATTTAATACAGCAGTTAATTTAAACTGCTCTCTTGCTTTCCCACTTCTAGTAGGAAAGTTTCCTCGTTCTCATTTTCCTGCCTCTGCAGTTACTGAGCCCTCAACCTAGAACTCAGCTCACAGAACTGTTGCCATAAGAATATCCAGAATTACAGCAGTGAACATTGAAGAGCTTTGAGAAGGATATGAATCGTCATGCTTAAGGGCTTAAACTACAAGAGACTTCCCTTGAAAGTAAATAACGTCATAGCTGCATAACACAGAGCTACCTACTTCTGTTTCTAACTGTTGCCCTTAGCTGCAGGTTGACAAAGTAGATAGGTCACTTGTCTAACATGTAGCAGGTGCAGTTTTTGTAGTCTTCACCTACCTTCTCTCAATTATGCATAAGGTTTGAATTTCAAGTATTTGCAGATAGAATGCTAGCAGTGTTTCTGTTGTAAGCTCCTGTAAGTCTGATTGCTGAGATTGGGCCCCAAACTGGAACTTCACCTGAAAAAACTGCATACCTAATCTTCAAGAAACAATGGCACACATTTTCTGTTGTCGGTTAGTGAATGATGTATTATTGTCACGTATATGGAATTCCTAATAATACTTACTGTTGTGGTTTAACCCCAGCTAGCGACTAAGCACCATGCAGCGGCTCTATCACTCCCCTTCCTCACCTGGACAGGGGAGAGAAAATATAATGAAAGGCTTGTGGGTTGAGATAAGGACAGGGAGAGATCACTCACCAATTACTGTCAAGGGCAAAACAGACTCAACTTGGGGAAATTAGTTTAATTTGTTACCAATCAAATCAGAGTAGGATAATGAGAAATCAAACCAAACCTTAAAACACCTTTCCCCCACCTCTCCCTTCTACCCAGGCACAGCTTCACTCACGAATTCTCTACTTATCCCCCCCAGCAGCGCAGGGGGGATGGGAAATGGGGGTTGCAGTCAGTTCACCCCACGTTGTCTCTGCCGCTCCTTCCTCCTCAGGAGCAAGAGTCCTCACACTCTTCCCCTGGTCCAGCGTGGGGTCCCTCCCACGGGAGACAGTCCTCCACAAACTTCTCCAACACGAATCCTTCCCAGGGGCTGCAGTTCTTCACAAACTGCTCCAGCGTGGGTCCCTTCCACGGGGTGCAGTCCTTCAGGAACAGACTGCTCCAGGGTGGGTCCCCCTCGGGGTCACAAGTCCTGCTAGGAAACCTGCTCCAGCATGGGCTCCTCTCTCCACGGGTGTGCAGGTCCTGCCAGGAGCCTGCTCCAGCGTGGGCTTCCCACGGGGTCACAGCCTCCTTCGGGCATCCCCCTGCTCTGTTGTGGGGTCCTCCCTGGGCTGCTGGTGGAGATCTGCTCCACCATGGACCTCCCTGGGCTGCAGGGGGACAGCCTGCCTCACCGTGGTCTTCCCCCCAGGCTGCAGGGGAATCTCTGCTCTGGCACCTGGAGCACCTCCTCCTCCTTTCTCACCAACCTTGGTGTCTGCAGGGTTGTTTCTCTTACATGTTTTCACTCCTCTCTCCAGCTGCAGTTTCTCTGCCACAGCAATTTTTTTTTTCCCTTCTTAAATATGTTATCACAGAGGCACTACCACTATCGCTGATTGGCTCGGCCTTGGCCAGTGGCGGGTCTGTCTTGGAGCTGGCTATCATTGGCTCTGTCAGACATCAGGGAACCTTCTAGCAGCTTCTGACAGAAGCCACCCCTGTAAAACCCCCTGCTACCAAAACCTTGCCACACAAACCCCATACACTTACTCAGTTTTTCTAGAAATCAGAAGGCCTTAGCATCATCAATCCCATGGTTATCACTGAACCTCAGAGTAGAAGTTCCCAAAGTGCTGAATGCAGATAGACACCTAACTGCATTTAAATCAAGAGCAGTGATTTCTTTAAACACCGTCAGCAGATTTTGAAAATACAGTTGTAAAGTTAGACATATGTTTTAATGTCTGCACAGGATGGTAGGCAGTCTGTACATCTTGGAGAAGTAAAGAGAGCAGGGGGCTCAATGTCCCTAACTGCCCGAACATTCACATATCTTTTCTGAGTGGTTTTGTAGCCCATATTTAGTTTGCTGTTGTACCACCTTTAGTGTGGTAATATTTAGTCTAATTACCTAAGTAGGTAGTTATCTTGTGAGAATGGCTGTCTTTTCTGACTTTCCCCCTTGTTATAAGATGCATAAGGAGAACACATGTTTTTTGTTCCTGAGGCTGAGGAACAGTCTGGTTTCCACTCTCATGCAAAGTGTGATTAGGAACATGACCAGTGTTTGTATCTGTTCCCTCCTATCAAGCATTAAGACCAGAGGACGGACAGCTATGATAGCAATTGGCAGGACATACCTGGTTTTCTGAAATAATGGTACCTAAAGCACTTGGTCTTGTAGATGCTTCGTTAGAGAGGCCAGCAAGTGGTAAAGAGGGGCAACTGCATCACAAACTTTAGGCATTATTTTGGTCATTCATACTCAGGTTTTTCCAGATTTGTGGTGCACAATGCTGTGTTGCCAGAATCAAGGACAGGTTTTTTGAGATGAAAGTTAAAGGTAAAGAAATGTTGTAATGCACCTTTGTAATTGCTTGGTATCTTATTACTTGTCATCATCCTATGTCTTTAAGTCACATGATGTATTTTTATTTCTGAACCACTAAGCCTCGGTTACACTTCCAGTGTTTCTCAACATAATTGAAAGTAAGACTAACAAGTGAGCCTATGGTAAGGGATCCTAGTGTTCCTATGGATCATTTTCCAAGATCAAGACCAACACTTACAGTCAGGTAACACAAACTTTCTCTGTAGGATGCAGTTCTGTGATGTGATAAACAAGCTCTGCTTTGCCAGTAGTGACCTGAGCACTTTGAACTTCCTATGTGAAGTAGGTCAAGATTTACTTCCAGCTTTGGTATTATCTGGTATTTCAGGATCCCATTTTCCATCCTGGTTGCTCTGAGAATGGTAAAGGGGCGTGCAGGCTAGGACATTCCCATGGGATGAAATTGGTGTTCTTTGTCAGGGTCTATACAGCTCTTGACCAGTCCCGTCTAAGGCCAGTTTACAGCAGCACGTAACACAGTTAGGCTCCAATTCACAGATGTTAAATGGCTGCATCACTGCATGAGTCAGACTATAATTTGGGATGAATATTAGGTTCCCATCTATTTCATTATATAGTGTTTCATGTAATGTACCTTCCACGTTGAAATCAATATAGCCCTTTTGTAACCAAATGCAAGTTTGCCCTGTTTCTCATTAAATTTTAGGAGATGCCCCATCTCTCAACCTTTCTTTCAGTGAAAGGCCATATGAAGGGTTTGCTTGTTTGTTTTGTTTTCTTAAAAGAAAAATAAGCCTTTCAAACATGGAGGAAAGTGAAACTGTTTTGAAGAGCTAACTAATACTGTAAAATCTCTGCTCAGATTGTAAACTTATTGTGCTAAATTCAAAATAGATAGGGAACAATAGCTCAAAGAGGCATTGGAGTGTTACCATTTTCGTTTTTCATTAAACCTAACCCCTCCATTTCATTTTTAATAAATGATATCTAAAATTATGCTATATTCAATTATACTCTTAAACTTCAGGCTAATGAAAATCTAAAATTTGTGATTGTATCAAATTAGCCCTGAAGACTGAGAAACTATTTAGTAATCTGTGCAGCATGGCCTATATTAAGTGCTGATTAATTTAATATATATGAAAACATTTTATAAACTGAATAAAATACCAAGTGAAAATGTATAAGGTATGAACAATATATTGTCATAGAGTGTGTATAATAATTAAAGTTTGTGCATGCATGCTTATATGGAAAGGTATGTGGATTTTAAATATTTAGAACTAATCTGGAATTCTATCTTTTACCATTTCTGCCATCATTTTGTTTAACTCATGATTTAGTTTTCTCCTTCTGTAGTATGTCTATGAGGTTTTTTTCACATAGAGCATGTTGATGCTGCTGTAATTACCACATCCCGCAAACCTCTGTATGTGTGACTTGACTCTTACGAGTAGAATCTGTAACAGTGAAATTTTTTCTGTATTACATGTGCAAAATAATGGATTTGAATGAAGTCTTGAATCAGATTAGCCTTAAGTATGCTTAAAAGCCTATTTATTTCACAGTGCAAAGAGCTAAACATGAACTTTGTGGGTTTGCTGTGTAAATAATTACTGAGTTAGCTGGTCAAGAAGCAAATACCTCACTGATTTCAAAAAGCCATTTTATTTAAAAGACTGTGACTAAGTACTACGCGATTTTGCTGCTGAAAATTATTATTACATGGAGTCAGACTATATGACTATTAAAATCCCCTTAACATTTATGAGTGTTAATAGCTGATTGGGTGTTATTTTGTCTTCTGTGGTGGGTTGTTTTTGTTTTTCCCCCACGGGCATTTCTAGTTTGCCTAATCTTCTGTTTGTTGTCATGAATTTTATCACTTAGTTAACACAATTTTAACAAGAGTAATAGAGGAAGAAAATGGTGAATTTAAAATACTTTTAAAGTATTTCAGGGTATATTTAGATAGATGAAGTCAGCAGGAGTTAATTAATTTGTTTATATTATTAAAGAGTGTGTCCAAGCTGCCTCTGAACCAGAGCAGTTAACGTTAAGAACTTGGAGGGAACAGTTTAGATCCTACCAGACTGGAGGAGGACCTAAGGAAGTAAAGTCTAGTGTGAGTAACTAGACTATTCAGCAGGTACCAGGGTAAATTTGGGAACACTTGGTTTCTGTGCCACAACAGCAGAGTAAGTTGTGAAGAATAATCAGCACAGATTTGTTGAGCACAAATCTCATCAAACAAATCTAGTTTCTTCTTCTGATCAAAAGACTAGCATAACAGATAAACAGGAAGAAGGAGGTGTGTTTTGAGTTAGGAAACTTACTGAAATTTCATAGACAGAGAGTTGAATTTTCTAGTCCGTAGACTGAATAAACCTTTCATGTTGTCCTCAGTCCAGTTCTGTTCAGCAGCTTCCTTGCAAGTCAGATGGCATGATGAGGGGCACGTGTTCAATCCTGTACTGACAAGCTGAGAGGCCTCTTGGAGGACAGAACAGGAACAGAATACAAGGTGTTCTTAGAAAGGGTGGAGAAATTGCATGAAGTCAACAAAATTAAATTAAGTACGGTACTACTGTTAGGAGGGAGAATTGAGTAGCTGCATGCAAAATAAAGAATCATAAGATAAACAGAAATCAGGATTTGATTGAATGGTTAAAAATATGGTGCTGTAGAGGTGCCAGTATGTGTTAGTAGGATTGTTCTATGTAAGTTAATGGAGGTATTTATATTAAGTATTTCTGTAGATTTAAAAAGAAAATGCAATATGCAACTATATGAATGCAGTAAAGCCCAGAACTAGAGGCCTTGGATGGAGTGCTATGCCCAGGTCTGGACACTGCTCTTGAGGGGGAAAATTATAGGAACCATGTTTGCTTGGTCTGGAAAATAGTAGGGAAATGTGGATGTAATAGTAGTCTCACAGTGTGTTTAAGAAAAAAAAAGGAGGGGGGTGGGGGGTGTCCTTCAAGGAAGACAGTAACATTTTTTGGTGCCCCTTGGAACTATGACAAGGAGTAATGGAGAAAAATAGGGAAAATGTCTGATTGTAACTGTAGTTAAGCATTGCAAAAGGCTGCAATGTCCTTCATTTGGAACTATATTAGACAAACATCTCTGGGGTGGTCAAAACATAATTAATCTTGTCTCAGGGTGTGGGCAAGGCTTCCTGACAGCCCTTCCAGCCCTACATTTCTGTGATTCTATCACAAGTATTTGAAGATCTAACATGACCATATTACTGCATATCTGAAACCTTGCAATATGTTGACTAAAAATAGCTATATATCCTTCTGCATTAGAATTTGTAAGCACAGTTTTCCTAGCCTGCAGCAATGTAGACCAAAGCATTCTTCACAAGCAGCAATATTAAACTGCTCTGTATAGCACACAAAGATGTATTAAAACAAATACAGTGTATCATTGTCTGTCTGGACCAGGCATTGAAGAAAAAGGGAGCGCCCTAGGCAAGATAGCCCTTCTTCAATCCCACTCAGTCCAAAAAAGACCAAAGAGGAGAAACTGCCTCTTGCACACAAATACATTTGAAACTTTTCTAAATGGAATCTCTATGCAGAAACCTGAAATGAAAGCAGAGCCGTAAAAAGGCTTTTCCAAGAGCAATCTCCTGAAAGTCACAGCATATTAGAGAAATTTTAAAAGTCCCTGAACCTGAGTTTAGGCCCTTACATCTTGGGGTCTTAAAATTCGTGACCTCTTTTTGGTGTAAAGAGGCAGGAGGAGGTATTTCTGTACCAGGCTCCCTTTTCACGAGCCTCAACTCTAATACGTGATTGTAATGCTTGTAACATTTCAAAATATGATCTGAATGGTCCATTGGGTTACAGCCTGAGACAGATCAATGTATGAATTTAATAATATAGCTTAGTAAGGAGAGAACCCCCATATTGTAGCAGAGACAAAATCAGTTCATGGGGAGCACCTTATACAGGCATGAACTCTGTGTGGAAAAGAAATGGGTTTATTGCTGATTTTTTTTTTCCTTAGTGTTTGTCTTAAATGTGCTGAAACCAGACAATAGCCATAAAATAGTCTTTGCAAAGCATTTCAGTCTCCCAGCAAAGCACAAAACAAGATGAACTTCTAAAACAGAATAACAATTTCCTATAAAGTCCTTCTTCACATGGAAGTGAAATTCGTCTCCTAGCTAGAATGCCAGCATAAAGCCTTTTTTAAGCTTGAAGCCATTCAGAAATGAGTTAAGTGAAGCCAAAGGATACTCATGGTGTTCCGCTATTCCTGTTTGTTTGAGAGTGAGTGTCCAGAATGACCTGCTCACTAGAATGTACACAAGTTCCCATGTGCTAAAGAAGCCAGATACTCTTTTACATCAGTGGTCACTTGGTGTTTATGGTATTTTTCCTCTGGTTTTATTATTGACAAACATTTGAGTAGAAACAGAAGTTCATACTTCAGTTATGTAATGTTTCTCCTTAAAATTCATTATCACAGTGGTTTGCTTTTAGAATAACACAAGTTTATGGACAAGTTTCTCCTGTGTTCTCTTAGAATTGTGACAGCTGCTGTTCTGATCCTACAGTTCCTGCAGCTTTAAGAAACATTTTCGTGTTAAATAACTCATGGTAGGCAAATGGCACTCTCATTCCCTTTAGACATTAATATTGCCATTGGAAGAAGAGGTTCACGTGTTCTGGTATTCAGGATAATTGAGTTCAACACTAACAATTTGAAGTTGGAACTTAGAGCCAGACTCCTCCACAATTTATGGAGATTTATAATTGAGTAAATCCTGGAAAAATGTTTGTCAGGTGAAGAGTCTTTGTCTCAAGTGGCAAGAATCTGGCAGTTAAAGATGGTGACCTGCTGAATTAGTGCTGTGAAATCTGCAAGAGACCAAAAAGACTGGCTTCTCTCCTCCATCACACCTAAGGTGACTGGCTAGAGGAGCCAAATGCCCAGAAGAGGCAGTAAATGTGATAACCCAGAGCAGTCCTTCAGTAGTTTCTCACAGGATTTTCTGGAAATTAACTGTTATTTTTGTGTATCGGATCACAAGAGAGGGCACCGGTTTTCCAAGGTCTTATTGGCTCAAAAGAATGCTGTTTTATGCCTTCTTGCTCTAGAGGTAAGGAATTGAGTCCTATATCTGCAATTGTGCCATGATGATACAGTTAATAAGATATAAATTGTGATATGCAAATATTTCTTAGCAGCTTTGTTGTTGATTTAAAAATCTGCAAGCTGTTTTTGTTTGGTTTTTTTTATTTGAAGAATCCCATGTAAATCAAGTGTATCTGATTTTTTTCCACTTAGTCTTACAAAAAATAAAAAAAAAAAAAGGTTGGGATTTGGGGTGGGTTTTTTGTGGTTGTTTTTAGCTCAGCAAGCTTTACTTTGCTTATACTTTTAAGCAATTTTGGTTACAGCAACACTATTATCCATCTAGATTGGATATATGGAAAGAACTTATCGCAGAACTTTTATCAGTTATTAGAATTAAGTGTTTAAAACAAAATGCAATTGAGTACTTAATGAAAATAAACTTATGTACAATTTGTAGTGTCTAAATAGTTAAGTACACCATAGTGGGCAGTTGGAGTATTTGGAAAATTTAGTAGAGCTACTCTAAATTAAGACTAGTACAGTGAACTGAGAAACCAGTAGGCTAACCCAAAGAAGTGAGAGTTCTAGGGGTTTTTTTGCATAGAAAAGGCAAACAACGTTGATATACATCATGTGGAGTTTGGCTAATCAGAGATGAAGTATAGTATAGTAGTCAAAACTCAAGTAGCATTTAACAAGTGTAAGAAAGCATGCAAGTCCTTCAGCATTTGCTTTATTCTGTTCTTCATGTAGAAAATGTCAAGTGCCACTTGAAATGGAGATAAAGTTTGAAACACCCAAACAATGTTCAGTTTTCTCCTAACTGTAGATCAGCTAGTAGAGAATTACAGTATTTTGGATTCCAGAAAAGTCTGTATCTTCTGGACATCATACCTACAAATTTCTCCGAATTCCTTCATTTTGCCTTTAAGGGTATGCTCTTTCAAGAGTATTTTAGATTTTTACACTTATATTTCTTAAAGGAAACAAATGGCTGCAACCTCTTGAATGAAAAATAATCCATGTGTGGTAAAAAGATGGAGAGTCGGTTTAAAAATAAACAATTTAAAATGTTTCTTTATTTCATCATCCGTTTTATTAAGATTTGAAGGAATAACATCTGTGACCATACGTTTCACATTCATCAAGACTTTCTGGAGCTGTTTGGATGCATATGTGGGTTGTGTAGTTACAAGTGGTTTGTGCTTCCTTGAGGGGATTTAGACAAGAACAGATTTGTCCAGAAGCTGACAGTGCACTTGTACTGTTTTGCTGAAATTTGGTGCCTTCAGAAATCCCAAGTGCTGGAGACCGGGGGAAGTCTGAAGTAAGGAAGACTTACCTGTGGTGGAAGACAATCAGGTTAGAGAATATTTGAGCAAACTGGATGTACATAAGTCCATGGGCCCTGATAGGATGCACCCATGACTGCTGGAGGAGCTGGCTGATGTCATTGCGAGGCCTCTCTCCGTAACCTCCAGAGGTGCCTTCCAACCTTAAACAGTCTGATTCTGTGGTGCTATTGTCAAGCAGAGTTTCAGGCAGAACACCTGTACTGCTCAAGCTGAGGTTGTTATTGTGCTAAAATTAACTAAGAAACAACAAAAAACTCCCACCTGAGATACGGTTTATTTAAAACATGGTCTGTTTTACCTAAATCAAGACTAGGGACTATGAGAACTTCTGGCAGCTCAAATACCATCCAGTGCAAAAAGCAGTGTTTTCAGTTTCTGGGGGAAACAACAGCCTGTATAGTTCTCGTCCCTTTACTATATAGAGTACCTACAAAATATTGGTAAGATTAGATAGAATTTTGTTATTTCTGTCTATCTAGAATAGCATGCTAACCTTTTCCTTAAGTGTACTGTGGCATACTGCAGATGGGAAAGAGAGATGTCCTTTCTCTTGCTTTTTCCATTTTAAGAAGTGAGGCAAAATTAAATGCCATTTCTACCATGTATCTCTAGAGCCAGTAATCTGCATCACGCTGCTTTTTTCCCTCCCCTCCGATGTACAGAGTTAGCCACCTACAAGTTATAGCAAAAGTAACGTGGACAGATATATACCTCCCCAGCTTTACCTAGTGTAGATAAGCAGTTGGAATGAAGGCACATGGTGGAGGAGTCGGCACAAGCTGTGCCACATCCCTCCCAGACTGTGTACTTACTTGGGAGGCAGAGCATCCAGTCCATGTTGTCATGTTTACTGCTGCTGTTTGCTGATCTCGTTAGCTAAGCTAATTAAATTACAGGTAGCACAATTACACCTATGCTTGTTACAGTTTTACCCTTGGGCATGTCCATAGACTGATTTTTTTTCAGAAGTCACTGAAGCACTTGAAAGCATCATCTACATTGACTTGCCATGAACCTTCGGTTCCTAAGGGTCTCAGTCGCTGTTGAATCGCGAGTTTACGGACAGATATTAGCAGGGAGGAGAAGAGCGGGAAAATTAAAATGTGTGGCTATATATTTATAAAAAAAGGAAGGCACTAAAATTAAATGTGATGTGCCGTATTCCTGTAGAGGCTAACAAGTATATTCAGTGTCTTAAAAAGCTAAATAAATAAGTAAATAAACCGGACCGTGTTCTGCGAACTCTAGCAGGGATAAATATGGATCTCGGGGCTGCAGGGTTAGCAGCATCAATAGCAAAATTCATGCTGCTACTCTAAGGCTAACTTCTTGAGGGTTGTCTTCATCTCTTCCCTGGCATGCATTAGGGAATGCAGATGCCTCTGTGTTTGTTAGATGACAGTGTTTTCATTTATTTGCATTTATAATTAAACTTCTGTTCCTTAGTATTTCTCTGAAGGTCAGCAAAATTAGCAGTCTTTCAATGCGTTTCTGTGGAGGTTTGCTACACTTACTTTACAGAACTTGGACAGAATCAGATTAATTTATAACTCTTCATTTTCACTTGTCTTTTGGCTCGTGTTTTCTTAATTTCAGATGATAACGGGTATATGCAATATCCTGCACCTTCTTGTTCCTTAGAAAATCTTTGAACTGTTGATCAACAGATTTTTCATTGTACAGAGAAAACTTCATTCTGTTATGTTAACTTTGCTAGAAAGTAGGATGGCTTGTGAGAGAATAAATTGTTCAGCTTAAAGGGCGCAAATGGATTTTCAGAAGATTCCTCTTATATGAGTGTTTACCTAAGCTAATGTAATCAATTTTTTTAGCAATGTAGATAAACTGGTTCAAATCCACTGCATTAATACTTTTTATATCACTTTGACTCACGTAAGTCTGGGGTTTTTTTAATTCATTGATTAAAGCAGAAATAAATTGACAAGAAATTAAATCAGTGGAAAAGTTAGAACCTGAACAAACAAAATGTTAACCAAGAAGCTATCAGAGGTGAAAATTGTGGGCTCTAGGCCATCAGTGCTGTGGCTTCTGGAGAGGCAGAGAACGTACATCTCTCTTTTCCAAGTGTAGGAAGTGAGATCAGAGTTAGGCTACCTTGGAGGTGGGTTAGAGAGCTCTGATGTGAAAAAATGTTTGAGATTTACTGATCTAAAGAAGCAGTCAGGTTTGGGATTTTTCCTACCTCTGCATGTGAAAAATAACCTGTAGTGACTTTTACTGTCAAGTGCTTACATTCTCTAGACTGTATCCTACTGTGTGCCTTCCATCGTGTTTACCAAATTGTGCCTCTAATTTATCAGTACTTTGAAGTAGAGGCTTGTCAGCTGTTTGATCCAGTCTTCCTGCTACAAACAACTGTGATAACTTTCTTTATTACTCATAATAGTAAACAATGGATTTGTGGAAATTAAGAAGTTGGTAGAAGCAGCCACAGCAAGGAGAGAACTTAATTTAATAAATGAACAACCACAGTACCTAAATAGATCAGACTGGCTCAAAGGTTCAAGACATTTCTTTCCCCTAAGGCAGTAATTTCTAAGTGAAGAAAACAAGCGAAATCAAATAAACTGGGACCAGAGTAGAATAGAAACAATGACCATCCATGATGTCCGTAACACAGAAAAGTCAGCAACAAAAGGAGAGGTGAGATAATAAAAAGAAGCAGAGAAAAAGATCATGAAGGCTACCAGCTCATTACAGTTGCTGTTGCTGCACTGTCTCCGCTTGTCAAATCTACTACGCATGCATGCGGCACTGGAGCACCATGAGGCCTGTATTGCTATTCTCAGTGCACACGCACACACTCATACACGTGTGTGTCTTCTGAAAGTCTGTAGGCTCAGGAGGATGTCAGAAATGGGAAGGACAGCAGAGAAAACAGGGGGAGAGGGAGAGAATGTAGCTTGAGAGTAGCTGTTCTGTCGCTGGATTTGGTTCTGTTGCTTAGAAGAAGGAAACACATTGATCTTCCCAGAAACACTCCCTGGCAGATTCAGATTTGGATGAGTTTATAAGACACGGTAGGCTTTTGTCAGCAGTGATGAGATCTTCCAGAGAGGCTGGTGATTAGGATAAGATTGCTGTTGTTCAGAGTTAGCTGTCAAAATTATAGAATTACATGGGAAAAATTAATAAGAATTATTGGTTTTACTTTCACAGATGCTAAATCCCTCGACCAAGACACAAGCAAATAAAACCTCAATACATTATCACTATGTTTTCTCTGTGAATAAAGCCATGTGATACAGAATCACAAGTAATTAAGGAAAATGCACATCAGTGAAGGGGAAGAAAATAGAAACATATCTTGGGGTAAGAGGCAGAAGGAAAATCCAGTGAGGAACAACTCCCTTATCTCAATACAAGGTTTAGATTTAGGGCTTTCTGTCAGAGTCTCTTAATGGTTCTGAATTTTTAGTAACAATTGGTGAAATCGTTGGCAAGTTGCGTGATATGAAGACACCCCTGAAAGAGTAGGATCCAGACTCCTTGGTCACAGATCTTACATTCACAGTGACAAACACTTAGACCTGTCCTTCGTGTTCTGTCATTGCCAATGCCTTATCTGCACCCTACGTTACTACGTAACTATTCTCATTCCCGCACTTAGCTATTTCCATAGTGATGTTTTACACGGGATTTTTTCCTCTCTGGTAGATGTTCAGTCAGATATCCGTCATCATGGAAAGGGACGTCCCAGCTTTGGGAAAGAGAGTGCTGAAAGGATGTGGAATTGATTGCTTTTGGCAGTGCTGTAGCCACTTCTAAGTTCTAATTTATACCAGGCAGACATTGAATGCCATCTGGTCGTGCCAAAGCCATTTGAAAGGAAGCAGAGAAATACACATTTGAGTTGGCCATCTGTCCTCATGTCTGTAACATCATAGAGGGAGGTATTGGCATGTCTGAGGCCAATAGCTGAGGCTTTGTTGTTTTTCTCAGAGAGTAGGGAAGTAGGATCTGGCACAGCCCTCTGGTAGTAGAGGTCCTTGGATTTTTTTCAAGCTTGATTGCATAACATAGAAGGGGAAGAACGCCAACTAATGTCTGCATCCTTGGTTTCTCACTCATTCACTTACGTTTCCTGGCAAGAGTGTGTGGGTTGGGTTTGGTTTTTTTTTTTTGGGGGGGGGGGGGGGGGGGGTAGCGGGTAGCAGGTAGATATATCCAGTTCTGAAATCACTTTGTTAGCAGTAGTTGCCTTCTCGCTTTGGGCACAGAAGTAACACAGCATTAACAGTTCAAAGAAGTGAAGATACTTTTTTCTTTTCTTTGTAGTTTTTTTTGGTTGGTTGGTTGGTTTGGGGTTTTGTTAGTTTGGGGGGTTGGGGTTTTTTGTGGGGGGAGGTGGTTTGGGGTTGTTTTGTGGGGGTTTGTTTGTTTGGTGTGTGTGGGGGTGTTTTGTTTTTGTTTTTCAGGGCTGGTGATTTTCTGTGAACCCACTGGAAATAATCAAGTGAAAAGAAACCTTGGCTGGTTACTTCAGAGCTTTGGTGCTCACACGTCACACCAAGCACTTAGAAGAAGTGATTAGGAGTTTGATGGATGAACCCCTCCATTTATTTCTTTAAAAAAAAAAAAAAAAGTTTCCCACCTTGCAGCTGCGACCATATGAATTGCCCAAATGCAGATAAACAGATGAATTATTTACTAAAAAGATAATGCTACTAATTATATAATTAACACCGTATCATTGTTACTAATCTTTCTTGAGCACTTTGCCTTTTGAAGTTACTGACCTGTTGACTGATTACTGGAAGTTAAGGGTGAAAAGGCTGGGGGTTTATGAACTCCTAAAAATTACCAGCAGTCGGGGTGAGGAGAGATTTTTGCTCTTCTGGGGTTTTTCTGGTGGTTTGTTTGTTTGTTTGTTTTTTAATGGCAGATCAGGGAATCTAGATATGAGGCTAATACTAAAAGATAGATGAAGTTTGTGAGGTAGTGGCAAATGCTATGGAAAATGGGGCAGATGAAGGCAATGCATCCTTTTCTGACACTTCTTTTCATAATTGTTATTGACAGGCTACTGGATATAAATGGATATTAATAATCCATTAAAATTATTGCTGTAATGCATCTCTCCTTCTCTGTCTCTGTTCTTTTTAAAAATGAACTTTTGTTCCTGTTGGGCTAAGTAGATACCTTCCACAGGAAAGGTAGGTGGTATCTTGTCTTCTCATGTAACCATTCATGCAAATTAATGCAAATGCAAGTTACATGTTGAAGGAGAATGGTTTTCTGGCATTTTCGTAGAGGTGGAATAATTTGTACGCTGAGCTGGAGTTTACTGTCTACAGTTTTGTGAATTCCCATTTTGGTTGTTACAGGTGCGTTAAATGTAGTGTTGCTGGGCAGAAACAAAGACTGGGAATCCCTATACAAGTGAACAATAAACATAAGGCTGTACCATTTATAACTGAAAGTAGAATATCTACCTGAAACTTCCTTCAAAGGGAGGGAAATACTGTTAAAGTCACTTTTAAACAGAAATTTTCAATAAAAGGTAACAAAACCAGAGTTAGCAAAATACTGAATTGTTGAAATTTGCTTGTTGGGGCACAGAAGGTAACAGGCTGGGATATATTGTAGCAGAGTTACAAAATTAATCCATTCCTTTTAGTGTGGGAGAAGAGTAGAACAATTCTGCTATCTCTGTTAATTGCATTTATGACTAAATGAGTCCTTGAGCCACAGACACCAGAGACTGGAAGAGTATCCTGAAGAACCATCATCTTTATACTTCTTTGCTTTTGTTGTATGCTGCTTCAGGTCTCAGCTACTCATCATAGATGGGAATACAGTACTGAGCCTGAGGGAGCTTTGGGCTGACCTAGGATGGCAGTTCTTATTTACACCCCTGATTCAAGGAAAAGTGCGTGTTCAGAGGTTTAAAGCAACAGGTGCTTGTAATGCCTTCTAAAGTTTCAAATCTTGCAGCAGAAGATGGAATCCCATTCCCACAGGATGCCTTAATTAAGTATGCTTAAGTCTTATCTGGTGTTAGAACTCCAGCAGGAGCTCCTCATACGATTTCAGGGTTCTTTCCAGCAGTCAGCGGGTAGGCCAGGAAGACTGCTCACACTTCTGACAGCAGGAACTGTTTAATTTGTGTGGAGGTTCATTCTAATCAGAGACATTAGGGTAGTGAATGACTTCTGCTCATGAGAAGGTTCTGGAAGCTAATACTTTAAAACTAATAATATCTCTTCTGAGATCTAACTCCTTGCACGTTGCTGCACATGCACAACTATAGACATGTCTGCCACCACTTTGTGATTTCCAATAACGTGACCTCTCTACATGTGATTGAGAAATGCTTAAAGTGTAAACCCATCATATGGGTAAATTGTTTGATCAGACTTAGAAGACTTTCAGATCCCATCAAGGTCTGGGAATGTCTGTACACTCAGGGGGATTGTGTAATTAAAAAAATGATACAATATTCCCAAACTCCTTAGCTTTTATGTTTGGTTGCATACAGAACTACTAGTAAAACAGTGCTAATATCATAGTGCATTTAACTACAAAACACAGTGTGCAAATTCTGTATGTAATCCTTATACAACCCTCATAGTTTGGGAAGTACTAATACAATCCTAGGACATCCCCACCTACCAATAGGTGGCTCTGGCTGCTAGGCTGGAGGATTAGGTTCCCTTTTGCCTGAGACCCTCTTGTCTGGTGGCCCGACAGCCACAGGAACAGCTACCCGAAATCCAGCAAAGGGTTCTCCAGAGAAGTAGAGGCTGAGAACTTTCCAAAGCCCCTCCTGCTGGGAATGGGGTAGAGAGCACATCTCCAGCTTCCTGCATAGTGCTCTAGCCAGGAGATTGGTATGTAAAAGATGAGCTTGTTTTACTCCTGTTGTTTTTCCGCCCTGAACTCCAGTGCATCAAATGTGTTAGCTTTGCTGGTAGCGTACCTAGCAAACTGAGCCTGTTAATGGGTCTAGGGTTATGAATGCTTAAATTTGGATTCAGTCAACTGTTAGCAGCAGATATGTACCTGGGCAGTTTTGTGCCTGCTGACAACGCCTGATAACACATGTTTGCGTGCATGTTGCATCTAAACAGGCTCAGGTGGGGTTTTTCTGAACAGTTTTCCAAGCTTGGTATTTTTAACAGCTGAATGCTTTCTTTGATCTTGTGTTTGATGCTGCATCAGCAAAGCAAATGTGAGTTCTACCAGTGACTTAGGAGCTGAATCAAACCTGTAGGGAGAAATTAATCCTGGTAATAATAATATTGATGCATGGATCCACTAAATACTACTTTTTTAGTGAATAAGAGTGCCTTAAACTCTTGCCATTAACTCTGAATTGCAGTCCTCTCTTATTTAGCAGGGGAAAAACGTGCTGCGTGTTTTTGGAAGGGTGTGAGAATGGGAAAGGAGGGGGATACCACGTTTGAATGCGAGAGCCTTTTTGATTTTTGTCTATATACAGAAAGTAGAAACAGAAAGAAAATAAATGATAAGGCAGAGAATTCTGAATGCTGTACTTGTGAAGATCAGGACACCGTCCTTCTTGCCTTTCTGAAAGGAAACCTTGGGAAATACAAAGTACAGATCACAGCAGTTGTTCCCAGTGTGCTGTTTGGTATGCAGCGAATCCAGCGAGCAAGGCCCTAAGCAGCAATCTTTGGAATCTATTACATTTGTTCCACACAGTCACTCTAAACCTATTTAATCTCCTTCATCACTGCTTCTGACATCTGCATCTTATGCACTGAGTAGACAACTGAAGAAGGAGATTTATAAGGCAGCTCTCCCAATTAATTCTTAGAAGGCCAGTTTTTATACTTTAGGAAGGGCAGTGTTTCATTTTACTTTATTTTTTACTTTTACCTTCTTCTGTCTTCTCCCATACTGGATTCCACTAACACCAACCCAGCAATACTTTTTGATTTTATTAACTAACCAAAAATTAAGTGGTGATTATCCATACCACCTTCTCAGGGATTACCTTGTACAGCAACGTAGTCCCCCTTCTCCATGTGGAACATGGAAATGCCAGGAGCAGAAAAATGGTGGGGGACTGTGGCTTTTGTGTTTATTCAAAGGCTTTTTTTAACCAGGCATTTAATAGCAGATTGGTCTTTTTTCGGAGTTCTTTTGAGGGCACAGAGGGCACAGAAGCTGTGGCAGAAATCTTGAATGCAGCAGAAGGAGCAGCTTGTTTCACACACTAGTGCTGGCATTGGTAAATAGGTATTGGCATGGTGACTGAGTGAGGAACTCTGGACTGGGAAGTAAATCAGCAGCTTTCTTTTTCTGTGTTTTATTTTCTCTTTTTTAAAAAGCCAGGGCTAAGAAAAGGGAGACTGAGAACATGGTAAACTTGCTGTGGAATTTTTAAAAGCTTTCAGTATTGATCTGACACATTGAAGTTACTAAAACCCCTACCTGAAGTCGAAGAGGGGAGTTAATCCAATGTTTTGTGCTTTAAAAAGTCCTACCGCTGAAGAATATTCTTTCGCCAAGTAAGCAAGACTTGAAGGCAGTCAGATTCCCAGCAACAGTGGCAATTTGCCCCCCCCTATTAAGGTGTGAGCTGAATTTGCAGGGAAGATCATTATCATGTCAGACTACAAATCTGCTGTCGCAGCAATGTCAAAGGTCCGTCTGTCCCTACTGTTACTCTGGCATTGCTGGGAGACGTTGCTGTGGTGTGCCGTGGCCTTGCTGCTTCGCACGTGCTTTCACGGGGAATGGCTAGTTCACTGGAGACAGATGGAAGCTGGTAGCGATACTGGTAGAGAACTATGTATCTTTTCCCTCAAGACTTTTCACAGTTCAGATGTCAAATGTACAGAAAACTAATAGCCTAAAAATGTTATTTGAAGGCTAAACAAAATTAACCCAAAGCATAAGGGGCCTTGGAAGAAATTTTCTAGAGAGAAACAAAATTGTGCTGAGGTCTTACTAGTGAGTAAGAACTGCTAATGTAATAGTTCAAGCCACTTAGACTCAATTCTCTTAATTGTATATTGTTGTGAAAAGCAGTATTTCATCAGTTTAATAATGATTATAAATAATGAAGTTGCTCTAAAACTGTATTTTATTTCAAAGGTACGTGATATTTGGGCTTCATCAGCTGATATTGCATGCTAATCTGGAGAGTAAGGAGTTCAGTAGGCAGATCCTGTTAAATTAATCAGTAATTCCCAGTTGGCTTTTCTTACTAACCTCCTGACTTTTAACATGCATGCTTCACAATTCAAAAATAGAAATGTGTCTCTTGAAAGATCTGGGGGACATCAAATAGTATCTCCATCACAGGCTTCGTGGACCTATAATTTAAATACATTTCTCAAATGTGGCATAATGTGCAAAAACTCGCCTGATTGCTGTTCTGTGGAATTCCTTCTCAACAGAGAGCTATTAGTATTTCGGAGGTTTCTGCCTGTAACAAGTGAAATACCATCTGCTAAAAGAATTGTGGCAATACTGTCATCTTCAGTGCATTCCTTCTGGTTATTTTGGGCAAAATAAAGTGAATATTCAGAGAAAACAACAAGACAAGAACTAGTGTCATCCTTATTTTTTTGCTTATATTCTGGCCACAGTGCTAGGCTCCACGTAGGCCTGGGAACCCATTGTGTTAAGTAATGTATAAATTTGGTAGTTATATGACCTCATCAAGGCAATCAGGGCTGCGATAGTTGAATTTCTTCTTTTCAGATGTGTTCATTTTTATTTTTATCATATGAAAGAAATGGAGAGGGGGATGAGAAATGCAGAAGGGGATGAATGACAGCTGAGAATTTGTGAAAAAGGAAGGATGGGAAAGTGGGTTACTGTCACAGCAAAGATGATGCTATGAGGAAAGAGGCCAGACAGCAGTCTAGGTACTGCACCACAAATGGTGTTAAAGAGTTTGAAGGAGATTAAGGGATAGTGTCAGCTCTGCTAGCGAGCTCTGGGGGTAGTACCTGCCATGCTGGCCCTGGAGATCTGTTACAGTTCTGAGATCCTAGAACCAAAGACTAGGAGAGAACATGAAATTACAAGCAGCTGAGAAAACGCACAAGAATACAAATTATCAAGATCAGTCTTTAGCTCTCTGAGAACAGTGAACATCTGCCAGATGCTTTGTTAGCACTGGTGCTACTCTGTTATTTTTTTAGCACTGTTTTTGTTTAGGACAGTCCTGTTCTGTTTGCCCTAGCTCATCAGGCGAAGAAGGGAGGCTGATGGGAATTGTGTCTTCAGAGGAACATTCCCTCCGGTGGAATGAAATCTGAAGGCACGTGCAAGTCCCAGTTGATCTCTCTTAGTTTTGTTTATGCTATTGTTCCAGACAGTAAACTAAAAAGATTGTGTCTTTTGTTGAGTGGCTTCTCTTCTGTGGAACAACACAGTGAATTATTTCTATTATCTAAGTTTCTTTTAATGAAAAATTTTAAAGGCCTTTCCTTCTTTCACTCCCCCTAATAAGAGAATCAAAAAGGCTAGTAATGCAGGGAATGATAACAAATTATAAAGGTAGGTACATAAAATATTGCTTTCATTTTCCTGAAGCCTCTAAAATTAATGGTTTTAAGGTTAAAATAAACATTGTACCGTACAAAGTTTTCTGCATGGATAAGGGAATGAAGTGCTTTGCACAGCTACAGTGCTGCTGTGTACCTGAGAGCCTTGCTCTCTCCACTTTGCATCTCTCAGGTACTGTCACTATATTGAAGATGCTGAGAGTCAGCCTTCTCTTTTCCTGCTCGGAGAACAAGTGCTTCGATTCCATCCTCAGATTTCCCAGGAAGTAGCTGAATCTTACGCTGTTTTTCCAGTTAAAGAACCTACTGAGGTGTGCATGGTGGATCTCAAGAGGTGTTTTTCTGTGTATGCTATGATGATCTTCCACAGAGAGAAATGGGTTTTATTCACTAGTGTTTGCATTTCTGGTTGATAGCTGAAAAAACTACTTTAGAGGTTTGTAATCAAATCAAACGGATGTTTATATAGAGAAGTGACTTAAGTTCAGAGAAATATTGGCTCGTATCCACTTCTACTGTTCAAGGAGTTCAATCTTGGGGAAAAAAAACCACCTTTGTAATAGAGTTATTTTCTGTTTGGTTGACTTGTGTCATATGATTTTCCCTCAGCACAAAATAAAAATGAAATGAGCTCACATACAGGTATGAATACAAACATTGCAAGTCATCTAAGCTAAAAGTATTTGAGCTATTTTTTTAGACATGAATATATGAATGTAATCAGTTCACCTGGTTTAATCATTCCCTTTTTGCTGCCAGGGAAAATAAATTTGTAGTGTACAATAGGTCAAGGATCTGGTAGGGAACAGAATGTGCAGTTCATAAATCTGTACAAACATGCAGGGAGCACAGCTACAGATGTAAAATGCAATAGTGGATCCAACTTTTCCTTGAAGATGACATTTTAGTAAATTGTGACTTCTTTCAGAGGATGGGCTGTTAGATTAGACTAGATTAATTCCTATGTGCTTCTACCTGTATGGAAGAAAAAAAAATAGACTCTATTCAACCAGCTGACACACTTTATTAGCAGGCCGCTCTTCTAGTCTACTCAGCTGACATAATGACACTGCTCAGTCACACAGGGAAAAATAAACAACAGTATAATAACACTCAGGGATTCAGTTGGCAAAGTCAAACCCTTAAAAGTTGAAGTACAGGATCACAGTTTTTTCTGAACTTAATCTGGCACTTCTGTGCGTAAAATTTACCAAACCCTTATTTATATCTCCCTATATAAATATATACATAAATATATATATAAATATATATTCTCCTTATGATCCTTCTTTTAGGCAGTCCACAGGGTAGACAGCTACCAGTGACTGAGTGGCAATTCAATAATTTTTTTAGTGTTCAGTGTCAGGTACACAGTTCTATTTACTAGACAACATCCTAATATCACACTTGATTACAGATTTATTACTATTCTCATGAGCTTTTCTTGGAGTTCATTATCGTAGCATCTGAGTGTTACACAAATGTTAACGGGTTTATCTTCACAACTCATTCTGAGTGGTGGTATTATTATAGACTCCTCTGAGAATTTCCTTGCCAGTCTTTAATTATCTTCCACTGAATATTTGCAAATGGCAGCTTCAGACACTGCAATTCAGTCAAAATTGGGCAGCTATTTCTTGGATTTCAATAAGCGTCTCCCTAATTCCTGGACATCACTATTGCCAGTAGTCCAGTGCACATTGCAGAAGTATGAATGCTAGAAAGCTCTTGTACGTTTTTTTGCTTGTTTTTAATTGTTAAACTTACGCATTTTCTCTGGCTTTGTTCTCGGAAAAAGCAAGTTTTGTGGGTTTTGGTTTTTTTTTTAAACTTTCTAAACCAGTTTTTCCCGTGGACTGTAGCCCAAGCTGTTTAAAGCCTGCAAAATGTTAAGCAATTGAGAATGGGATTTAAGAAAAGTGTGCCAGAGAAAACCGACCACAAATGATACTGCTTATAAACATCATGCAGCTCAGTAGCTTCAATTTGTTATAACCCAATTGTTAAAATAAATCATGATGTATTAGTATGATGCAAAGTATGTCAAAACTCTATTAGGACACTATATATTAATTCTAATAAATATTTCTAAGCCAACTGCCCAGTGTTAAGTCAGAGATTTTAATTAGTTGAAGAGTTTCTCCAGAATGTTGGCAGGAGCCCATTCTGTTTCCACCAGCCCTCCCATTGCTCTCGCAGGACATGCTGACATCTGGTCTCCAAAGGCTACTTCCTTTGGACAGGACAGAGAGTCCTGCAACTAGGTCATCTCATCACAGCAATACGAGAAGCGAAAGGTAGAAAAGACAGAAAAGGAAAGAGAAGTAGCAAAGAAACTGGAAAAGGTCTGTTCAGATTCATAGAACTGACATAATGTGTCAATGGGAAATCTAAAAGTAACTGTCTTGAAGAAACAGGTTATAACCCAGACTTTTAAAAAGCTACACACTCCACAGCAAGAATGAAATCTTTGTGAGAACAAAGTAGGAAATTATGCATGAAGGACTAAGTTATTTCCATGCTGATGAATCCTTTCCTTTCTCGTGTATGGAGTGGAGAACTTATTTGAAAAGATACAAATTACTAGTGTACTATGTGGATCAACAGCAAGGGACAAATGTAAAGGTTTTTAAAGGATTCTGTGATAGTGGATTTTAGCACATATTCCGCGTACGTTTTTATGTGCCTTTGCACTTAGTTACTGATGCGAAACATAATTCCCCTTAGATGTCACCTTGGAGGTGCTGAAATGGTTGTGAAAATCCCTAGGCACCAGTTAGCAGAATTAATGCATGTAAAAGGTAACATATCATGACATTACATGATGGCAGTCAGCTAGCCTCAGCTTTTTGTATTGTAAAGCTCTCGACATACCCTTCTCTTCTGAGCACGTTTTATTTTATTTGTGCTTAAGTGATTTTTGCTTTTATGGGCTAATACAATATTTTTATTTTCAAAAGCTGTCCTAAAGTATCAAACTCATAATTGTATCTTCTCTGTATGTGTGGCCTTTGGGCATGCCGATGACCTTTGGGGGCAGAGCTTAAATGTAATTTTTATATGAGCGTGCAACAGTTTTATGGGGTCTTAATTGGGTATGAAGAGGTGAGACATTTTATGGATATATACAGTTAAAGAAAAGATGATTGCTCTTCTCATCTGTGCTTGAAACGGTTTGAGGTATGTCAGGAAATGAAGTCTCAGGGGGTAGTTTACATGAAAGCTGCAAGAAGGAATAACTTTCAAAAGCTGCCGGGATTCCTCTGCCAAAGCCACAGATGTGGGGAAGGGCAGCAGGCATGAAGTCTTCCCTGGTGCTGTATTACCAGCCCTGGAGCACTGGGATAGAAATGCTGTCATTGCTTGCGATGTTACCTGCTACAAAGATCTCTCGTAAGTTCAGAATAGGGAACTTCATCCTTAACATCATCCTGCATTGGTAAAGAATCACAAAGAACAATGCTCATAAAACTGGGAACACCAGAACAGCATTATCTCTAAAGCTGCTTTTTCTGTATGTATGTTTCCTTCTCTTTCTCTTTCCCTGTAGGTTTCACTAATGCTCTCCTGTTCCACATCCTGCAACTATTCTGTTAAAGAAACATCCCAGATACCTTCACATTTACTGAGGAAGTTCCTCTGTTCTGCATTGAATCCTCACTGTTTTCTCATTGTAATGTTCAGTGGGATATTGTGATCTTAATCAAATGAGCCTGAATACTTGTTACATCTAATTTCTAATAGTAGCATGTTTAATGTTAGATTTTTAAAAAAACATCACAGTAGCAACTTCTTCTTGATTTACAGATTCTTATAAATTAAAAATTGTTTATGCAACAAGGAGGTTCAAATGATCCTTGTGCAAAAGGTTCATCTGCTTAAAGGAGAGAGAATATGATTTAGAGGTGTTGGTGTTCCCACCCATCATTGTCCCAAATAGTGTAATTAATTGGGTTTAATAAAGGTCTATGGGATGAGCTGAACATGGCAAAGATAAAACTCTGTTAATGTTTCAGAAAATCTACAGATGTTTATGATAAATTTAAAACTGATTTGGAGTTACTGAATGACGGAAAGGGGAGGAAATTTGGTTAAAAGAAAAATGAAGTTCATATTTCTTAAGCACATTTATGTCTTGGACACGTGTTCATCATTTGAGGGAAAAGAATACTTAGAAGACACGGTGGTGGATAACTGATAGCATAGTGCAGACAGATGCAAAGGAATAAATCTTGACCAAGACTTCCAATCTTGAAGTTAGTAAAAGTTTGTCCCTTCACATCAGCATGACTTTGTCCAGAACACTCAGGAATACTCAGTGCTTAACTTCTCTGGCCATTTATCTACAAAATCAGATGGTCTGTGTACTTCTTCCCCCCGCCCCCAATACCTTGATATAGACACTGGTCTCCCCAGAGGTATCTTTCAGTATAAGTCTAATAGGGTACACTTGAAATGCGTGGCTCTGTAATGTTCAGTATGTTGTGTGGGGTGAGGAGACAGTCCTTTCTGGCAGGGTCCTTGGGTGGGCGTGGCTGGCTGAGCCCACGCGAGTGCCACGGTGTCAGGGCAGGCAGTGAGTCTGCTCCTTTCCAACAGCTGCTGTGAACGAGGAGAGCCAAAAAGGATTCGCGACTGGAAAGTGCAAGTCCTCTGCATTTTTGATCAGACCTGTGAAGCCCATCCTAAGGAGGGGGGGGCCGGGTTCTGGGCCAGTTGCCAGGGAGGTGATACCTCAGTGCATCACTGGGTAGAGCAGGAAGAAGGAAGGGCAGAAAGATGTTCTTTGTACACGCGTTCAGGCAGACCCGGGCTACGAGAGCAAGTGCGTGCTGCTGGGTGGCAGGTTAGAGCAGGGATGGCCTTCGAAGAGGAACATAAGATGCTGGTAGCCTGAATATCTGTCCATACCTGTTCCTTAACTTTAGTCCCATGTCTCTGCTCCCTCACTTGACTACAAGGAGGTGGCAGATAAGGACACTAGTGAGGCAGCACCAGGAATACTCCAGAGACTAAGTGGGTTTTGTGCCTAAGACTCCCCTGTGCGCTATTCAGTGTAAACATAGCTAGGGGGCTCTGAATGTGTCTTAATAGCCTGGACATAGGTATTTTGGGTAACTATTGATATGTCCTAAAAATTAGTATAAAATAGCCAGATGTGATAGAAAATATTCTTGAAAAACCTAAGATAAGTTTGAATGCAAGTCATTGAGCAATTATAGCATTGTAGTCTAGTTTTGTAAAACTTGGGACATTTTCAACCATACTGCAATGACAAGAACAATGCTAATTAGCACTCTCAGAGCTCCAGGTTACTGTTACTTTAACAGAATAGTAATGTTATGGATAGGGACCAGAAATTATATTTATTTGTGAGGACTGAGAAGAAAATCCATACTTGTAAAGTCTGCTGGAGTACAGGGAAGTGCACTGACTTCTTTAAAGTCAATAAAATCTGATGTGCAGATGCTTTTACTAATTTGGCATTCTGCTTATTGAGTTTCATCAAGCCATGACACAAAGGAAGTTCTTTTAATCTCTGCTGTTCCTGGCCTCTACTGTGAGGTTTGTGCAACACACTTCTTCCATTGCAATGTTTTTAATTATTCTTATTTAATTTTTCTCTTGACTTTGTTACCAGCCACTGTCAAATGAAAGAGCTAGAAGATCTCAGGTTTTGGGACAAGGCTGCTCAAATTGATACAGATCTTCTCTAGCTCTTTTCCTTTATCAGATATTTTGTTCTTTTGAACATTACTGCCTTCAGGCATGAGAATCTGCCAGTTTTAATTCCTCCACAAAGCCAAATCCTTATTGCGTATTTTAATTCAAAAAGAGTCCCATTGACACTTAAATAATGTTTGTGCCAGAGTAAGATTCAAATGACAAGCTAATTAAAAAATGTATTTTAACAGATACTTAGGTGACTCTAAGTTGTGATCTTGACAGCCTCCTATAAGCCACTGAAGTACACCAGCATCTAAATGCCTTCAGTGAGACAGTGTGATCTTTCACATTATCCAAAATGTTGCTTCTGCTTGTGACACTGTGATGCTTTCTACATAAAATGGTTTCTATTTTGAGAAATACATAGTGAATAGCAGAGCTCTAGATCTCAGCGAGCAGATGCCCACCCTGCCAGCATAGTTCCAGGCAGCTGACTATTTGATAATTTAGGTGGACTATGAGGGAGAAAACCAAGGACAAGGAGGGGATTTAGAGCAATAGCTTATCTAGGAAATTGCCATAAATGGTTATGGATCTTCGGAGATCTCTTCAAATCTTGAATCAATAGATGTCGATACCAATTTATTCACAAGGAGAATTCTCTGAATATGCCAGAAATTCCAGCTGTCTACAACTAGCTGCCAACCTGTCCACCCCGACCCCTGACAGCTCTAATAGCACAATGACAATTTCCAATACAACATCTGCAGCCCACTGACATTTGGAAGCAAAGTAAAGTTGCTTGTGCTGAATATCAAATTAAGGGATATCACACAGAATACGTAACATTTGTTTCAGAAGGAATTTTAGAGAAATTGTTTTAAATAGGAGGAAAAAGAAATAAATATCCTGCTGGGGGGGAAAAAATACTACAGTTTCTGTCCATTCTTCAGATTTTTCCCAAAGATCCACTGTGCTGTGACATGAACTCTTCAGTCTGTCTGGATTGAGCATGTTTGTTCTAGCCAGGTTCTGCTCTTTGCTTCAGAAAAGAAACATCTAAATTATTTGGGACTATGCACTTATGTATATACTCCACTTCTATTATCAGTCACTTGCCTCTCCCTTTCTTTCCATTAGTGTGCCCTCTTTCAGAGTGGACTGTAAGCTCTTCATATATAGTTTGCACAGTGCTTTGGAGGCCCTGATTCTGACTGGTGCTGTTCAGAGCTAGCACAGTTGCAAGTAAATTACAGCTACCAAATACCCGAACTACTTTTGCTTGCTGTAGTTTGCAGATCTCAGAGCTAAAACATGCAACTTTGTATGGAGTTACAATTACAATAAGCCAAACAGATTTTCAGGTTCTTCAGTGAAGTAGCTTTTATATCACTAATGGCAATTACTGTCTTAAAAGTAGTAATGTTGCAACCTCAGCTTTTGTGCCTAGCAATTTAAGAAAATACTTCTTTTTTTGTTTTGTTTTGTTTTATTTTAGGTACATGGCAGTTTTCATCCCCCACATCTTAGAAATATTTGTAAACATGAGTTATTAAACTTCACAGCACCGGAGGAGGTAAGCAAGTTTTTCTGTTTTAATGGTTAATTCTCTTGTGACTGAAGCAGCTGATGTCCATATGGGTATTGTGTTTCATCTTAGCACTATTGCTTCTTTCTCAGTGTATCATTCAGTTCCGAGTCAGTGCTCGATTGGCAGTTTTTTTTTTCCAGAACCATCATCATGTACCAGATTAGGCCTGAGATGTTTAAAAAATATATACAGCTTTGGTAATCTTTAGCTTAGAATTTCTCCTATATGCGAGTTAACAGTTTCAGTGTTTGATTTCATTTGAGATTTGCAAAGCTTTGCTGATAGAAAAAGATAATAGCCAATTATTCAAGCTAGTTTTAGCAACTTCTTTAGTGCAGCAATCCTGCTAAGCAGGCCCCTAGTACATTTATCGCAAATTGCATATTTTCAGATTTTTAATATTGTTCTGTTGTCACTGAGTTGATTGCATAAATAGCCCATCCTAACATTTTGAAAACATTCTTCTGTGTTCTGTTTTGAGCACTTTCTGCTTTAAAAATGTTGTTTAAATTTTAGCAACTTGTGTAAATTCCAGCCTTATTTTTATGCAAAATAAGTCAATATTGGTTTGATTAGATAAATGATGAATAAAAGGTGAGTTTTAATTTTTTGAGTTTTTCAAAATTGAGCTCCAAAGTTGTGTTTCTCCATTTTGGCACAAAGGCAATTTGACAACAAGGTTTTGTGTATTTTTGATGTCAGTGTTTTGCTGAGAAAGGAAATAAAAAGCGGAGTAGAAAATGAAAGAGTTCTTTTTAAAACATTCAGTATTTGTCACTAGAAGTCTTTTTGTGAACTAACTTGGTTAATATACATTATTTTTACTCACAGTGTTTAATGGAAGGACCCTCTATCCCTGTTGACTCTATTGTAATGACTCACTTTGATTCAGTAAGACTAGCCTAAAAAGGTTGTTCCTATTTCACTGACTGCAGTACTAGCAGCTGCAACATAAAAGCCTCTCCATTTCCCACAGAAGTTCCCATTCTAGAGTCTTGTAGCCTAATTTTGATCTCTCATTAATCAGGCATAATCTACCTCCTCCACTGTTACTGGATTTAACCTATAGCCATAAAGCCTTTCCATCTGTTTCATCATTTTCCAAAAATATTAAAAATCTTTAGAAATATTTCCAACTGTTAATCTGGTTATCTTTCCACACCTTACACAGCAGTTCCTGCTCTTACTGGCAAGGAAAAAAACCTAGCACTTTCTTTAAAAAAAATAAAAATAAATAATACGGTAAGAACCATGCAGTTTGTTTGTTGGTGTTTGAATCAGTTGAATTTTATCTATCCTCCATTCTAAATGCTATCTTGCTAGCTCAATGGCTCACTGATAATTAATTTGTCACTTATTCATCATTACAAATGAACAAATATAGTTAGGATGTCTGTTCAGCATTGTACCTGCTGATGACCACAATCAGCTCATAATCCAATAGCACACTCACTGTGATTTAGAGCCTGAAGGAATGTGCTGCTTTGAGGTGTTTATCTGAGTATTATCAGCTGTACAGGTGTGAAATACTAGGTTCTACGATTAAACCAAAATTCTTTTTGTATCATTGTCTTCCTTAAAGTCCTTTATCATTCTTTCTTTGCTTGACTCTCTGTATTTAGTAGGATTCATACGTGCTTGGTTTGGTCTGTATGATACTATGTAAAATTAATCTTGTAAAATTAAGTGCATTGTTTTAAATGGTATACATCAAGGAGCACTTAGCTGATGTGCTGGGAATGGTCTGATAAAATAAAATGTCAGCTTCTGGAACGCTTTCTTACTTTAGCTTTCTTAAACACAGTAGTTTAGTTTTCCTGCTACAGACTAGAGCTGGTCCCTGCACAGACTTTTATAAGTCAAAGAATGCATCAGTTCCTCCCAGTGTGACAACTGCACGTTTGGGACTTCTGTACCTACAGCCAGAGTTCAGGCTGTATCCCAGAGAGTGCAAGGCACAGGTAATCTCATGAACCTCACACTTCAGAAGGAGTATGCTGCAGCTGAAGAGGAAGAATAAAATGTATAATCTTGCTGTGCAACAAAGTGCTGTTTTAGTTTTGTCCCCAAGAGGAGAGCCTTCAAGACATTATGTAGTTCTTCATCTCCCCAGCAGGATACTGCTGACTGACAGATCACACCAGGATTATATGAAGCTTAATTAGTACTTGTTCCAACTCCAAGGAGACGTACTACCATCCTTTACACAAAGACTTGAAGTGGAGTCAAGAAGTGGAGTTACCAACCTCTATTACTACTACTGTTACTTCTTTTTAAAAAGCAAAACCTTGCTATTGATTCTTGATTTATTTCACATTTATGATCTCGGCCTCATTTAAAAAAAAAAAAAAAAAAAAAAGACAACCAACAGATCTAAAAACCATCAGAATGGGGACAGTGCCAAATAATCACTTTGTAAATGATGGTCCTTTCTAACTGAAACTATTGAATTTATATGTCCATTTTCTTGTCTCCCAGAGTGTATTTGTTGCACCTTATTCCAGAGGTTAAACATCACTGTATTTACGTGGATGTCATGTACATATTTGTCATATCATTAAAGTTAACATGACTTTACAGATCTATCAATGCTCCAGGTGCTAAAGCAACCTAATCTTTCATAAATCCTATCAAAGTATTCTCAATGCGCAGTATTAAATGATGTGCATGTTCCACATCACATGCAATCCAACAAATCAATGTCACGTACATAGCAAAGTTTCGTTGCCTTTTATTCAGGTCAAAAAAAAACCCTGTTTTTTTTCTACATTCGAGTGCTTGAATCTTACCCAATAGGCATCCCTAGCGGGGAGAAGAGAAGAGAGGTTCAGCCCATCGACTGATCCCAGAAGTCCGCGATGTCCTCTTGACTTGTCTACCATGGTATCTTCCCTAACATTCCTTCTCTCTTAAGCCAATTTAAACTATTTTCTTATTTTTAGGTGGAGCTTGAGTGACTCTAGTCATACATACCTTTATCATGATTGGTATAAAACCTCCTCGCTTTACTTTTAAAGGTATAAGCTAGAGAAATTCCAAGCACCTGCTCAGTGAGAGGTGGTCGCACCTTGAAGGTGGGTAGCCTTTGGAATAAAGGTGTGTTTTGGTATTATAATGAGCAAAGTTCACCCAGAGGACATGATTTTGACAGAAAATTAATAACTGCTGGTTCAGCGCTGGCTCGGGGTAACAACTATGTGGTTTATCAGTTCCGTAGTATCATCTCATCCAGTTCCCATCCCTGCGGTGATATCACAGAGCCTGGCCACAGTGTTTCCACTCCACTCCACCCTCCATGTTGTTTCTCTTAGAGTCAGCATACCAAGCTCCATGGTGTTGCTGACATCTAAGGTTGCAGGTTATGTTGCTTAGGGAATTATCAAGGAACAGATTTCCTTGCATATCCACCGCATTCCACCCTGAAGGTTTACCTTCGCATAAGAGGTGGACATATCAATAAGTCACCTCCAGCAATTATTCCACAGTTCCTACTTACAACAGCATAATTACTGAAAATGTCCCAACAAGCAGGAAAACCAGGTTTTAATAGCAATATTGAGCTTATCATTATAGTCGTAGCTTCTAAATCTTCTCTAAAGATCTCAGAGTGTATTTATAACCAATAAGCATGTTAACAATGTGTTCTGAGCTTTTACTTCTCCTTGGAGGAGTTCGGGAGAAGCATACAAATCAATTTTTAAAAAGCTATGAAAATTAGAAATAGACTTCTAGAAACAGCAGAAAATAAAAGTGAAGAGAATCATTATGTAAGAAATACTTGCAACTGCTTGTGCAAAATTGAAAATTTTAAATAGAGAAGACACAGTTTTACTGTTATGGAGGGGGTTTAGCTTTTTAGCAAGAAGTTGGTGACCTGAAAAGGGTGTAACTCAGAACAGCCTACAATATAATGAAAGGGTTGACATTGTCACAACAGAGACATTAGTCCATCAGAAATGTAAGACTGGAAGGATGTAGGCAGTACAGTATGTTTTATTAAAACGTCTAAGTGAGGGGCCAGTCTACTCAAAGCAAAATCTGTTGTAATTATAGGACCAGCAAGTAACCGATTTTCAGTCCTCTTTGTATGTATGTGACTAAGTCATGGTAATCCTTTGATAACCTTACCTCTGTGTTCCTTCTTTCTTAGTGATGTTTTGGGTATTTTCATAGTTTGGGTACAGATCAGTATACATTTTCAAGTCTTTTCTGAAACATGTCTAAGAGTCGTTACAAAATGAACATCGTTTAATTGTGAGGATGCAACGCAAACATACTTTTTGATGGACATGCTGCTTGGAGACTCTAAAGGCTATTCTGTTTTGAATTTGTAAGCAGTGATAGGAATACTCTTTGCTGAAATGACAAAGCTGAGTGGTTAGTTTTTAAAATTTGAATAAGTCTCTGGCTTTATTTTCAATCAGTCTTGGTAACTGTTTTTGTCACAATATCTTTTCAAGCATTTAATGGAAATATCCATCAGAAAGATACCAGGATATTTCCATTCCTTGCTTTTCTTGCACAGGGGTTTCTTTTTCCATGTACTAACCTGTTCCGTCCTCCAGTTCAGTAATACACCAAACTACCTTACTGAAACTCTCCTGCTTTTCTAGACCAATGGCCACTGCAGAAGCAAAGCTCTGCTCACACACTCTCTAAGTATGTGTAGGGAGTCTCAATACAACCCAGATAGATTAGGTGTATGCAATCTGTAATCCGCTTGCAGACATTCAAGTGTCATACTGGAATTTCTGTTTATATAAAGCATGTACAGTTCCAGCATAGTCTCTTCAGGTTATATTTCAGGTTTATTTTCTCCTAAGTTTATATGTCTTATGCAGAGCAGCTTGGACTGAGTGTGTGTATGCATACGTGGCGTAGAGGCAACACCCTGAGTTCAGCAGAGAGGCTCTCTGATTTGGTCTTTCTCTCATTCTAAAACTGGAGCATAACCCAGTAGCCTTGGGCCACATTCTGACATTTCTTAAGGATGTTTCAAGATAAAGCCTTCCCTTGCCATAATGAAAGAGATTTTTTTCATCTCAAGATGCCTTTTGGATGAGTTAATACAACGCATGTATTTAACCATTCAAATTTACTTGGTGGTTGGCACTAATGTTCTAATTCTTGACCTGCTCTTGTTGGTACTCTTAGTGTAGCACTTGCACTACTTTTTAATGTTACTATTTTGTTAATATTAACAGCAATAATATGAATGAAATTGTAATAACATTATTACTGCTTACTGTTGGTAAATCCAACACAATTGTGAATTGTACTAGTGTAAGGAGGATCAAAACTACATCCTGTGTCATTGATTTTAGAATGCGATGCAAAATTACAGCCCTACGTATTTATGTGAATGTTTTGTTTTATCAAAGAGAATAAACTAGATCATTATCTGAATCAAATAATTTTTCATCCGCTTCCCTCCCATGGGATTTCAGTGATTTACACCACTGAAATTCTTTCAGAGCCAGACCAGTAATAAATAAAACTGCATAGAACATATTCTTAAGTGTAGAATGTAGTAGAAGGGTAAGGTGACCTAGCAACTCTGTCATCTCTCATTTTTATGATTCCTTGGGAAAAAAAAATAATCTTTTGAGCTGAGTAAGTTCATTGTAGCAAAACTACTATGAAAGATTCCCATGGGACACTTGCATAACTGACCATTAGGACAAAACTGGCACAGTCAGGAGAATACAGCAGATACATTTTTCTCTTCTCGTTATTATCTTTGTCCCAAGTGTAGGACAGGGTTATATAATTGCAGTTAGAATCTGTCTTGCATTATAATGCACTGATCTGCAACTGAGGATCTTGCCAAGATGAGAAGATGGCATTCAAATTAACTCAGTCTTGGGACAAATTGAAAACTGCCTGTACAGAAAACAGCTGAAAGTGGGCCCATCTACAATAATGTTAGACTTTTTAGAAATGTTGCAGACTACACAAAATTCTCAGCTAGCAGCTTCAGAACTGTTGTTAGAAAAGCATAAGATAAATGTTATAAAAGCTAGTTTGGGCTATGGCATTTCCTCATGTCATTGTTCAAAGGTGTGTTGTAGTGATTCTTTACTGTACTGCTGCATTAGGAAGTTTCATCTCCCCAAAAAATGTCTGTGTTGAATTGAAGATTATTGGTACTGATGCATCTCAATAGTAGTACAGTTTTTCTCAGGGAATAAAATCTTCACTGTTGGAAACCAATGTGAAGATTATGTTTATTTCCAGTGCAAACACAACCGCTTTTAACTCCTCCTGTAATTCACGATGAGGTACTGTCTTGGTGGTGTCAGTCCAGAAGATGTTTGAACAGAGTCGTGACCACACTTACATCAATGGGAGTAAAAACAACTGGAATCTTACTAATTGTGTATGACCTGAAATCTCACTGAAATCAGTGGAAAAGCTTCTATTAATTACAGTATGTGCTAGACCAGAGGGTCCTTGGCCTGGTCTTTTGAAGGCCTAGGTATTCTGAATCCCTCTCTCCCTCAGGATCCTCACTGGAATTGTTCAGTACTGTGGATAACTGAGTTCCTTTCTAGAAAGGCCTTTTAGTGACAGTGATTTTGATAGGTCATTTAAAAAATCATTTAAGCTCTGCTTGAACAATGTGAAACGATATGTTGAAATGTATGCCATGGGGCAGTGCAGCAAAAGGAAATGCAACACATGTTGCTGGAGTAGCTCCCCTAGCCACCAGACTATTTTGTGTATCATTTTTAAAATTATTTTTTCTGTACCTTGTTACCAGTTAATCTATATTATTATGTAGAGAGACTGGTGAAATAAATAAAAGACCTGACAACTCTCCTCTGTATGTTCCCCAAAATGAGCTCTGAAATAACACTTTAAACAAGGCAAAATAATTTTAAAAAGCATTTTTTAAGATATGTCATTATTTCATTTTTTATCACAATGCCATAGAATGCCATATCTCGAATTGTTAGATTTCAGTTACAGATACCAATCCACCCACGACCAAGCCATTCCTGCAACTGAAATAATTTCTCATTATTTTCTCTGTTTTGATGGACAAGTACATACAAATACAGTGTGTGACTACGGGTGCAGAGCTTTTCTATAACTGTTTAAAAAGCACTGTATCCAGATTACCAAAGACTCCTGAACAAGCAGGTTTCCTGTTTGTTTAAAAAATAAAATAGGCTAAAATTAGAAGCATCAGTAGGGAATGATAAATATTCATTAACCTGGGTGCTGGTGCAGTCAAACTGTATTGATTTTTGTCGTTAAGGATTTCATTCTATATCTGTTTCACTGTGACACTGAGATCAGTATGTTATTTGCCTAGGGACGCCCTATGCTTTTTTTCTGCTGAGACACAGCGGGGCGATGACATCAGGTATTTCCAAAACACAGAGAATTCAAGTCAGAAGCAGTATAAAACTACTGTAAAACTGGCATTCGCAGACTGCTTTGGTCTGTCTTCTATCCTGTTTAGCATTCCAAGAGCCTGGATGTTACTCTGTGTAACAGCAGGTTGTATCAGCTCAAGGAAGTGGTACAGTGTGTGATACTGTATCCCAGCTACGCTTGCCTGTGCTGTTATAACAGGAAACTGCCTACGAGCCTTTGTTTGTCCCTCTCTAGCTGCAGTAAGTTCATCTTCAGTTTTGGAAGAACACTAAATTGCCTTATTCCTCTTGTACCCCAGCAGGACGTGCCACACTTAGCTGCAGCGGCCATACTGCAGTTAGTGGCTTGACAGAGAGTACGCACATGGCTGAGGAAGGAACAGCCAAAAGCATTTATTAAGAGAATACTGGAGACAAAGTTTTGTCTTTCAGGGAATTCTTTATGATCAAATTTCATTACCCAGTTACTTGTCCTTCTGCTCACAATTCAATTGCAGCTCTGTACTATAGATTATGTCCTCTGAGACTTCCAACTGAGTTCACATAAAGTGCATTTGTGCACTGTTTAAAACTTAACACAGAGCCAATGAGATATTCTTAACTGTCAATAAGTATTTATGGTTCAACTTTAAAATGTTGCTATTGTCAAAGTTTTCTTTTCTTCTTTAAAAGAATGAATCTGTTTATATGCTTGGAGTTATTTAAATACAGTCCTACATTTGTATGCATCAATATCCTTTTCCAAGTGTTGGGAGTTAAAATGTAAAAGTGGAGTAGAACAATAAAAAGGATAAGTATAGGTTTGTTTTTAAATGTTAAAATGCTGTGTTTCCAAAATACATGCCAGGGCTTCTAAAATTGCTACAAGTATTTGATTTTGACTCTGAAAACAAACATGTTTATAAACTTCAGTGATGGGTAATTAACACTTTTGTATGTTATTGATAAACTTCTGTACTACTTTTGCTACTTTTAACAACCAATACCTACCGTTCGTATTTCAGAACCTATAGAGGTCATGCTGATATAAGGTTTATTTGTAGGATTATTTTTTGAAGCTTTTGTTATTGTAGTGATATATATATATATATATTTATGCTATAGTGCAAAGAATGTTATTTCCCTGTACAATATTTAGCCGAATGTAACACGAAAGTTAAATCATACTTACTTGTCAGCAAAACCAACATAATTTAGTATGAGAATAACTATGCTAATAAGTGGTCATATGGTACAGTGGTTGATGTACATATTATGAGCAAACATACATACCATGCTCTGTTTTTCAAGATGTATAGCTTTTTTTCTATTCTCATTTTCTATTATATTGCTAGGCTAATAATACAAATTTTATATTTGAGTTTTGTTATTAAACTATGATGGTGTAAGAAGGTGTATCAATTAATGTGGAACTCAACTGAGAAATATGATGATTAAATGGTCAGCAGCAGGTGATTATTAGGAAAAGTAGTAAAGCCCACAATGGGAGCCACATCCAATAGCAACTTTCTGGCACAGAAACAAACTTGAAAATATTGCTGAGGTTTCCAAGTACAATTTAGTTTGACCTCTAATTAAGCACTGATCTCTATAAGGTAACTAAATTACCTTATCCCTAGGGTGGTCACTTAAAATAGGTGGCATTGTTTGTGTAAGGTATTTGCCCTATAGAGGCTTAAGAAAAGTATGCAAAGGATAACTCTTTCCTCTTTTCTTCCTTTTCATCAGCTGCCAAGCCATAACTTTTCAGAAGTAGTTACGCTTCTTTTGTGCTGATACTCAGCAGTGCATGTGTATTTTACTTGTCTGGAAAAGTCTCATTGTGCTTTTGTTGCATTGAAGTCAATTAGAACTAATAGTAAGTGATTATGTGGAACATCTTGGAAGCTGAAAGATAGCACAGCCCTTATGTTCTGTGTGTCCATTTATCATTCTCTTATTTGTACTCCCCTCTTCTCTTTTATGTAATTACTTCATCCTTTTTATGTCACTCCTTTCTAAAATAGCTCAGAGATCGAACCCCTCTTGCTGCATTTGTCAGTCAGTTCCACTTACTGGTTTTCTGCTGCACACGTAGAAGTTTCTCCTCAGTTCCCTTAGTAAATAGTCCTTTGTATATCCAGTTCATAGTGTCTTGTTTCAGGACAAGCCCTCTTAGCTAGAAGACCACCTAGGATGTGTATGTTTGTGTATATTTACTAAGCAACCCTTCGCAGCTATGATAAGGTGTAAAATCCAACAGTGACCCTGAAGTTGGGTCTATATGCATCTCACCTGATACATTTGAGGGTGGGGTATGGTCAGGTTGGAGAAGCAATGGAGAAAAAAAATTAGGAAGGAGACTTTGAATGGGAGAGGAGGAGAAGAGACTTCATAAACTCTGAGAGATGAGGCAGGAGAAAGCTACTAAAAATATGTAAGAAATGTTTAAACTTAGGTGGAAAGGATATACAAACCGAAGGCAGTCTCGTGCAGCAGAGCTTTGTGAGTCAGGGTGCTAGTGAAGAATGAAGACTGAGAAGAGATGAAATGAGACTTAGGAGTTGGAAGGAGGAGGGGTGCCTGGCCTAGACTTTAGTTTCAGTCATTTGAAGTTTGCCTTTGGATGCTAAGAGAGTGGAATTGGGGCCCATATCTGGGTCTCTATGTCTTGTGGCCCACTGTGAAGAAGAGAGATTTAAGTGAACTGGTGGGTTACTGTTGTTTTCCTGAATGCATTTGGTTTTCTGGACTTTCTCATTATGCTAACAGTTTAAGCAGTGACTGGAAACATTCCTAAAGAATGCATCTTATTCACCTCTGCTGTTAAACTGACAAAAAAACTCTCAGCCTGGTTTAGACCTAGGCTGACTAACGCCATTCCAGACATGGTTCAGGCATGCATCAGTAACTTTTGCCTCTTTGGATGTAGCCCCCCACTTGTTGGTACAATGAAGTATTTAACCAATTGAACACAAGCTCTTCCATGCTAATTGGCCTCAGTGGCCGAAATGTCTCCTGAGAGTGCGTAACATACTGCTACAGGCCTTAGCTTCTGTTTCTCAGCAAGGCAAGTGACAGAAAGTGTAATTCATAAAAAGAGGTAAGGTTGGAGGAACAGTTAATTTTCTAAACTGTAGTGAATAAAAGGTTCATCAGCATGTTAGTTACTCTTTTATATTTGGTGGTGAACACAAGCATAATGATACCCCTTGAACGGGCAAAAGCGGCATAGATGTGAACAGTTGCCTGGACTTGTGGTAATGCATATGACATGCAGTTATACATTGATCCAGTGAGAGAATGCAAAGAGGGAAACGACATCACTTCTCAGTGGGAGAGGAGGTATGGCCAGTCTGAGAGAGAGAGATGGAGAAAGAAACTAGGGCAAATAATGACAGCAAATCTAAGGCAGCAGGGAAAGAGAGCTGTCTGGTTTCTATCCATAGGAAACAAAGACAGACAGAAGGTATTTTTGCCTACACTGTCAACAGATGTTAATGAGAAAAGCCTATGGTTTGAAGTCTTAATGCTGACTTTTCAATGCTAATGCAAGCTAATAAACTGGAAGGATTTATAGACTGGAGTATTGTCATGCTGTCGTATGTTTTTATTTTGAGCTGAGGGTTTCTTCTCTTATCAGAGAGCAAACGGAGCAACCTCGCCTCCACTTGCACTGCGCTGTGTGTATTGTGAGTATGTGTATGTGAACAAAATGTGTAGAAATGCTGAAAAGGAGAGGTGGGAAAGCATCCATGTAGTGTCAAGACGATGGGAGTCACCAGTCTGAGTCAGGATAGTTGAGGAAAAATTACTCTCACGTGGACATAACCTGTTTAGCTGAGCTTTTGTCCAGGTTATTTCCATATCAGCGAAAGCTTTGCCAGCCAGTGTCCTGACCACGAGGGACTCTCTGAAGGGCTCAGATAGGGGAAAAAATGGGGTGGTGTGTTTTTGTTGATTGCTGGTTTGTTATGGGATTTTCTGTTAACTTGGAAGTGCTGAAAAGGACCAGGCCAGAAAGGGAGCCTGTGACAGCAGTCTACTGCCCAGATCTTCTGCAAGGACTACCTCACAATGTCAAGGGAAGAATATGCTAAGGAGGAAGTCACTTTTTGAATGAGCAAATCTGGATGTTTTGATTTTCCTACATCTCTTGTAGGAAACTGTCTCAGTTTCAGTCAACAAACACCAAATTCCTTCTATAAAATAAAAACAAAAGAGAGCTTTGTCCTGAAATAGTGCTATGAAGCATCTGCTTTCAGTTAGATGCAAAATTTTGCTTGGAAACATCCTGCTGGAGATGAACACTAAACTCACTCATTTAATAAATCAATGCCAAAACCAATCTGAAGAGATCTTAGTCAATAATTGGCTTGACAAGATTTCTCCTCCAGAATATTTGAGAAGCGTTAGGGACTGTTGATTCACTTCATGGTATCAACTGTTGAGTCCTTTGCAGCTCAGGTGGTACCCAGCAGTGTTGGCAGATGCAGATGTGTGTCTGATTCAGTGACTGAGGAGGTGTGCATGCCTGATTGACACCTGCATACTGATTAGGCTTGGTTTGGCTACCTCTGGGCAGCAAAGGTAATCAGCGTTCAGTGGGCTGTGCAATGCTCATGGACTTGTGCAGCCTAACTTTCCATATTCTGCATATGGAAATGATTATACTAACAAAGAATTAAAACTAACATATCGCAGAAAGGCTATGTGAAAACGAGCCTTTAGCAGACTAAAGGGATACTTCTACCTCTGGGTATTCTTCTGATTGAGAAAACCAGAGCTTTTTAAATGCAGACCAATTAAGATTTACGTTGTGAAAATCTGGACTCTCAATCTTTTTTTTTTTTCCTTTGAATTTGCAAAGGGTATAATTTATCTTCTGCAAGGGCTTTCCTGATAATATAACATGCATGGGTTTTGTCCTACCTTTTTCCACAGGGTTGCATTTTACCTACAGTGCGTATCGAAGAGATGCATGCTCTGTGCAAAGCTACCTGCTTGCACTCAAACTTGTCAGCCCCTGCCCTCCTCCTCCCTCTCCCGGCACTTGGCATTCTGCTTTTATTTCCATTAGGATTCAAAGTATTGCCTGCTTTGGATTTCTTCCTTGTTTCAACTGTTTTCAGGAAGCAATAACAAAATGTCTCGTGATCAAGTGTATTTTTTTTTAACTGGATAAAATGAGCTGGCATGCTTGGAACCAACAGAAAGCCTTAGTGTTCTGTAAAACATCTTTCTTTTTTTCAAACATGCTTATAGAAATTGTATGACTAGTGCACTGTAATCTGTAAGGTCAGTTAGTTGGGATGGAAATACTTCAGGGTTTTTTTTGCGCACCCTCCCCCCGGAAAACTTGACACCCAGGGTAGCACACTAGAAAATTCCCTAAATGTGGAATTCTATGGAGAAAATACCTTGAAATATCCAGGACCTGTAGTTTGCTGATAAAATACATCTGAATACTGAAGGAAACCTCTTTTCAGCTTCTACTAGAGTTTTTTAAAGGCAGAAAAGTCACAAGAGAAAAAAACCTCTACTGATTCTCCTCCTCAAAATGTGGAAGAAGGAAAGTAAACATTCAATTAAGGGGGTTCACTTAACTTATGTCACACAATCTTCTTTACTAAATATCATCCCTTACATTTTGTGCAATTAGCCAACTCAGTTTCCTCAATAAATGAAATGTTAAGAACAACATGCTCATTAGAGAGTATTTCCTGGTTAAGGAAGTGGTTTTGGGGTTTTTTTTGCAGCAGCAGTGTATTTTTTTGGTATCACTGATAGCATTTAACATTTTAAAAGGCATTTGAGATTTTAGCTGGTAGGTTATGTTCAGTGAGGGAATATTGGAAAAATATTTATGAACTGGAGCTGTGCCGCTCTGCGGGAAACGAAGATGTGTCCATTAGCTGATGGCACAGGAGGTGGTTTGTGCTGGCCGGAAAGTAGCCAGTACTGTGGTGAGTACAGTGCTGTCAGAGTCACGTAGCTGAGAGCATTTACTACTTTGTATCTCTCTTGTGCAGTGTAATATCCTACTTCATTACAAGTAGCAGGGATAATAAAAAAAAAATGTTTGTTTTGCTTTACATCGACATTGGCTTATCTAGCAAATCAACTGCTGATTTGGCAAATTCTTTTGAGCTTGATTGTGTAGCACATTCATTTTTCATGGAATGGTCCCTTGCTGAAATGGCTTCTGATGACACATTGTCAAGTTACAGAAAATACAAGTTTTGGTGCCATTTTCTCAGCAAGACTTACTCACAGTAGCAGAACACTTGTGCACATAGTTCTTCCAGACACATCTTCTGTAAAACTGAATGTTGGGTTGTATTTATAGAACTGCTTTTAAGCGAAGGAATTACAATCATCTACTTTTCAAATGTGTGTGGGTAGCAGGCTGCAGAATCCAAACAGAAGCTTCATTTCTGTAGAGAGAAAATCAATGACATGTTGAAATTTACAGCAAGCCTATCCCCAGGGATTCAAATTCTGACAAACAAGCACCCTGAGCTTATGAACTTATCAAGTCTCACTTCAAATTATTTTGAGAGACAATTTCAAATTTTACTATTTCATTCCCAAAGGATAATACCAATTTCACACATTCTCAGAGAAAGGACCTAGGGCTTGAAGTACTGACTACAGTGGTTGGATTGCTAGCAGAGGTAGAGCAATAAGGAAATAATAATAATACAGTCAGCCATTTGGCTCTATATTTCTTGAAACAGACTGGGGAAAAAAAGAAAGTTGATGCTGACAACCAGCATGAAGAACTTTTCCAGAAAAATTAAAAAAAAAAAGGCAAACTTTTCAACAGACTGTATTTGGTGGGTCTTGCCATTGCTGTAACAGTGAGTCACAGCAAACTATTGCCAAGTACCTAAGCAGAAATAAATCAACAAAGATCTACCAATTTCTGTGTTCTAAGTATGGTCTCAAGTGACCACTCAGCAGCTTCAGCAGAAATTTCTGCTTGTTTGTATCTATTATTTAGAACAGCAGAATAGGAAAAGTTGCCAGTCGTCAATGCAGAAGGCAAAGAAAGGCCTTTTCCCTGCAATTAATAATAGTCTTTTTGGTCCTGTTGCACTTTGAAAGTCTGAAAGCTGAAAGAATTTTAACAGAATTCTAAAACAACAGAAAATATTTTGTCTCAGTTTCCTCTTCTGCCATTACTGATCTGTTGCATTCTTGATCCTCACTTGTTGGCAAAAATACGATGGTAATGTTAGCAATGACATTCACAAGCAGGAGTATTTCTGTGAGAAATGTGGTCATTTGCATGCTGTTTAAGTAGATGGTTGCTTTATTTATAAATAATCTTCACTTGTAACTGTAATTTTTAAGGTAAAATAATTTCCAAACTGTCAGGTTCCTTCTGCCAACTCTGCTCAACTGATATGTTAATACATTGAATGTCAGCACATTTTAAAAATACCTTTGAAGTTTGTAATGTCAGAGCCTACAAGTCACCAGTTTCCTGGACGTGTGGAGGAAAGGGCAGACTGACTGTATGGGGAGTTAGTGGATTTTGTATTTGACCAGTACCTAACCAGTATCTTCAGAAAGTGAGATGATGCAGTGTCTAGATTTTTTTGCCTTATAGAAATGTTAATTAGAAGTTTGAATTAGGCCTGGAAAACTTTCAAAGCAGACTAAAATCAGATGGAAAACATGGTTAGTCATTTCGGATCATACAGTCACTCTGTTTTATCTAGTGTACAGCTTATTAAAGTTGACAAAATCCTCATAAAATTGTTTGAGAAATGTCATCTGAACCTGATTCAAAAATATTGAGATTAAGTGTCATAAGTTACTCTTCTAAATCATAATAATGAGTTTCTTAGAACCCAGGGCAATATGTCAGGTGTAGTCAGGCTGCAGAGAGGAAACTATTAGTTCTTTGTGGTTTACATAACATGTATGTCTATGCAACACAAAATTACATTAACCTTTTAGACTTATGCATTGTGTTGCGAATACAGGTCTAATTAGCTTTCCACTATCACCCCAAGGTTTATTTCGAAATTACTGATTTCCAAATTTTCCCCTCTTGAATATCCTTATTTTGGATTTTCATTCTCCAGCTATTAGCTTGCATTTATTCTAGTCTGAATCTTTTCCCAGGGGAACTCTTGCCTATTTTTTTGCTAACCTAATAATGTGGTTTTTTGATCCACATTAGTATTTCAGTTTCATTGAAACTTAATATTATGAGCAGATTTGTTGAAATGGTATTGCTTCTTATTTCTAGCTACCTAGTGACAAAATTAATCACGACTAGACATGTTGGCAGTTCCAAATACTGTGTCCTGTCTTGCTCCCCACCTGGTATTCAACCACAATCTGCGTTTATGACCTTCAACCTGTTTTTAATCCAAACCTGTGTTAACAATTTTTTTGTAATTAAAATTCCTTATTTTACTTTGAATATATGAAAGCTTTCCCTCCAACATGCAGTTCTGATTTTATATCAAAGCAAACCATGAAATCTCAGTGGTATAAATGCTAAAGCAAAAAATCTTGATTATACAGCCTCTTTTGAAAGCTTTTTACATTAAGATAGGATTCGACTGCCCAAATGGCATGTATTGTATCTATATCTGAGCTTGTCATCTACATTCCCTTTATAGTAAATGAAGAAAAATAAGCATTTTTAGCCTGTAGTTAATAGCATTCTAAAGAGAGGTCTCAGTCTGTAAAGCAGAATCATGCTCAAGAAATGCCAGTGTCTCTGTCTCTCCACTAATTAAACAGAGCTCAGATACACACTTCACAGACAGCTAATGTTAAGCGAGATGAATTCTGTCTTTAATACCACAGGCGTGTATTTCTTTATTAGATTAGGTTTCTAAGCTCTTGCATTAACTTCAGTAACATCTTACATGTGAATCTAAGGCATTATGATCCCTTATTGTAAAATTTTATAAGGTACTTCATTGTCCTTTAATTTGAAGCACTCTAGTATAAAAAGCTAGTAGTATTAAATGCAGTTTTCCCACACTCGGTCACCCTCAGGTTTTTATGAGGCTCTGCTCCTAGGATGTTGGAAAAACATATTTGTAATAGAAGGTATTTTTTATAGCATTCCAAATTTGTACTGTATCAGTAAGAAGGACCTTTGCCCAGCAGGTTTGTTGTCCGTGCTTTCACCTGCTGCAACAACTCCAACCCCTTGCTAACAGGTTCGGAGTGTCAAAGCTGTCTCAGGAGGCTGGAAAGGTTGTTAAGAGCATTGATAGAACTACTGCTGCGGAAATTATCATCCCACGAGTATCATAGAAGTTTGTATTGGTGCTACAGTAGACAAAGTCAACTCTTTAATTTTGATAGCAGAAAAATAACTTTCTTGTACCCTTAACTTATGTTCATAAAAGATCCATCACTTAGACATTATACTAGATTCCTCTATTAACACTGAAACCGAGACATAGGTTTTTCTGTGAGCATCAATGATAAGGTTTACCAGAAAAAATCAGACATATTGTAACTCCATTTTCACATTAAAATCTTAATTTTAATCTGCCAAAGTTCATACACACAACAGGTGTTTTACAATGGCAGCAGCTTTGGGACTTCATGTTAATCATTTAGGGTCAAGTTCTGCTGCTTTTCATTAAGCCTTGTTAACAAGTTGTTCCACCGGGGGCAAGGAGTAAGTAACAAGGTTTTTAAAAGTGCTCTCTTCACCTGAATGCACTTGACTCTGGTTCTTACACCAGATGGAATAAACAACTGATTGGTGTGGTGGTTTCCCCAACAGGGTAGCCTCAATAATTCAGCAAGCCTTTTTGCAGAGGCTTACTGCCTTCAACAGTTAGCTCCAGGACAAATGTGGAGAAATCTATAAAAGCATGTTAGGGCACTCAGTTCACACAGAAGATACCTAACATAATTAGGGCGGGATAACAAATATGGGTGCCAACACTGGGGGTAAGTATCCTGATAGCTCTGCCTATGAACTGCATATACTGATGTTTTTCCTTTGGAATTTTCCTCTTTTGGATTTTTTGTCCCCTCCTTTGTGATTGTTTTAACAAATTGGTAATTTCAAGGTGTTATGGTTGCATGTTCTGACTGGGTTGTGTGCTGCGTTGATATCTCATGTGCTTGGAAACAGCTTGGCTTCAGCGTAATGCAGATGAAAAATAGAGCCAAAAGGGGGGTGGGATTATAGATCATTTTCCCCATAGAATGCAATGCTTGTGTTTCAGCTGTATTTATTATATGTATTGTGAGAATTAATTTGCTCCTCTTTATAACATATGAAAATACAGGTTGCTAGTTACATATGGAGAATATTAGGTTTGACTTTTTTGTTTGTGGTGGTTTGACCCTGGCTAGATGCCAGGTGCCCACCAAAGCTGCTCTCTCTCTCCCCTCCTCACCTGGACAGGGGAGAGAAAATATAATGAAAGGCTTGTGGGTTGAGATAAGGACAGGGAGAGATCACTCACCAATTACTGTCAAGGGCAAAACAGACTCAACTTGGGGAAATTAGTTTAATTTGTTACCAATCAAATCAGAGTAGGATAATGAGAAATCAAACCAAACCTTAAAACACCTTTCCCCCACCTCTCCCTTCTACCCAGGCACAGCTTCACTCACGAATTCTCTACTTATCCCCCCCCAGCAGCGCAGGGGGGATGGGAAATGGGGGTTGCAGTCAGTTCACCCCACGTTGTCTCTGCCGCTCCTTCCTCCTCAGGGGCAGGAGTCCTCACACTCTTCCCCTGGTCCAGCGTGGGGTCCCTCCCACGGGAGACAGTCCTCCACAAACTTCTCCAACACGAATCCTTCCCAGGGGCTGCAGTTCTTCACAAACTGCTCCAGCGTGGGTCCCTTCCACGGGGTGCAGTCCTTCAGGAACAGACTGCTCCAGCGTGGGTCCCCCTCGGGGTCACAAGTCCTGCTAGAAAACCTGCTCCAGCGTGGGCTCCTCTCTCCACGGGTGTGCAGGTCCTGCCAGGAGCCTGCTCCAGCGTGGGCTTCCCACGGGGTCACAGCCTCCTTTGGGCGCATCTGCCTGCTCCACCATGGACCTCCCTGGGCTGCAGGGGGACAGCCTGCCTCACCGTGGTCTTCCCCACAGGCTGCAGGGGAATCTCTGCTCTGGCACCTGGAGCACCTCCTCCTCCTCCTCCTTCACTGACCTTGGGGTCTTCAGACTTGTTTCGCATATTGGCATTCCTCTCTCCAGCTGCAGTTTCTTTTGCGCAGTTCCCCCCTCCACCCCCTTCTTAAATCTGTTATCCCAGAGGGAGTACCGCTGTCGCTGATGGGCTTGGCCTTGGCCAGTGGCAGGTCTGTCTTGGAGCCGGCTGGCATTGGCTCCATCAGATGTAGGGGAAGCTTCTAGCAGCTTCTGACAGAAGTGATCCCTGTAGCCTCCCCTGCTACCAAAACCTTGCCATGCAAACCTAATACATTGGTACAGCATAGAAAGCTGGAATAAAGAATCTGTCATTAATGTTAAACCCTTATTTCTTTGACCCACTCAGACTGTTTAGAGGTGTTAGTGTATAAAGAGAAGATTTCAGTGGTATTGAACCTTTCTACATCTCTTTATTATAGTTGTTGCAGCCTTTGGAGAACAGCAGGGAACAGTCTCAAACGGCTTATGCTGTGCTGCCTGTACTCCTCCATGTGACAGACCATTGCAATCTGCTTTACTAACATCAGGGTTTGGTCAGAACTTGTGGGAGCTGTGACCAGCTCTCTGAGAGGTCCCTGACCTGTTTTGCAACATGTGCGTTCAGCAAATTAGAACCTTGTCCTAGAGGGTTACTGTATCTAAATATCACTTATGCATATCTTAATGCAAATAGAAAAGAGAATTATATCTTCCCATTTATTAGAAAGTCTATCCTTGTGTTTTATGCGCAACAATAAAAAAAAACCAAACCTAGACACAAGGAATTGAATACTTAGTCATTTTAGCTTCCTTTTCATGGATTTGCAAACAGATGGTAGATAGACAAAAAGAATTAACGAAGCCTATGGCTGATAAAGAGGGCTATAGCACATAACTATGAGTATAAAAAAAAAAACAATCAAAAGAAACAGAAAAAAGAGTTTGGAAAATAACCTGGAATTTTCACTTTTCAATTGTCCAAAACTGATGAGGTTCTTCAGGCAACATGAGAATATGGTCTGTGCCCTGGCTCAGGATGTGTTGGGGAACTCTAGTGATGTCGGTGGAATTTCCCTGATGAACACTGAGCCTATGACTTTGAGTACATTAGAGGGTTAAGATCTAGATTGCAATGAGGGTAGACCCTAGTAGCTTTAAGGCTATGAAGAGTCTTCTGTAATGCCGTCTTGTCACGTTACATCCAGTTGTTCATTCCAAGGCAGGATAGTAGGTCAGAGCTGCAGGGAGCTATTCAATCAGCTTGTCCATGTAGGAGGTCCTGGAAACGGAGGGAGACAAATGTGCAGCTGAGGCAGCCACACAGGATAGCAGAATACAAGGGGCAGTAAAGTCAGACTGCTTTTGTATGTGTGTAAGATTATAAAAAGCTTTGCACTGAGCCTGCCTGCTTGTAACTATTCTGAGAAATGTGAAATACATTGTTCACTATGCTTTCTTATTTTTAACAGCATTATTTTATCTGGTGTTCTTTCTATGCATTCTTGAGGAGTAATTTTGGAACATATTCCGTTGAAACCAATAAAACTTGTGCTTTTTTTTTTTTTTTATTTCCTTCCTAATATTTAATGGAGTCATTACACTGGCATTAAGTCTGGTGAATGCCCTTTAGTGCCTTTTAGTTGAAGAAAACCCTGTGCTGAAAGTGTAAGAAGCATAATGGTTTCCTTTTCCTCATTCAAGATGGACATATGCATCCTTGTCTTTTGATTACGTGGTAAAGGGGTAGTGTGGCGCATACAATTGCTGGACAGAGAAGACTTTCTATGGCTAAAATATAACTTAGCAGCCAAGGCCAAACGATTAATGCCTGGCTGTGCTGTAGACTGATCCAAACAAGATGGCAAATCTCTGCTTGCCTCAAAGTATGGGTTGATTATATCTCCAAGACCATTTATACCTTGCTTTTGCCTAAGGGGAGCATTCCCAGCACTGCATTCTTTCTATCTCCACACACACACTCTCCCCTCAATTACTATCCACTTGCTCTGGGCACTTCCATTACATGAGTTTTGCTACTTAGCACACCTCTTTGTGAGCCTGTTCAACTCACTGAGCTGGCAGGAAGATAAAAAAAATAATGGGGGGGCTGGGGAATGGGGGTGTTGGGGGAAGTAATTTTCCTGGGACTCTTTTCCTGCAGGCTTAACAAATTGAACCAACTCAGCAAGGGATCTAACAAACTCTAAAGCTGGTGCAAGGGTAAGGAGGTGGGCTGTAAGGAGCAGGATGGGATCATATAGCATAGGGTCAAGGAGTAAAAGAAAGGAAGGCAGCATAGCAGAGGAGGGAGGGGAGTGGGAGTACTTTCTTGGTGGAAGCTTAAATGTAGTCTCAGACTGTATTCGTACCCTCTGCTGCCCTGTTTGTCACTGGGGGCTGTACATAACTTGCAGGGTTAGTGCCTCAGTGAGTTCCTCCAAGGCAATGTAGGGTTCAATGGAATAAAATTACTTAAGAACACATATATATTTAAAATAAATTACCCTTATAGAATTGCTGACCTGAACAATTTGAAGCCAGGTTTTCAGCTAGCACATAAACCACTGTTTTGCACTTTTAAGACCAGAAGAGACCATGTTTTTCCCTGTATTTAAATGCTAGTTATGTTTACTACAGCATCAACAGTGTTCCCTTGCTTCTCATAAAGGAGAAGTAGCAAGCTTCAGGTAAAAGGAAAATACCATAGCTGTGTAAAAATCAGATCTTTGCCAGCATCCTGTGGAGGAGAGTTCTTTTTTGACAACCTTTCCAGAATCGTTTGATTATCGAGCAGTGTGTGTAGCTGTTGACAAAAGCTGTTCTTGAGCAAAGGGCCATGACTTTTTTGAGGAATAAAAGAGGCACCACTTCCTGTCATAGTATATGCCCTTGAGTTTTTTATGCTCTTAGAACTATGAATTTATGAAGATAAATCCTTAGCCAGTGTAAAGGTACATGGCTCCAGTGAGCTCAGACAAAGCAGACTTGTGATATTTTATCCCTGGGTAAAATTATGTGTTGTGGCTGAGCCAATTGCATTGTTCTTTATCGCTGAAAAGAGCATTTCTGCTCCCAGTCCACAGGCCTACTCCTTCCCTTGTGCTGCCTCCGGTGGCTGTTACTCTCTGCTGAGCCACTTCAGCTGGCTAGAACTGGAAAAAAAAAACAAAACAAACTTAGCTGTAGAGTGTAACTTTACCCTGGGCTGCAAGTGTTTCCTCCGTAACTGAGGTCGTGGTGTTAGTGTGAAATACCTCACTCAACTGAGGAAAAAACCCCTAATTGCATTAATTTGGAAAAAAACCACCAACCTAAACCCCAATGATGCTCGCAGTCTAAAGCCAACCCAATGCACAGTCAGAGATGCGGAACCAGTATAGAAATGAATATGTCAGATAATAGCAGTCTGGTTTAGTTCTATAACATTAGGTCAGAATCACTTTAAAGACACAGTTGCTTTTATATTTTATTAGACATCTGGGAATTTAGTTTCCTAAAAGATTGCTGGTGATGTTGAGTTTTGGGGAAGAAGCAGTCTAATTTAATATGTAAGTATTCTTGCACAGACAGTTTCTTTAATATCAAAGCTCTGTATGCCTTCAACATGAAGACTTATATAAGAAGATCTAAACTTACAATAGTTCACTCAATGTCTTTGTCTTATTTAGTAAGGATTAAAGAAGATTCTTCCATTTATGTATGGTAGAACTGTGTAATGAGAGCTAATGATACAGTCAATGGAAAGTAATTTCATTTCTGCTATACAAAGTTTGAAATTTATGGAGCTTCTGTTAGTTTGATTCAAGCTTATCTCCTCCTCTAAATAAGGCTTCTTACGTATTGGAAGTGGAAACCAAGAACTGGGATCTGTTGAGTATTTCCTAATGATTGTTTAAAATCGTTACCTGAATAAGTTATTGTTATTACATTAATCAGGCTAGAATTTAAAAAAACCAAACAACAATAACAAAAAACCAAACACCCCCCTGCCCCCAAACTCTAGTGGAAATTAGGAGAATTTGACCCCATGTAAAATTTAAAATTCCATAAAATTACAGGATATCTGGATGTCTTGTTGTAACTGTGATACAATGAGTCTTTCACTACATGCGGGTAAACCCTAAAGAATGTGTCTAGCTTTGCCATTCATTTTGAACAAAAAATCACAAATTAGAAGTTTCCTTCAACAAAAGAAATTAGTAAGTAGCTCCTGCTGGTGCAAGACTTGTAGCACTTTCTGCTTGACTGCTAAGCCATATAGAACGCTTTCTAGAAGCAGTTTACAGTTTAACCATTGGACTTATTATGTAAAATAACTAATAATTTAACGGAACTAAAAAAGTATTTCTGGGTTAATAACTGGACGATGGGCAATGTGTACTGTCTGCTCTCTGTTTAGGAACTGAGAAAGCAAATTGAAAGGTCAGCTGCTGTGAATAGCAGACTTAGAATGCATGACGCTTCAAGGGTGGGCGTTCAGGTTAGTAGTACAAATACCCTATCACAAATCTAGGAACTACAGGTGATGATACAGAATAATGAGTATAGTTCTTTTGGATAACTGATGCATTGTTGAGAGGGTAAATCATCCACTGTGTGGGGCTTTTTCACCTCCTGATAATCAGACTTCCCCCAAATCAGTATGTACTTGGTGGAGAAAGAATTTAAGTTTTGCAGCAAAGTACAGGAGGCTATATTTCTTCCTCTAAAGAAAGTATCAGAAGGGCCAGTGTAGTCTCTTTCAATTCACTACTATTCTTTCTAGCTGTTGCAACCATTATGTTAGTGACAGTCATTCTGTGGAAAAAGGATTTGATAATGATCTAATTTACCCCTCAGACTTGAAAAATAACATCTCTGTCTGCAAAAGGATCCTGTCCTATGTGCTGTGTGTACATGCACACGTGTGCATATACTCGTGTGATTTGAAGCTGCACGTAGTCAGATTTTAAGTGCATTAATTTACATTTGACTTGTGAAAGTGTGAAGTAGATACCATCTTTTTTCTGACAAAATCTCAGTTCATCCCGGTCTGGTACTCTTTCTTTGATAAAAATGCTACTACTCTTCAGACCATCACAAAAGACATTTTCTTAGACTCTACAGCAGATAATCAGAGGAATGAAACTCACACAGTCCAGTAGTCTCTGCCGTATGTGTGAAAAGGTTAATTCACAAAGGCTTTAGATTTAAAGTGTTAGCTGCTAGAATGAGCCTCCAGGCCTTGGAGTAAGAGTTTGATCTAATGATTGAGTGGTCCCAGTTTCGAGATGCTTTTCTCCATCTTGTTGCAGACTTCTTCAGTTTCTGCTAAAGCCCTTTATTATTAGAGATGGGCCTGAAGGTTACAGTTCAGGCTGCCCGCCTGCTCTGAGGACTAATAGGCAGAGGTGGTTGGGCTGGAAGCTTAGCCTGCTTCCTGCTCTTGGCAGTTAGCTCAGATGCCAACCCTTGTTTGCTGGTGGAGAATCTTTTGCTGCCTGTTGACATGAAAGAATTCAGCCAGAACCTGCTGGAAGTGATAATAAATCAGATTTATCAGCAAGACTTCCCTCTGTCAGCAGATATCCAGAGCGCTTTTCCAGCATCACTGTTTTTCAGCTCTCAGCAACCATGCAAGCACCAGTTAACTTCAAAATTGTTTCCAATCTTGAGCCCAAGGTTTTAGCTTTTATTGTGTCCCTTAGCAGCAGCCTACTCGGAAACCTTCACAGAAAAATCTAACCCTCTTCTCCAACAAGGCTTGTAATTTCCTGCTAACTCACTGAACTATTGAGGCTCAGAGGGGAAATGGTTGAGTTTTTTACACTGTTAGTTATGCAAATTAGGATCCACAAAACTTTATTTGGACTCTGCTCATTCATAAAAGACCCGAGTTATCTGATTTATTTTAACTGCTAAAAAGCTACTACAAGCTGCCGGGTCTTTCAGCATCACTTTCATGGCCTGTTGGCTGGCCTCAGCAAAATGAATAGAATGACAATGGAAAAGCATATAATCTCTTGCAGCTGGAATCATGCTACCACTAACGAGCCTCATCCCTGGAGCGCAGCTATTACAGTATTTCTAGAAATGCAAGTAAAACCATGTGCTGGTAGGACTAACTGGAATTACTAAGCTAAGAGGAAGTTGGTTCTGCTGTGCCAAAGATTTTCAGTCTTTGGTCTCAGGAACCTTAGAGAGCTATAGTAGCTTTGGTAAACCATATCGTTTGTAGTTCCTGGTGCTGATGGTCTGTGGTTCAGGAAGCTGTTCTCTGCCACGAGAAGTGACCTGGTTGTCTCTAGACTACGCACAGCTCTGCACCTCCATTGGAAAAAGAGTGAGGAGGAGGCACTGAAACAAGCTGAAAAGGTTTGAGAATTGCTGCAATAAGCACTTGCAACATTTTTCATTTCTCCACTGTCTTTGGAGGTTATTACTTACACACACAACTGCAGCATTCCTCCCTTGCTGCTATTTTGTAATATCTACCTTTACAAAGTGTGTTTTCTGCTTGGAGCTCTCAACACAGCAGAGCGTGGCAATGAGCTCCAAGTGGAGATTCTGCAAGAAGAATCATTATGAGCTGGCACCTGCAATATTTTCTATGTCAATTCAGTGAAATAACTACTTTAAGTGGAGAAATCAATCATTAATGAGCTACATTAAAAATGTCAGGTTGGTACTGGACAAATACATTGTAACGCTCTTGCTTATCTTTTTTATTGTTTCAATAATGTGTGTAATTTTCTGTTGGACTGGAAATATATGTGGAGTTTAATGGTGTAGGCAGTCTTGATTTCATGACAGTATAAGCCACTGTTTTTATTACATTTAATGGCTTCATAAATTAACTGATTAAATTGTTCAGTAGATTTAGACTTGGTATATAAAGTAGCCTATTCTAATCGGAAGTTTAATTGAATGTGTATCAGTTGTCCTTCATATCTTTCACATAAGAACTTAACGTTATTTGGTACCTATTTTTTTCCAAGTAAAATGAGCATAATTAAGAAATTCTTAATTAGCTGAAGCATATTTTTGGTTTCATTTTGTTTTAATTCCTCACAGAATTGTCTTTATTATCTGTTAAGGGAATTGCTCCCAAACCATTAGCATTTATCATATTGGAAAACCCATTTTAATTGTACAAACTCTGAAGGTAGACATACACAAGTAGAGTGTCTGCTGAGTTAATACAGTGTTACATACAGAAACTCTGGCTTGTCTAGTAACTACAGAAGGTATTGTGAGTCAACAGTGGTGTCCTTTATGGGTAGTGTTAGACATGAGTTTTAATGGATGTCTGAAAATGAGAGAGTAATAAATGAAAATAGCTTGAAACCAGAATTGTTCTTGAAACCAAGTTCTACTTTCATCCAGTGTTCAAATCACTTTCTTCCATGAAAATTCCTAAAAAAGTTTTTGTAGGCATAAGCAGAAGGTGGCATCCAGGCTGCACCAAAGGATATCCAGAGCCTATTTGCTAAGAATGGGTGTTGTCAGAGGAGTTGGTTGCCTTTAAGAAAATCCGTCTTTTGTGTTTTGTAGTACTGCTGTAATACCTTCATCTTTGGAATTTAAATTGCCATCTTTGCTGAACCTAAATAATGTTTTGTTTCTCTTACTTCTGTTGTAATCAAAGGCAACTTGTATGTTCTTAGCCCTTCATCTCCTATTTAGACACAGGCTTGCTGGCCATGGCTTACGCAGATACGGGTCTTCAGATCCAAAAAAGCAGCTCCGTAGTCGGTTCTGTTATTTAAGATACTCGGTACTGTCTGCCGTGATTCATGTATCCTCACTGCAAGGTTCATTCGAAGTTACTTATTTATTGCCTTTAACCCTCCAACCGCCTCGGAACAGACATCTCCCTCCAGCAGTTGGCAGTACTTTCAGTCGAACAGACCTGGCTCAGCTGGAGGGTAGCATCCTGGCCAGAGCTCAAATCTCTGCTTTCACCTGGGTCAGTCCTGTCCTTATCTGTCATAGGAATCCTGGTCAGGGGACTTACTGGATGGTTGTTCACTGTGAGGGTCTCCCTTTAATGAGCTTGTCACAGCACAGTGACATGAGGGAGGATGAAGGTGTAGCTCAGCACCCAGAATCCCACAATATTCTAAAAACTCCAGTGCCGCTAAGCAGTGTGGCTTGCCCACTTCCAGACCAAACTAAGTGAGATGTCGGAGGAGCTTGCAGGCAAAGGCCTGGAAGTCTAGCGGCTTTGTTACAAAAACTGTCCTTCAGGGGAGACTGACTGGTTTGAAACAGATATAACATTACTATTTTGCAACTGGACTTAATAGTCTTGGGGAACTTCACAGCACCATCTGCATTTGAATGAATAAAATAAGTTTCTGTCATAGCTGCGAGCTCTGATGGGGACTGATTTTTCAAGGGGCTAGTGGCCAGCTTGTATTTTTAATGCTCTTACAAATGATAATGCCTGCATGCTAGAGAAGTATCTAAAGACAACAGACTTAGAAATCCAAAAATTTTAAGGTTTTTTCATTATTTTTCAGTTTAAAGTTGTTTATGGGGGGTGGTATTTAAATGTTTTTTACATGGGCAATATTTTTCTGAAAAGAAAACAGATGAAAATTTTATGTAGGTAAAAAACAGTAGCATGAAATCTTGTATATATAATGAGAGGTACAGAAAAATATATCTATTATCCCTTAGATTATATGAAACATTATTAATTATTTTAATTAACTAGTTAGTTAACCTCTTCCAATTGGAAGGTGCTGTAGAAATACAAACTGTTTATTAGTAGTTGTTTTGGTACGTGAGTGCCAATGAGTATTTCCTACATTCAAGGCTAATTACTTCAAAAGATATATTTAATTAAAAGAAACAACCGTGCAATTTGTCAGTATAGATTCTTCTCACTGCCAGTTGTTAATGAAGAGCTCCTACTTCAGCAAAGTACTGCAGTGCTGAAAGATTCATTGCAAATATGTAACTTAGCAATACAGTTACAATTCTCCTGAAAGACAGTTGCAGAAATTTAAAATAGCACTTCTCCAAAGTTCTGATAATGAAAGAATGAACAGACTTCCCACAAAGAGTTGGCAAGTTTCTTGCAAGTATCCTTGCAAGTGAGAGCTCCTTCGTTAAAAAAAAAAGCCTAAGTTTGCCAAGTAGATGAGTTAAGAGGCATTACCTTGCCAGCAATTTTTCAGATGTGTAAGTTAAGCAGGAAATAGATGAATATTAACTCTGTATTTACTGAACTGATTTCTTTCTTTTCTTTGGCTCCTTAAGGCCACAACTTGCAAAGTTTAGCGCACTAAATTGAGATGCATGAAAGCATTGGCTGGAAATGGTGCTCACTGGAGTACGTGTCACGTTTTGACAGAGGAGGCTTTTGCTCCTACTAAACACAATGGGGAATGTGCAGGTTTAGGCCAAAAATAATATTCTACACTCTAAGGTTTGTGATATTTTCATTTCACTTGTGTATTTTTCGTCAGTGGTTGGCTAATGTTACAGTTCATCTAAATAACATGTAACATTCCCTTTTCTTCCAGAGCAGTAATATAAGCTAAAAAAAAAAATAAAAAATTTAGTGTGTAGCTATTGTTGTTTATTGGAAGTGGATGAAGTACACAAAAGGGAAGCTGTAGACCAAGACACACCATTTAATAGCTGAATGGGGATTCAAAGAAGCACAGGTGTTTGAAGATTAATTTCCTCTAGTAGAAGGAAATAAAAAAGGAAGAAAATTAGTGAAGGATACCTAACCTTGTCTTCAATACAAAATTAGAGCAAATATAGGGATTCTTTTTAGGATGTTTGTAGCAATATTTCATCAGGAGAAAGCTCGAATGGGGAGCTAGGAACTATTAAAACCTAAATTCATGACTCAATTTCCATGATTATACTAAAGCAAATGAAATTGTCAAATGTAATTACCTTTAAATTTTGAACATAAGAATGATTTTGCATGAAAAGAACAGTGTAATGTCTTTTCTTTATGTATAATTAACACAATTAGAAGAACTAGGGAGGCAGAGGTACATGGAGTTTAAGAGTGAAGATAGCAGAGAAAAATACAAAATGAGATATATGAGAGACTCATGGAAAAAACATACTCACCTCAGAGTAACCGTTTTGGATATTGTGAAGATTAGAGAATGTCTCATGTGGCTTTAAGGGAAGGTACGTATCTGTGACACCATTTCAGGAAAGCATAAATCATCATCTCTAAAGGTTCGCTGTCCTTTGATATACTGCTAAAATGTTTTTGAGGGTAAATTTTCAAATGGTGATACTGACCTTAGAATCTAAGTTTCAAGGAGCTTTGTGGCCTCTAACACACCTCTTATCCTTTCATGAAACTGAGGAAGCTAGCCCATAGAAGACAGTAAGGGTCAGAAATTACTCTCTCACTTGTCACGGAGAATTATCATTAAAGAGTTGTCAAAATCTCAGTTATTCCTGGAGTTCCGTGTAATAATGGTAACCAAAACTCTGAGTAAAGGAATAAAGAATAAATAGATAATTGAAGATAAATTCCTTGCGTCAAGCTAAATTTTTCTGAAAGAATCCTACGCTTTACTATGAACTTTAGCTTTTCCTTCTGCCCCTCAAAAATCTCACATACTGTTAAAGCTGCCTAATTGGGCTAGCCTGAGAACAGTTGCTTATCCAGGCCAGCCACTTTTTCATATTTAAATCTTTTTTTTATTTTGTGTTCTATCTTATCATTGCTTTTTATGTGTGATTTTATGTAGATTACAGTAATTATAGAGAAATATTGAACCAGATCTCCTACAGGTTGGAGATATGAGGTCTTGAAAACACCTACTTCTGATGTGTTTCTCAGCAGGATCCATTTCATTATTATGAAATTATCGCAAGAAACCAGAGCTTTTTGCCTGTGACTGCAGACAATAATGTGATGAATGCTCTGATAAAAGAACAGTAGAGAGCTAAGTCTGGTAAAGTGAAATATGCAGCTGTGAAAAGCAAAAGTTGTGGCACAGTAAATAGGATAATGTCTCTGAGCTTTCAATATCTTCAGTTAGAAGAATAACTTGCTCTGCGACAAATATAGGACGAAGTGAAGAATCAGATTAAACCCAAGAACATCAGAGTGTTTGGGGTGCCAAAAGGTGCACAGGGAGATAATTCATTTTTGGATTGCTTGATTTGAAAGATACTTCATCTTCATATCAGAAACTTTGCTTTATGTAATGAAAAATCACACCATTTTCAAAGCAGACAAAATAGGAAGGAGACGCAGGTGCTGTTTAGTCTGAGATATAAAAGATATGGAAGGGACATTTAGATTGATGAGAAAGCAAAACAAGCTTTTATCCAAGAGGAGATTTTTTTCCTTATCTAGTTTTCAAGCCTCCAGTCACACGTGAAGGGTTCATTTTGATTTCTGCATTAAAAACAAAAAGACAGACAGACAGGTAGTGGTAGAATAAGTAATAGAGAGGAGAATTTGTGGTCTTCCTTCATGTGCATTTTCATTGTATATAAGCTCAGGTGGAGATGAACCAAACTATACTTGCATCTAGATTCTTGCCCTGAGCAAAGCCACTTCATATTTCTAGAGAGGTAGCATAAAGCAAAAAGCTGCTGGGTTGAACTCCAAGCACAGTTTATTAATTTTTTTTCTCAACTAATAAAACACCAAAGGCAATGTTGGTACTAGTTACATTTTCTTTGAAAACTGAAGGTGGGATTTCTTTTGTTTGCTTGGTTGATTTTTCAGGTCCTAATAACACTGTGTCAGAAGGGATTTTTCTTCAAAATTCATACTTCGTGTTTGCCTTTAATCTGATGTTGGTAGTGTTCTTTCATTTGCTCTTGATCCATGTAATAGGCTATTTAATAGTCAAGCATTTACCTGTTGCACTTTTCCCCTATAAAAAGCTGTAAATCCTGTGGTGGCAGAATCTGATTCCAAATAACTGTCTTGATTTTTGAAACAACAAAAAGCAGATTTTTGAAAGAACAAATGAACTTTTCATCTAGCAGTATTATTAGTTGTTTTATCAGCAAAACATTTACTTTTGCGCCAGTCCTCCAAACAATTTGTTTATAATTTGACTATTAAAAGCTTGGCAGTCCTTTTGTCTTCAATAAGGCTACGTCTTTTTCTCATCACCCATTTCTTTGCTATTTGGAGGTTTAATATTTTAAAGGCAAGAATAAGGAGTAGGAATTGTTATTGACATCCAGTAGTTTCTATGCTTCCATGAGGAAAAAAGGGAATTGTGATTAAATGTTAATATTACAAATGTTTATGCATATATATAATTTTTCTCCTCTGAATAGTCTTCCTTGGCACTTTTTTCCTTAGTAAAGTAACTCATCTATGTGACCATTTGGAAGTTTGAATGTCTAAGACTCGCATGACCAAGTCTGCTTAATCCAATTCCAGTTGGACTGATAAAGTATGGATTGAATTCATCACTGCTCTTTGTGAAATGAAGCAAACTTTTCAGCTGTTTGGTCATTCAAGAACATTTAGCATTGGGGTTTGTGTTCAACTACCATACTTCAGACTTCCAGCTTTGATTCCCAGTTTAGGACTTTAGTCTCCCACGACTCATATGGGAGCAAAAGGGGTGTGGGGGGCGGGAAGAGAGAGTATAGTGAAAGGAATATGTGGAGGGACAAGAGGACAGTTCTATGTATTAGAAGAGAATAGGTCTCCAGAGAGCGGTTCAGTGCACCTAAATTAGGCTGTCACATCTCTTACAAGTCTATTCTCACTTTCAAACACATTTTTTTCATCTGCTGTCTTTCATGTCCTTTTCAGCCTACAGTCCTCCTCTGCTCAAACTGTGGACTTTTCAGAGAATCAGAGTGGAGTTGTTCTAGCTGGTGGGTTTTGTCTTTGGAGCATCCTGAAATATCATTTCACAAATCTTTTACCTCATGCAAGTCTATTTTAGAAGAGTGCAGACTCTTCAAGCCTCTTTCTAGTGGTGCTTCTGGTAGGAGAACTGGTAAAAACTTATGGAAGCCCAGGTGCCATTGCCTGCATCTCCTACTAGTAACAAATGGGGACTAGAGAGCATTTCATTACATGTGAAACTATTACTAAATTACTAATCTAGTATATATTTAATTAATTGGAAAAGGTATGTATGTTGTCAGTGGCACGGTCTGTTATATATGTGTGTGAGTGTATAAATATACAGATGTATCCATGTATATGTGTATAAAGCTACTGATAAATGCCAAGCTAGATTTCATTTCTTGTGGTAATACCAGACTGTTAGTCCTCACTCACTCTTCGAATAAATGATGTTTATTTATATGTGCTATCTAAGTATCAAGTACAAGAAGTCCAGTCTGTGTATTGTCCCTGCAGAAATACTTCCTTCTAGTGAATTCTCCCAAAGCTTCTTAATTTATTTTCCTCATGTGTCTCAGGTTATATTAATGCCATGCAGGTACTTAAAATCTAGCTTGGCAGTTCAGAGTCTGAATGTATGTCTTTACTGCTAACTCAAGTCCATGTAGACATTCCCAAGCTTAGCTGTACATCAGCTACCTCAGGCACTGATAGAAGGGCTGCTGGTGCAGCACAGGACTCAGTATGGTCTGTGAAAACTCTTCCAGGACCTTAGGGAAATATGGGCAGGTAGTCCATGGATTGTGATTATAAGTTGCTCTAATTAAAAGCTAATTCAGGATGACCTCAGTATATGCTCCCTAATATTCAAATATAAGGGAAAAAGCAAGGATGCAAAAATAACATTTTCTTTGTATCTCACCAAACTGCAAATGACTGTGATCTTAGGGACTATGTAGCAGGCAAGCATTATGATGGAAACAAAACAGAAAAGGAAAGGTAGTAAATCCGATACTGTGTACCACACTTTTCCCCAGGTATTTAGGGAAAAGAGAGAGGTAGTGCCAAAAAAAATTTGGAGTTCAAGGCATAGGCTTTTAAAGGCCTCAAATACTATTTTTAAAATGCAGCCAAACACCTGATTTGATTTTTATGTATGCAACATTTATTCATTTGTCTGTATGGAAAATAGAGTAGTCATATTTTGCTTAAGGAATACATTGCCCCATAAATGACTGTGTGAGCATCGCATCCACTGTTTCCCAATGAATAGGTTTTCAGCTGAATTAAGTCTAATTTCACGTCATCTTTTACCCTCTCAAAACAAAAATAACGGGCACTTTCCTGCCTAGTTCTTTTGTAAACTGCATTGTACTTTTGACAACTCTCCAGTTTGGTGGCTTTTTGGCAATGGAGCAGACTATCGCTGTGATCTTCAAGCTGAACATAATGGTCATATCTTGTGATTCAGAAGTTGACAGTCCCATGTAGCAGTTTAGAGTGAATCTGAGCATTTGAATTTGAATTCATGTTAACACTTGAACCTTCTCATTATTAAGTCCAGCGCTTTGCTTTATTTTAATTATGCAAATTGAATGTTGGCAGTTATAAAGAAATAAGAAAAAGCAAACCAGAGAAGATTATTATGTGATGGTATAAATCCATGCTGTGTCTGCTTCTTGAACTTTGTATGCGGTTCTGGTCCCTTTATTTCATAGAAATAATATAAGTTTGAAAAATATTCAGAGGTGGATTGCAGAGATGATCAGACATATGGAACAGCTTTTAACCCACATGAATAAGTACAGCATCACTCTTCAGCCTGGAAAAAGAGGCCGAGGGAAGACCGTGAGTAGCATAGAGAGGGGAGTGAAAAGGCAATGAGCATTCTTTGGTTCTTCCTCTAGAAGAGCTTAAAGGGCCACAGATGAGACTAGTAGGTAAAGTGGTTCCTCACAGGCCAAATAATGAAAGTTTATTTTCAGAAAATGATGAATTTATGGAAGAGAACTGTATACAAGGCTATCAAGTAAAAATGCCAATTAAGTCCGTGATGTAATTTGCTCAAGTCTAGAAAAAATTCAAAGAAATATCACTGCATGCCAGCCATCATCTTAATATTCTTCACCAAGTGTTCATTGCTAGTACTTGCTGGAGACGTTGGATCTAGTTGGTAGGGCTGTTCTTGCCCTTTTTCAATGAAAAGCACTGTAGAACATTATTAAGGACAGGACCAAAAGGAAGTAGACTTACCTAGATACAGAATTTATAAACCTGGTTATCCCATTTTTATCTAAACCTGTTTAAATGGAAAAAAGAACTGGAGTCCCCAACTGGTTGTTGTCCTTTACATCTTAAAGATTTTAAGTCAAATTTCTTAGAATTTGAAGAGATCAGGATTTCAGTAGTGTAAGAGTTTCGATGGTCAGAGAGGTGGGGGTTCCTTCTGTCTAATAAGATGTGTGAGCTGTTTCTTAACCTGCCATTTTAGACTTCATCTGGTAAACCAGAATGAATTCTCCCGATTTCCATTTGTAGGCACTTTGCAGTTTGTGTCTTGAATGTCTCCATCAGTCTTTTATCCATCCGTGCTACTATATTTTAACATATATCTGTTAAGGTTTTGATGTATGTTTTGGTCTAACTATGTATTTGTTAAAAGGTGACCTTTTGATTTGATTGTTTGGCTGACTTCAGTGCTAATAAGCTGAAGGATGAGGTGTCTAATGAATCCTGTGTATAGAAATAATGATAGATGACTTATTTGGAATTCTACAGACACAGCATGACCAAGCATGCTGAGGAGTCCCTGGAACTGAACCAATCTTACAGTGGGAAGCTTTATTGATTACACAGAGACAGGGCACATTTTAATCATTTTTACAACACTGTACTGCCTAAGGTACTAAAATCCATTAAACGAGGATTATAAACTTTGTTTTAAACTGGATCCTAAATTGTTTCTTGATGTACAGTCAACAGCAACTCTGTGAGATCAATCACAGTTACTAAGGCGTATTAAAATCAACTTGTTTAATTTTAATGCTCATACGCCTGACCCTCTGTGAGGCAGCTAAATTGCTTTTCTCCCAGTCAGGAGTTTCATTTCGCTTTGCGGTAGATTTTTCCCTTGTACGCTAACCAGCATTTTGCTTTCCTTTCTCCCTCCTTCCTCCTGGCCCAGGATTCTCATTTCTCTTCAGATAATTTTCTCTCTTTTTTGCCTTCTATCTTCATTAGCAGAAGCTGCAGCCTTGCCAATGAGTCAACTTTAATAAAGTAGGTGGATAGTTTGAATTATTAGTTGATGTAAAGTTACAGACCTGGAGCTCTTTTCAGGAGTCTCTGTTAACCTGTGCTACATGAGTGATTATGTTTGTGGGCTCCTAATCAGACCATAAAAACTGCTGGCTCTATTGATGGGTGTATTGTGAACAGGTACATTTATTTTAAACTTGTATTATATTTTCTGTTTAGCTGCATGCATTTTAGCATCCTGTGCTCTGTTTTTTCTTAGGGGAATTCTTTAAAGCTATTTAGTAATTTTATTCCTGCTTTTGCATCTTGTGTCATCCTGTGTTTTGATGGTGAAAGATCCCTGTTCAGTTTGTATCAATTTATTTCCTTCCTCCAGTATCTGAAGTTAATCATAGAGTTTAGTATCAGAAAAGGGGGAGTAACGCACCCGAGTCTTAATCTCGCACATAATGTATTAAATGTTACTGTTGCCCTAATCTTATTTGGGCAGCTTTGGATAGAATGGGCTTATAAATACCTCCTTGTTGCCCAGTATGGACACAATGAGATGCTGCTCTATTCTGAAGAGTATTGGGTGCTTTCAAATTGCCAGTCAATTTTGAGGATTTTCTGTGTCCTTCAAGAGGCAGTTGAAGCCTCTATTTCTGGTCAATACTTTTAGGGTGATAGTAAATGCAGGGGAATAAGAATAAAATTACTGTCTTTCATTTATTGAAAAGTCACACTTTTTTGAAAGAGAACAGGTGGAGCCAAGAGACAGGTGAGCAAAACCAGAATACTGGATCTTTTTTCGAAAAAGAGCAATGGTTCCAGCACACTAGCTTTACAACTACTGAATTTGTATAAGGCATTACAGTAATGGCATGTTAAGGCAATAAGTGGAAGAGATTAGGATGATTTGGACATGTTATCTGTGATTCCTGATGCAAAGGGAGTCAGTGGTATGGGAGAAAAGATGCATGTCTTTGAAAATTTAACACAATATGAAGAAGTAGAATAAGTAATTCTTTTACAGTAGAAAAAGAAATGAAAACCTAAGTGGTATGTAAAATAATGTAAAATTATCAAGCACAATTATAGAAGTACACAGCACCAAGTAATTCTGTATCTATAGATTTTACTTCAGCTGTTACCCTAATGATAGCCTTAGACCCTTTAGATTTTATAGCACTCTGTGGATTTTCCCATAGTTTCACTCCTATTAAAGAATGGTTTTTTTTCATATGGATGATTCCCATAATTTCATGAGTTTAGTTCAGATGTGACTTGCCTGTTTCTGCTTTATTTCTCATTTTTCATGTACATTCTGTGCTATTTTTGCAGCAGATTTTAAAATGCAAGCTGCCATCTTCCAGCAGGTGTGGGGGGCAGAAGGACAGCATACACTGCTGTCTTGCTGTGGTAATGGAAAGCTTGATAAAGCAGGGAGCTCTTCAGAACTCACTTTTTTTCTTGGCTACATATAAGAATTTGCACTGACTTTGGATTTTGGGGGTTTTCTAAGCCAATAAGAAATGTTGGAAATAGGAAAAGCATTCTATAAATACAGCTATCTCGCAGATGTCTCGAGAGATCTTCTGGAGGCCACAGTCCACTGAGCTTCAGTTATTTATATATTGCCCAACCTTTGCAGCTGGCTTGCCTCCTCCTTAAGCTTCCTCTGTCAAGGGTTGTATGAGAGCAGACAAAGCCCAAAGTCCTGTCCTGTGGCCTCCTGTCTCTTCTTCAAAAGCTTGGTAAAGCCACACTTGACGGTTATATGTTTCTATGCTGAACTCTTAGAGATACATGTCACTTAGCAGTGCTGAGTGTTCCTTAGTTTATCATCTCTTCACTTGGTATGCCTGCTGAACGCTTTCTTCTACCACATGTGTCTTCAAATACAAAGAGGGTTTGCAAAATTCAGCAAGAGCTTAAAGGAGAATATACCATCTGCAGAGATTGTTCTGTGAGGGTTTATCGGCTTTGGGATACATTCCCTTGTTGATCTTAAGTAGCTTGAATTTGTTAATATGTTTTTGGAATAAACAAACAGCTATCTCAGTGTGACTTTGTTCTTAATTATCTGGAAGGGCAAAATTTTAAAATAGAGGTCTGTTGAGGTGAACTTACCCTCTAAATAAAGCACAAATTCTCTTCTTTGAAAAAGGCCTGACACATTACTAGTTTTATTTAGGTAGATCTCTCCACAGAACTGCCAGATAGTAAAACAAATACATGATTTAACTGTTTTCCTCTGACTGGGCCAAATTCAGGAAAAGATGTTTTGCTGTAAGAAGGGGGCGAGATTTGCTTCTATGCGCATATAATCTGGGAGAGTCATTATTATGAATAATGGGCCATCTGAATCGGAGGAGCCCCACGGCTCACATATATCAACCAACTACCATGGTGATGGACATTGTATAATAATCTCACTAAAATAGAACTCTAGGATATTCTCCCTAGTTTTTATTATAAGTTCCAGGCAAACACTCCCAGAAATGAATCCTCTAGGCAATGTTAAATGTAACTCAACCTTGACTTGCAGGAATTTGTCTTCGGAATGGAAAAATTGTTTGTCTCCATGTCCAATTAATTCTTGACTTTCATTTGAAACTGCCAGCAAGTTTGCCAACCCAGTTTTGATGGGTTTTACTTATGTGATATAAATCCTTGTTGGCTGAGAATTAGTCTCATATATATTGGAAGGTGATTTTTTTTTATTCACCGGCAACCTGGATCAAAATGTACACAAGAGACCTGAAAATGAAAGAATCTGTCTCACCTCATGAGCCACAGAGCCAATCACTCTCTTTGAATAGCTTTCGACCCAGCATGTCCTATACAGGCAGCAGATAAACCGATGAAACATTGATTATTAACAGCAAACAAAATAGATATATTATCATCTTCCTGCCTAAAACCCCTGTTAGAAAATAAGTTTCCTGAATTCCTCAGACTTACTTTATGTGAGGGGAAAATTTTCATTTTCTGTACTTGCAAGATCTCTCAATTTATTCCCAAAATGAGAAACAGTAACGACTGTAATGTTGTTGATCAAACACTTAAGACATATTGCAGAGTGTTTGAAGTTATTGCAAGTTTCCTTTGCAAATTCTGCTTGGATTCATTCCAACATTTGGAATAGGCCTGTGGTTTTTTGCTGTTATCAATTTTAATGTTACGCTCCAATAAAGATTTCTCACTCATAATCTTTCTTTTACCACAGAGGAAGACAGCAACGCTGTCATTCCGACTCTCAGTACGTGGACATCAATCCTAGCTAGATTATTTTGCCCTTGTCTGAAACTCATGCTGAGTTCCCAACTGTCTGATGATTTAGTCAAGCATATCATAACCAGGGTTCTTGTGAGCTTGAACCTCCTGGTTCACTTGGTGCTTTGGCAACTTGCTGATCTTCTACAGCAGCCTGGGGGATTTGCTTTGACAAAGTGCCTGGGAAAGGTTATGTATGTCCAGCAAGAATAAACAGTGATTCAAGCAGTTACCTTTTCTTAGAGATATTATTATTAAAAAAAAAAAAAATTTCATGACCTGCACTCTTCAAAACCACTGTTACATTCTTGCAGTATGTTTACGCTCTTCAAGCTAAAACATAGATTTGTGTGCGTTCTGACTCAGTATATATACCCTTATGTGACGTGCCACTGTCCACCAGGAGAAACCTGAGTGTTAACACTGTGGAATAAATCAGGACCAAATCCATGAAAGTCCCTGGAAATCAGTATTGTTAGGAATGCGTGTTGGTCATGTTTAAGGATATATTTGAGTAAAAAACTGATTTCATGCTTTGTTTACTGATAAAACAGCCTCCATTAACAGCTTGTCTTCCTATTTTATTGCTTCCAAATCATGTTTTACCAAAAAAGCTGTAGAGTAGAAAGTGTACATCAAAAAAGTGTGAGATCCAGACAAAAATTATGCTGACTTCATACTCTTTCTTGAACTTAATTTGTATTTCTGTATCCTCTTGTTATTTAATGTGCTTAAGAGAAGGTGAATGTGGAAGAAAGAGAAGTGTAATTTAGTATATAGCAAACTTAAAATTTATGTGCATAATTCTAGATGTCACAAGCTTCTGAAGAATGAAGCTGGACAAGCACAGCTAGCTGACTTTTTCTGCAAATATGCAAGTATCTGAATTGTGTATAATCGTATCATATAATGTATTATGTTCCCACAATGCATAAAATACCTTAGAATGATAAAAATCATTTGTAGTTTGAGTCCAAACTAAAATCAGCAATTGTAGCATGAAAATAAAGGAATTTTTAAATTAAAGCTTTTAAAATCTTCAATTGATAGAAACAAATGAAAAATAAAAGTTAAGCAGTGGAAATGCTAAAATGCAGATTTGGTTTTAATTCTAAATCAGTAACTTAATATTTTACCAATAGCAGATATGAAGTCTGCCCTGAAGATAACTGAGCTGAATTTCCAAGAATCAGTTCTTCAGAAAAGGATCTGGGAGTTAGAGCATTCGCAAAGAATGAAGGCAGAGTATTATCAAGAAAGCAGTTGTTGTATTGGGCTTTATCTGGTAGGCAGTACCCCTCATAAAAGGCGTGCAATAATCCCTTTGCTTTACTCAGCATCAGTAGGGTCTCATCTGGAGTACCTGTGCAAAGTCAGGACACTGCAAGAAAAAGATCTGTGCAAACTGAAGAGAATCCACAGGAGACCAAAAAGAACATTTAGAGCGCTCCAAAATAGGCCCTCTAGGGAAAGACTTTTGGAGCTACTTTGCATAGAAAAGAGAAGATAAAGGAGTGATACATAAAAGGTAGCTTCAACATGGCAAAGAAGAAATTATTGTCCATGGATAAGAAAAGAACCAATAAACTTAAAATGTGTTGAGGCTGATCTTAAACATCAGGAAAAACGTCTAATGGTAAGGTTAATTAAACACTGGAACAAGGGTGAGTTTAAACAAAAACAAAATAAGCAATTGTATAAGCAGCAGTAAAATCATAGAAACAGCAGACCTATTCCCTCAATCAACTTCTTTTTGGCGTCCAGACCAGGCAAACTCTTTGGCCAGAATAACAGGGGCCCATAACTGAAGGATGCATACCTGGCCCCTCTTCATGACTTTCCCTCCTCCACCCCTTGCTTTTAGAGGAATGGTTTTGCGAGCAGGAGACTGCCCAGGTAGTGGAAAGGGTGGTGGGGAGGACCTGGAGCTTTTCCTCTAGCTCCCTGCTCTTGGCTGCAGCACCTTCTTCAGGCATGCAGTGATGGCCTCTGAACAGCTGTCACAGATCTGAACATTGCGGCCCCAAGGAGAAGAGCAGACCAAGTTTGGGAGGACTTTTTTGTCAAATCCTGAAAAGTCTCAGCAAAATTAAAGTTTGCTGAAAATAGAGGGAGATGCGTGAGCAAGTCCTCATAAGAACTGACCGAGGCAGGAGTGTGGGGAGCCTCCATCACTGGAGTTCATTAAGAATGGGTTTGACAGTCATTTTAGAGCTGTCACTGATCATGTCCTGGGGCAGAGAGATGGTTTATGTGGCCTCTTAATGTGCCTTCTGTTAGTCCTTTGTCGTCTGCTTCTGCAGTGAGAACTCTTTTAGAAAGGGTCTGATTCCAACAGCTTCTGTTGGGAACTTCTTGTGGGTGAAATGGCAGTATAAAAAAACATCCAGAGAAGGAAGCTGATTAGCTAATTTAGAATATTTTTTTAAGCTATTCAATACCCCTCTCAGTATGTTCCTGTAAAGAGTTTTACAAAGATGAGACTTTTTTATATTTTTATAAATTCTCTGTTAGAATATTTCTAGGTTGAATACATATGTGGAGTATTTGAGGAGTGCAATTAGAGTTCCCAGGACTGTCCCTACATCCTCAGGTTACCTTGAAAATTAATTTTCCTCTCTCTGCATTGATCTCCCATAGGTTTCCTAAAGGATGGGACAGCCTTCCCCCCAGGTAGGTTTTCACAGCCACATTATGAGTTGGCATAATCCCAGTGAAGCTAATAGTATCACACAACTGGAGAACTTGTGGTTAAACAGATAGTACCATAGATACTGGATTGTTTACTGAGATGCTCCTCAGTAGTTGATACTGGGCTGATAAGATTTGTTTTACACAGAGAGCTGTATGGGTAATTAGTGAAGAACTGAAACAGACGATTACTGAAAATAATTGATTTTCAAACTACAGTTCTTTCCCAATTAAAATTATCCTAAGGCACTCAAAAGCTATAATTTAAAGTTGTAATAGAAATCCAAGCAAGTCCTCACTTGCAGTGATTTTTTAGATACAATAACCATTTTGAGTCATGCGAGCAGTAAAAACTCCCTCCTTTTTATTGTAAATTATTTAACTTTACACTTTTTTCTTTTTTTTTTTTTTTTTTTTAATTGGGTTAAAATTGATTTGGTTTGGTTTTGAAATGTGTTCCAACCAGGAAATTGGAGGCCATTTTTCATACTGGGGAAATAATGGATAAAAATCCCCACTCTGGTGTAATCAGCTGAGACTTTACCATTGGCTCTGATGACACCAAATCTTACCCTCTGCCCTAAAACAGGTTTCACTAGAGAAGAATGGAAACAATATCAGCCGTGGTAATATGAAATACCTTACTTTCATGAGCTTGCTGTGGGCTACTGGTCTGGTCACTTTAGTTCCAGAGTGTTTTTTACAGACCTGCTTTGTCTGTAGAGATGAGAGAAGCCAGTAATTCCAATGAAGAATTTTAATGCTTATGGCATAGGGATTATCTCTTAAAACAAAGCTGTTACACAGCAGCAATATCCATAATAGACATTTGCTGGGAAAATAAGGGGAAAATTTAACCCAGGCTGTCTTACCCTCTGTAGCCCTTCTGCTTTTGATCCACATAAGATTGTTCCAGTCCAGTTTTAAGACTTCTGTTCACTCATTAGTCTTCTCCTTTTTCCAACCTTGCCTCTGATTTGGTGCAAAATTTTATATAGGCTTATTTTTGTGAAATGAAATTTGTAAAGAGTTGTGGTTATTTTGACATGAGAACTTGCAAGAGAAAATATGATACACTTGAGATAATGCTTATGTGAAGTAACATACAGTAATAGTTATTGTCAGTTCAAGGAAAGGTAGATATCTTTGCTGGCATTTATTTTATTTCCAATTCATGTTTGTCTGACTCACTTCAACAATAGAAATAATATTTGTTTGTGACAGAAATAAGTTCTTGTCCAAGAAGTTTTCCACCCCAACCCTTGCTTGTGAGCTCTATTAATGGAGTAACTTCAGTATCATTATATCTGCTCAGTGCTTTGACTTTGCCAGAAAATATTGATCTGTAGCATGATCTGTCCAAGGGCAACAGCATCATTAATTGCTAAGTGATCTGCAAAACAATTAGAGACCTCCTGGCTGTTGTACAAATAGATGAATGGAGCTGTCTACCTAATCAGGTCCAGTTGTATCTATCTGTGGACCCAACTGTGTTGTTCAGAAACATCTTCAACATCTGTCACTTTCCTACTTCCCACAATAACATATGCCATGCTCTGCTCTGTGGGCCTCCTGCTCAAAAGACTTTGAGGAGAATTTTCTGGAGGGGGCGGGATGTGCAGAGTTTTTAAGGAATTTTTTATCCCATATCTACATTCTCAGATTTGTTTTTTGAGAGACAAGCAGGATTAAGCTAAAGATTATAAGCATACAAGAAGCTGTAATTCACATTTGCATTAAGAGCATGAAGGCAGGACAAATATATTAAAAATTAACTCAGAGCCTGGATGCAGTGAATTTAGCACTGAAGCAAATGAATAGGTTTGATGATTTTTCTAGGCTGTGCTGTTCAGCACCTAGTGCAGTGGGAGTCGGGCCTTAAATTGGGTCTCTGAGGACTAAATGGTAAATGGTGAGACTGCATTTATCGGTGTCATATTTCTATATGAAGGAAACCAATTAGGAAGGAAATACACAATTAGTATCAGTCCCCTTGAAGTTAGATGGCACAAATGTTGCAGAAGTATCCTCTGCTTAAAATGCTTGTATTGAGCTCCAGGTGATTATTGGAAAAAACAGAGCAGCGATGGTCAGGTGTATTCTGTCAGACAAGTAACAGGGAACTAAATTTGTGACGTGGTGGAGTGGCTCTGGTAAGATGTGTTTCTATGAACACACTCATGTTTTCCTAACTATTCTTGTTGTATGTTTCCAGAGTCTTTGAAGGATTTAGTCTACTGTTTGGGGGAGGGTGAGTAAACTGTATTTTCTTCAAGACAAATTGTATTTTTAGTAGTGTCTTACAGTGTTTAAAAAGTAAACATAAGCACTGCATGCCACACATTGACGCTGTTTGTGTGTGATACTTAGTTTAGTGCCTCTGGACAATTCGCTATTGAGGATTAGATGCTAACTTTTGACTTTTCACATTCTTTGTTTACATAGGTCAGTGTTTTAAAGCTCTTTTTTTTGGTATCTGGTGATGAGATTTGTTGGCAAAATTGCTGTGACGGTCACTCTGTCATTCCAGCTAGAATTTGAAGTTGCTTTTTGTTTAAATGATATACAGATTTTAAGACTTTTTCCTCTATATGGTATTGGTTTAGCACAAAACTAATGAGAAATATACCCAGTGGGTAACTTTCAGTATTCTTATTGCTATCTCTGGCCTAATTTTAGTCAGTAGACTTCTACAGAAAAGCTGTTATATCTTTTAGTACAGGCCTTGCTACATACAGTACAAGGGCCAGAAGATGAGCACAAGCAGGAAAGCTCATACTTGAGAACAGAAGTGTGTAGGCTGCTTCTTTATATGTGATTTAGCACCTGCTTCTTTTAAGGCGTGGTTAATCTTTCTAAATTAGCAGCAGATCCACTGACCATCCTTCCAGTCCCTCAGAAGGAAAAGGGATGAGGGAGTCCCTGCAGTGAGTGATTGAGTGCAATCCCCATTATCCTGTGTCTCTGGGCAGCGCACTGTGAAAGAGCCAAGAGGATTTATCTGGTAGATAGAAGGGTTGGAGGGAGAAAGCGATTCTTTTAAAACAACCAGAAAAGCAACCTGCTTTTTTTTTCTTTAAGAAGCAGTTCCTAAAAAAAATTAAACTTTTCTATAAAGGCAGCTGTGTGGTTTCTGTTCTTATTTTGTCTTTTAAGCATCAGTATTCTACACGTGGATACAAGCAATACTATTTTTACAAAAAAGATCCCTATTTCAGTAGAATGGTTTTGTGATGCTTTCATTGACATCACATCAGGGTGTTAGGTGGTGCAACAGAATAATAAACTGGCTTTCCTTTTCTGCAGACAGGTGTTCAGATACACTGTAGATCACATGTAAAAATGAGTCTGGCAGTCCTGTCCCTACTGCTCTGTTTTATAGCCCAAAAAGGGGAAGAAGAACATGAAAAATACTTAATTCTTGGCAAGCTCCCAATTTGATTTTCATCCATATGTCCTGCTGCCCTCCATTCAAATAAAAACAAACACAAATCATAATGCAGGCCACAAGAACGGTAACAGAAAGTCTGAAGCAATAGCCTAAAGAGTGACGATCGAATTTTCTAACAGCACAGCACTGCAAAGGGTAGGTGTTTATAGCAGGGGAGATTTGGTCTTTATTCATACATGATTTTAGTTTCCACAGTTACTAGGATGCTTAGGATCAGAGAAGACTCCCACAACTCAGCTATGCTTTTCCTAGCACTCCTCTTGTGTTACTGGCAGTTGGATTTTGGAGCTGCAACACTGCTATTTCACTTCAATAAGCAAAAAGCTTTCTTGGGAAACTGGCGTTGTACTGACTTAGTTATACATAACAGAAGAATTTTTCTGGAGTATAAGGTGTAAGAATGGAGGATTTGGGCCTATAAATGTTTTATACAATGAAAATAGTTTCCTCTTTTCCTGAAGAAAATGTTTCAATTTTTTCTGAAAAATCTGCAAGTAGTTATGGTCAGAATCTTACAGTCAGAATATTACAATTGAGATGGGCCATGATAGTGCTGCGTTAGGGATTCCCTGTAGGTCAGGCTCTGTATCCAGCCTGTACCTCATGCAATGCGCCGTAAATAATCTCTCTCCCTTCTGCCTAGCAAAAGTATTGTGGGTGTCTGTCCCAACAGTCCAGAGCAATGTTTGCTCTTGAGAGCCCGACCCAGAAATGCAAGAGGGTTTCCGTAAAGCTCTATGTCGTCACATCTTAGTTTAAAAAATCATCCTTTTGTGAAAAACAGGGAACTACATGTTTTCAGTAAAAACTAACCTTTCTTCCACACAAAAGCCCGCGTGCTCTTCCCAGGGCACATTCTTCCCAGCAAACAAAGCGAAAGACACAACCTTTGAGCTTTTCTTCTGGACTTTGCAGTGACTTGCCTGTCACTGGTACAGTCAGAAAGGGCTAGGTTCTGCCACCCTTACTGATGCTCGGTGGTCTTTTCCTGTTTAAGTAAGCCTATGGTAGTCAGCTGGGCTGTCTGTAGATCACGGTGGTACTTATTCAGAAGCTGGGAAATTAAAACTCGATAGTGTATCATGCAGTCATGCTTAAACTGAACATTAAGTGGTGCCTCTGAAGCTGTCTGAGACTGTTTAGAGTTGTGTGCAGCAACATTTAGTAAACAAAATGAATTGCACTGCCTTTGTGTGTTACTAGCCAACAAAGCTGAAAGAAGAACTTGATTAAAAGCAGAATTACTTGATCGGTTCAAGTATTTTGCATCTGTGGACGGATGTGGCTGGAAGAAGGGCATAGGAAGAGAAGAACAAGAGTTCCAACTTTGAACAAGAGTTTTGACTTAAATGTACATGCTGGACTCAAATACCAAAGTAAAAAAATGCATGTAGTTGTAATCTTTTTTCAGGATGGCTCCTTTTAATTCAGCTGCATGTTGTTCTGCTTAGGGTAGAACCTGACTCATTTGACACAGAAAAAGTCCTTCCTTTCCAACCCTTTACTTTGTTTACCAGCTCCCTGTTCCAAATAAGTCCTTTGATCAGCCAAGCGTCATCCTCCTCTTCATTTCTAGTTGCTAAACTGAATTAATAGCAGCTAAAAGTATATTTTTTCTCAAAGAAAACATTGTTAACCCTTTCCCTGCTGTCACCTTAAACATTTACCCGATCAGCCAAACACACAAATTGCAAGCAGTTCCCTGTGTTTTTTCAGTACCTAATCCCCAGCTGTTGCATGTCTACCAGCTGCTGAAACAACAAGCATTCATCATCAAGATGTCCATAATTCAGTCATACTTTATCAGTAAAATATCAGTACATTAGCTTTGAAAAGTGCCGGTAATTTAGAGAGAATACTAAAATTAAATCACGTTCGAAGTAAAATGAATAAGGTTGGCTATTGCAACGATTATTCATTTCTGTATTAAATGCTGCAGCACCTTCCTTTGGACTGCTGAAGATTTTCTGTTTTGCCTTACCAGGGGAGAGCCCATGTCCAAGAAAAAACTGTCATTCAGGTTCTGAAGATTACTGTAGGGTCTGTGCCAGGGCAAGGGCTGCCCTTGCCTTCCAGTGCGCTTAGGCCAGGATAGTCCTTGAGACCTATAGGACCTTGCAAGAGTACTCCCTTGCTTTTGGTAGGAGAAATGATCACAGAATACTAAGTGTTTTCCCCATGGTTGTTACTATTGCCCAGTGGACAGTAAATGTATGCTGCCAGCCTGTGCATTTTTTTTAAAACAGAAAAATTGTGGATTATAAAAAGCAAAACAAACAAACAAAAACCCCTCTGCTTGTGTTTTTTCTCCACAATGTTGCTTTTTTTGTTTGTTTGTTTTGTGTGGTTTGTTTTCTAGTTGCATGGCGATGCCATATTATTTAATGAATGTATATCTTCCTGTAGAAGGGTTACAATACTGGCATGGATAACAGAATTAAAGGAAATGGAGTCTTTTGAATTTTAAGTAAGAAAGAAAACTCTGCCAATATAAATTCTTTTTAAAAATCTCAAACTTTTGCATCTCTCTTCCACAGATACTTTTTTTTTTTTAAAGATTTGAAAAATATATAGTGTAAAAAAAAGTCTTTCCTCAAAACTTTGACATTTCTGAGTTCCAACCACAATCTCATAAATTTTAGGCTTCTGTGTAAGGTTTATAGTGCAGCACTTGGATGCCATATTATAAATTAAATTTAAAAATTAGATTTAATTTAAAAATTAATCTTTTCAATTAAAACTCTATTGAAATATCCATTTCTGTAATACCACCTACAGTATTTGTGCATTTATACTTCTGTTTACAAATGAAAGACAACTACTATGAATAACAAAAAAGTGTAATGATAGGTAGTTTTAGCTTTTCATTGTCCTGTCCTGTACTTATTTACTCAGGAAAAAATTCTGCTGGTTGAGAGTGCTTCTAATATCTTATCTAAGGAGGATTCATAGTAACTTTTGTAGTCTTCAGAACAAAATGTCTGTCCTATATCGAAGTTTACCTGAGTCAAGTAGCTAAAAGTCAATCAAGTACTTCAGGCTGATCCTTTTCTTTCCCCACACTCATCCACTTTAACCAAGAAGCCTACTACAAATTTGAGAGTCGAGCATCTGATTTTAAGTTTCTTTTACTTCTCAAACCTGTTGTGTGAAAAAAAATTTCTAAAAACTTAAACTGTTTAGCTATTGCAAACATACATTGGAAATGCTGGCCAGAGCAGTAGTGTATCATTAATGTTGGCTACTTCTACTTTCAGGTTTTCTTGTAAACATATTTAATCTGCTAAAATAAATATAGAAGGAAAAGACAGTATGTTCTACCATCCATTCTGATTGCAACATCAAGCTTTAGGCAAAAAGTGTGCTGTTTCCAAGGCCCAGTGTAGCTGTTGTTATTGCAGAGGAATTGAGGACTGAATTGTGAGAACTTCAGGTCACGTATGGAAATGTAAGTCCTTCTGCCAATTTGTTTAGAGGAAATCCAGAGTGGTTCCAATGGGATTGTGCTACATTTATTCTTTGTGTGGCGAAGTATCTGCAGCACATTAAGCACTGTGGAAAGGCAGATTTACATTTAGAAATCTGAGAGTATTAAAATTCTGTATCCAGATCTAACTTCAAAATAGTCTCACTTTAGCTAATTTGCTAAGAGAAAAACAGTTTCTGGAAGTTCTGCGTCACAAAATAGCACTATCATATTTATAGTCAGCATTTCCAGAAATAAGACATTCAGCAGCATCTTCACAGGCAGGTAAGAAAAGCCTATTCCTGTTTACATGATTCTGGTAATGAACCATGAAGGAAGGTGCTTTGAAGCCATCTGTCAAGTAGCTTACTGGTTTGGGTAATTGAAAGTGATTTAATACATCTTAGAAAAGAAAGGTCGAATCATGTGCTGTAATTCTTAACCTAGTGGCTTCCTGTACAGAATTGGGAGGCAGCAGTTTCTTGAGGACGATAAGGAAAGATAGATGCACTCTGTGTATGTCCAAGAAGTGCAAATGGAGCTCCTGCCCTGTGGTACTAATTGAATGTATTAACAAACACAAATCTTTGCTAGCAAAGAACTTAAAGGTTAATTTCTTTACAGCATTTGCTGTCTCCTGCAAACAGATGTTCATTCTCTAGTAATTGCAAGGCTTTAATACACATTTTTTGTAAAAGTGAATTTCACCCAGATTAATTTCACTTTGTGAAAAAGTTTTCTTTTCCCCCTCTTCCAGTAGTAACCCCTCTGTTGACGATAACTGTATTCATTGAAAGCTTAGCATATCCAAACTTGAATACATCATGCGTGAAGTTGGTATCATTTTCCACTACCATATAATGTATTTTCATTTTCACTGTGTAGACTAGAGCTTCTCCCACTCCTTGCAGACCTCTATAGAGATTATAATTGTGACAAGTGGAAATATGTCCCTGCCTGGGAGATGCAGTTATATCAGCCATCCCAGGAAAGAAAGGATGATTTAACTGCCAGTAAAGATGTCAGACAAGTCCAATGAAGTGCAGGATTGTTAGCAAGGGAGCTGGGTATCTTACCTACCCATCAATGGACTAGTAACCCTGAGCTGCCTCCGTGTGTGAGGTTACACAACAGAGGGAAAATAAGTATCTCCAAATTGTTCTATCTCGGTCTAAGTAATCATCCTAGGAAAACAAAATAATCCACATTTTTAGGAGATTTCCTACTTCCCTAGCCAGAGTAACAGAGAGTAAGACGACTGGTAAAATCAACCCAGTATGGGATAAGATTCTATGAAGCTTTCGTTATTTATTTTTTTTCCCAGACAAAGACTGACTGTGCAACTTTTCATCTTCAGTATAGTCTGCCCTGTACCTGGCTGTCTTGTACTAATTTAGATGACCCTGCCAGTGTACAACACTAAACACAGGGATTTCAGAGAGGGAAACCTAAGCATGCTTGTTCCCATGCTTACAAACACTGTGAACAATCTTTATAAAATACAGAAAGGAAACTAATTACTATTTCTGTTTTGTTCCTGAAAGTCTTTACAGTGTAGAGCTTTCTTCTGTTTCCCCAGTGAAAGAAGTTTGTATAGGGAAGAATCTCAATGCTCTCTCATTTTTGAGAGAGCAGAAATTGGCTATTGTAGGTTAGTGCTATTATTCTTCCCATCGTTACTAATGTTCAGGAGCTTCTTGAACTCAGGCTTGAGCTTAAAAAGGGAACAGAAATGTGTATCAAGGACAGCTTCCCTTTCTGGTTCTAACTTCATAATTTCGTTCCTGGGAAAACATGGGCAACACATATAATTCACCTGCCAGCACCTGCCACAAAAAAGGCTCATGTTGGGGGGTTGACTACAATAGCCCAAATCTCACGTTGAAGAAGTTAACCAAAGTTAAGAAGGCTTAACCAAAGCAGTGCTGGTGGTAATGCCATCTAGATTGTGATGTAAACAGTGATGTATCGCTGGAGTATTAGAAGACAGTGAAAGGGAAGCTTGGCCCTTTCAGTCCTCCCATCCTGTATTGCCCTGTTCTCTGAAAATCCGTCAGGGACCCAAATGGAGAGTTATAGACAGAATGGATCATCTCTGCATTAATTCATCTACCTTGTTAGGTCTAATTGCCAGCACAAAAATCTTGGTCCACTGAATTTCTAATGCCCATTCCTCTTTTCTTTACAAATTAGTCTGTGTGTGGCATTAGCAGATGAAGTTTGGACCAAACCAGTCTTGTCCTCCTCTCGTTACAACACAGGGATCCTGACATTTTGTGGGCTTTCATCCACTTTCTAACTTTTGAGCTCATAACTGGGATAAACCTGCTGGAATCTATTTAGCTTCCATCTTTAAAAAAGTAGATGGTACTTTTCTACCTAAGAAGATTAGGGTGAAAAATAAACATCCATCAAAGATTGTGGGTCTTCTAGGCACTATGAAAGATCAGTGCCACCAAAGTAGCTGATTTCCTAAGTCGTTTACTGATTTCATGATTAAATTAAACCTGAAAGATTTGTCAAGTTTTTCCTTTATAACTGCCTTTATGAAACGGCTGTCCCATTACACTCTGTTTTCTAGAAGCACATTACTTGACCTCAGCCTGGTGATTTTATCAATGGTAGCCTTTTGGGGGAAGGTGAAAAGCTGGAGTGACTTTCTGTGCCACCGTTCCTCCATGGAATTTCTTCCCTATCATTTAATCCTTGACATCCAGATCATGCCACAATTAACCAGAGTACATGTAATTAGCATATATCTAAGTGTACCTAAGCACTAAAGTGTATGTGGCTCTTGGTTTTTCTTAACATAATTTGTACTTCAAAAGAAAAGACTTGGTGCTTCTTTATGTAGGACAAAAAAAAGAACAATTTAAACCAGCTAAAACATCTTTGTTTCTTCCATCTTTTTGCAGAAAACAGCTGAACAGTTTAAAACTAACTTTAAAAATTATATCTAAGACAACTTATATGCCAAGCTTCAGCCAGAAATACTTTTTGCAGCCAAATTATCAAACCCTCTGAAAGAGCATTTATAATGGAATTGCTGATGCAACCTTTATTATAGGGATATGAATAGCTATAATGAAGGCTTCAGCTGATGTTCTGGCAAGCCTACTGCTAAAAATTATTCTGAATTTATCTGGCATTCAGAAAATGCTTGAAGTGGCCAAAATGTTTACACCATCATTATCATTTTGACAATATCTTTTTTATCCCAAAGGAAGTCGGTGATGAACAAATTCAAGCAGCGTGTAAGACGTGTGCATATTTAGCATCTGTTACGCATTCTCTTGGCAGCATTGTTTTATGTGAGAAAACCAGGGCCGAGGGCTCAACCACCAACTTAGAACCAGTTGTGTTGAATCAAACATTATTGCCTATTGTGTCATTTTAAAGTATATGAGTGAACTGCATTATGTTTTTCCTGATGATTTGATTTTGGTTTATAATCAGGAAACTCCTGGGGTTGATCAAGGGTGTTAAATTCAGAGTGGTAGTATTTTTGAGTTCCGTGTCTTTCCTTTGGTTCTTTCATACCACTCCTTTGCACGCTCTTGAAATACCATTCACTCTTTTATTTTCAGAAAAGTCATACAAAGCTTTGTTAATCATGGGCTAATTACAGATATGGCATTTTCCTGTGAGTGCACAACTTTAGACTCCCAGAGCAGATCCAGGTATATACCTGGTGACAGAAATTAATGGTTGGCTTATAGTGCATCATAGCGTAGGATGTATATGTGCAATTGCATCTTGTAGGAGCCTCATCTCTTTTATCAGCTTTCTTTTTTCTACTACTATTTTCAGACATTAAAATAGTGCCACTTCCTCTACTTCTGATGGTTTGGCTACTTGTGAGATTGCACTGATTAATCAAGTTTGGGTGCTAAATTGATTTTATTAAACTCCTGTTCAGGGAGCCATCAAGTGAATTAAACCTGTCCTGTATTGGCTGCTCTAAAGTTGGGAAAGACTTGACTTATACTACATCAATATAAATCAAATTTTAAATTATTTAAATGGGTGTACAGAAGTGTTTGCACCAGTTTAATGAAATAAATTTTAAAACACAGTTTAGACAAGCTCAATATGATGTAATTTAGGCTTCTGGCTGCATTTTCTAAGGATTTAAATGTTGATGGCAGTAGAACCAGAATGTCTTTACAAAAAACCTTCCATGTGAAATTTCTTAAAAGATACATATTTTTTAAGAAACAGGAGTTTTCCCTCATAGAATTTGCATACAGCAAATGCTAGAATTTATATTGCAAAATTTCGACACCATTTTAGAAATGTCAAAAGAAAGAAGTGGCATAGCATCATTTTGAAAGAATTTTGAAATGAAATGAATGTTTTGTTAAGTGTCAACTGCAAATGCTGTTTTGTGTCGCTTGTCACTGAAAAACAGAATTCTGTAAAATTTGTGAATTCTTCATCTCCCTTTTTACTTTCAAAAATCTGGAAAAGGAAATTGAGAATGAACCAATTATCACTTCAGTTGGAAGGCTTTAAATTGGATTTGATTTGGGGAGCTTTGCTACCAACTAAATATGCTGATATACTGGTTTTAACAAAACCTCTGTCTCAGTGCAGCTGGGGCATTAGCCCAGGAGGAGGGAGTCTCTTGTTTATTTTCTGCTTGTCATCAGATTCAAAGCAGAAGATTTTTTTTTATACCAAACCATTCTGAATGAGATGGAAAGATATTTGAAGTTTGTGTTGCGCAATGCCTGTATTGAAGGAGAAATCTTGGTACATCTTCACACCTTCATGAATTAAAAAGCCTAATGTTTTAATCAGGAAAAAAAAACTGTTTTCATGAAAGCATTTGAAACATTTGACTCTAGAAATGAAGAATAAAAGTATATTCTGAAATGAGGGAAGTTGCTCTGAAATGGAGTTCCTCTTTGTTGCTGTATTCTGGCCCGCAAGTCCTATTTAGGTCTGGAGTTTTCTTCAGTTGTGCGGATTGCACTTATTCAACACCAATTGCTTGATTTACTGGGTTACTACTGCCATTTTCATTCTTATCACCGTTTTGCCTCCTTCCCTCCCCAAGCAGTTGGATGTCTTTGCTCTGAAGTTTATGACTATACATGAGAAAACTGGAAATTACTAGCTGCATTGTGTAATCCTAATCTTTTCTTCAGGGGCACACATTGCTTAGAGAAGGAATCTCTTGTATTGAACAACAATAAAAACCAAAAATTGGCTCTTAATGATGGTACTTGGCACAGTTACAGCTCATTGCAAGCTTAACTGATAGTGGGTCCTTTCTCAGTGTGAGATTTAATTTTCTTTTAGGTAGCTAGCTGTGCTTGGTGTCAGTACATATAAACCGCCTTGTCAGCAGTTGGTTGCACGCTGAGATGGGAAAGTGCCCCATGGGAAGGAAGAAGAAAACCACTTCTTAGCGTCCTATCAGCTATAGGACTCTGTGCAGCGCTGTCATCATGTCAAGGTTGAGCTCATACGTTATGGATATTGAGCTACAGGATATCTTATAATTTGAAGCAAAGAAGCTGAGGTACACTGGGAGAGTGGAAGAGGCAATACTAAGCACTGTCATATTAATAAGCCACCAAAACTACATGGGATTAGTTAAAACACCTGTGACACAACCCAACCCATAAAATAGCTGAAAGCAAACCAGCATCTGTCTGCTTTCCATATATATATGTATGTATATAGAGAGAGAGAGTGATTGACTACAGTACAGTACAGATTTCCATGAAATTCAATGGAGAATGGAAAAATTATATGAGATAACTGTAGGTCAAAGCAGAAGCCACTTGAAGAAGCTTTTTCTTACAAAAAATATATGATGAGTTATTTAGTGTGTGACAGTGTAAGCCTGTTACAAGCTTGGAATAAAACAAGCCAAAAAAAAAATAATGGAGTGACCAGAAGAAAACAAAAGGGTTGTATTGAGGCTATCAGCTAGAGCAAATGCTCAATTTGTAATCCTTGGGTACTCAGCATCTCTCAGGATCATGTACTTTGAAACTACTTGAACAAGTCCAAAATCATATATGCATTTTTTTCACGGGATCATAAGGTGATAGATAATAGTTATCTTCATTGGTCCAAACTTTTCAAACTTTGCTATTTGGAATAAAAGGTCAACTGGAGGTCTATAAATATAACTCATGGAAACTATATGTTCTCAATTTATGAGACAGTTGTGAATTTCTGGTTTTTATTAACTAGCCTTTTCTGCTCCTAAAATTCCGTCCTTTGGAAATGTCCTGGTTTCTGCTGGGATAGAGTTAATTTTCTTTCTAGTAGCTGGTACAGTGCTATGTCTTGGATTCAGTATGAGAAGAATGTTGATAACGCACTGATGTTTTCAGCTGTTGCTAAGTAGTGTTTATACCAAGTCAAGGATTTTTCAGCTTCTCATGCCCAGCCAGCAAGAAGGCTGGAGGGGCACAAGAAGTTGGGAGGGGACACAGCCAGGGCAGCTGACCCAAACTGGCCAAAGGGGTATTCCATACCATAGGACGTCATGCCTAGTGTATATAAGCTGGGGGAGTTGGCCTGGGGGAATCGTTGCTCGGGAGCTAACTGGGCATCAGTCAGCGAGTGGTGAGCAACTGCATTGTGCATCACTTGTTTTGCACGTTCCAATCCTTTTATTATTATTGTCATTTTATTATTGTTATTATTATCATTATTAGTTTCTTCCTTTCTGTTCTATTAAACTGTTCTCATCTCAACCCATAAGTTTTACCTTTCTCCTTCTGATTGTCTCCCCCCTTCCACTGGGTGGGGGGGAAGCAAGAGAGCGGCTGTGTGGTGCTTAGTTGCTGGCTGGGGTTAAACCACGACAGAAAACAGCCTAGAACCCTAAAGGACTCCAGGCATCTCAGAAAATGCAATAGCTTGTTCAACACTATGTGTAGTTTATATTAACAAATAGTAGATAAAACTTTCAACTTTTTTCATATAGTAACAGGAGGACCTACAGGGGGTTTTTTGGGTTTGTTTTTGTTTGTTTGTTTTTTTGTTTTTTTGTTTTTTTTTACTTCTATGAGCTAGCTAGAAGAGCATTTTTACCTTTTTGGAGGGAGGCCTCCTCTGCAGAAACATCTAAAAATATCCAGCCAGTATGTCATAGACTTCTAGCATTCAGTCCTTTCCAGGTCAGTTTTTAACCTTGTCCTGGAAGCCAAAGAAAAAATCTTCCACTCTCTCTGCTACTGCTGACATACATGGAAACTGTAGGAATGGTCCTTCTGCTGATGACATTGCGATACATAAATATACCCAGGTAATCTGTGCACAATTCCATGAAACTACCAGCTGGCAACCAAACAGAAGTGAGAACTTAGCGGGTAATAAATGGAAAATCAGCACATACTATCGTTGATCAAAGATTACTGTGGGTGTTAAAGAACAGCCGCAAGTATAATAATGTAAGGGGCAGGGGGTGTGGTGGTCAGAAGCAAAGCTTTCCAATTGAGACAATTGACTCAGGCTTCCGATACTGCAGGGCATGATACGTAATAAAGCTGTATTATATATATATATATATATAAAGCTGAGCTCATGGCTCAGGACATAGATGGTGCTGGGAAGGAGCAGCTAGTCAGTGGGAAGGAGGTTGTCTGATTATCTTGCCCTGGTGCACCAGGGCAGGTGGAAAGCTGTGGGGAGTGAGAGATGTTGCTCAAGGCAGCTGAGCACGTTCAGGTGGGAAAATCTCCAGAAATACAGGAAAGGCCAGGCAAGGAAGGAGCTTGTGGCAGAGTTGGACTGAGAGACTTCTAAAAGAAGTAGGGGGCCTGCACAAATTGAGGGGCAAACACAAGATCAGGCTTCAGAAATGATGGTAAGAACAAGACTTCCCTGGAAATTCAGGTGGAATTGTCCTGAGGGTGTTCAAGCTGGGAAGTCATTAGAAGTCACTGGCTAGAAGAGAGCCCAGAAGGTCTGCCATTTTATTAGAAGAGTTCCCTTCTAAAACGAGAATTCTGTCTCCCAGTAAAAGGTATCCTTAGAGACTGGAAGCTTTTGGTGTCTTTGGCATGTTTGCAAAGGAAACAGTCCTATTTCAAAAACAGGGTTTCTGTTACAAGATTTTCGAAGAGTATTGTGTGCTCTAGATACTCTGTATACATAGCAGGCAAGTTCTGCATTTTCTCAGAAGCACTAACGACTTAATTAAGAAGTCACAAAGATCCGTTTTCACATTTGGTGCAAGTTAATTCAGAACCATGGTTACTTCAGAACTTTTTTTGAAGGTTTCATTTCAATGGCTGGTCCTTGACCAACCTCCTAGTTGGTGTTTATTAAGACTACTGCTTGTGTTGTGTGTGTTATTCTGTGATGTAAATTCTAAATTAAGTAATCCCAAATAGAATATTCCTCAAGAGGACAACTAGAAGGAAAAGCAAGGCAATTTTTCTCTTGTTTTAAAAGTTTTCACCAAAATGAATATTTAGTCATGTGAAAAAAACCAAACAAAACAAAACAAAATGTGAATATGAATCAGATTAGTAAATGGTCCCTTTGAAAAAAAGCTGAAAATAAATTTCAAAACTTGTTTTAAAAGTGTTTCATTTGTTTTAATTTGGAAAAAAACCTACAGACTAAGCAAAGCTTTGGTTGACCAGAGACAATTTCAGGTTTTTTTGCCATGAGAAAATAAAAAAGCTTTGCTTCAACTGACCTGAAATGATCTTCATTTTTAGTGGTGGAGGGTGCAGTTATTTACACAATGCAGACTGTCACTCAGTTGAATTGACAAAGATCACAAGTTCTGACAATTTCTGGGTCAATTCTAGTCTTCTATCAACTTTGTAGTTAATATATATTGACAGCAAGCACACTTGGATACACTGGTAATTGGGAGTCTTATGAATACTTAACAACATTGTTTCATTTGAAGTATATTTTCTATATTGGTATTCTGATTGGCTTCTCATAGCAGAGGGAAGAAAAGGAAAAAAAAAAAAAAAAAAAAAAAAAACCTGCTTAAGCTCCTAAGCCTGAAGTGAAAAGATAACACTGACAAGAATAAATTGGAGTGTTATATCTTGTGTCTTAAAACTCCAGAGTAATCATGTAGTAGGGTCAACCCAGGAATGCCTGCTGAACATTGAAACCACATACCCCATACATATCAAGGTGCAGAACTTTCTGCAACACTTCATAACTAACTTAAGACTATTAATACGAAATGCTACGTGAGCAGAGGTATTTTCCCTCTGGGGAAAAAGGAGAGATTTAATACTTTGTTTCTGGTAGATCCATTTTGATTCAATCTCCTTTGAACTAAATCTTTTGCATTTGAGAAAAATCTTTTACAAGAATCCATTTCACATTACTTTGTGTAACTGTCTTATTAAACCAGCAGTACTTCTTTCTACAATAGTTTTTCTACAAATTTATTCTCTTTAACAAGTTTTAAAAATTATTGGAATTGAATTGATTTTTCAAAAAGCTTTGCAAGGATGAAATATTCCTCTAATATACCTTCTATCATATGATTCACAGCAGTGGAATTACCCAGGTGTAATTTAGGGCAAAATTGAGCCCTCAGAGAGCAGGTGGACTTAAGCCTAACTTTAGAAATGATAGATGCATTCAACCAGCTATAGCTGTAGTTCATTATATCATCTGAAATGTGTTTTAGTCACACAAAGTATTTAATTTAAATGATTCTCGTACTTGTGATAGACAGAAGCAGGGAGGATGGCCTCAAATATTAACAGTTCCATTATTCTTTAAGCTGCCAGTCATTAGCTAACTTCTCCCTTGTTAATAATAATGCTTGCATGATTCTGTTCTGAATAATGGATTGAAGATTTTCACCACCAGCAGGCAGGCCAGTAGGCAATTGTAATTTAAAAAGCACGTTAGTAAAACTATATTTAGGGAGCAATAAAAACAGTTTAAATGGAGCTCAAGATGCTTTATTAGGCAAACGATGTTGACAGACAGTAGCAGAACTTGATCTCTACTACATGCCTGAAGCTTTGAGATCGTAGACTTTATAAAAATAACACTTAACATTTGATTTTTCTAAAGAGTTGTGCAAAGACAAAGATATAAGAAAGTAATACTACTTTTTATTTTCTTTTTTACCAGTGTCCTTTCACTGAAAGGAATATTGCCAACATGCCGACTGAGAGAAGGTATCAGGAGTCTTGCAGGAAGAGCTTCCCAAGAGAGGCAAATCCAGGGATGCAAAGTATGACTGTTAGGTAAGTGAAATTTGAATTTATTTGCAAACACGTGCGTGGTATAGTTGCAGAGGCAATCTCTTCTTTCAAGAATTCCATACCAAAGTTATTGCCTGCCTGCCAGGGGAAAACTGTCTCAAAAATTTATTTTAACTAGAGACCGAAGTACAGAGCCAGTTCTACTGATTCCCTTACAAGTGCCCTTTACTCTGAACCTGGTAAACAAAACCTCATGTGTTCATCCTCAAAAGGTGGAATCCCGCTAGGATAATAGGGGCTTCAGACTGTTTATTGGAAGATCAAGGTTTCTGGGAAATGCACTGCCTTCTGATGGAGTAAGGCAGACTGGAAAATAAGAATATATTAAAGCTTTAGTGTATCTAAGTAGAGGAGGACCTGGTTGTGCTGTTTAACATTTTATGTTAGATGTGGCTGAGATGTCAACTTGCTTTTGTTTATTTGCATAATCATTCATACAAATACTAATGTGTCAGCCACTCTTTGAGGGACTGTGTTTTGCTGAATTTTGCACCTTGGTGAACTAAAATGTATAACCTGAGGCAAGAAAGTTGTTTGTTTGTTTTGGTTTTTATTTGTCATTGTGAATTCTGCATAAATTAAATCCTACAGGATCTGTTACAGGTGATGGTAATTCTCCTAAAACATGAAAACTTTATAATGATAACAAATACTACCTGAAACTGCTACTGCAGAGTCCCGAGAAAAATGTGTTGTTTTCTGAAAGACTATTATAGTAACAAAGATCATCATCAATGCTCTGTGAGCCCAATAAAATGGAAAAATCTGTGTAGTATTAGGACGACTTAAATTACTAAGGCTAGTTGGCATTCTTTCCAAAATAAGTGAAGATTGATCTTTGGACACAAGCTGTGAGCTGTGTAAAATTGCCTCTGCTAAATATATGCTAATTGGCATATGAATGAGATTTTGTTAACAACCGTTTCTGAGGATTAAAATTGACAGAAAATCACCCAAATTGTAGAAGTAAAGGTTTGAATGCAGTTTTGAGTTCCCCTGGTTTCTTCTAACATAAGGGAAAATTTTCCAAGAAATCTTGTATTCAGTTAGATGGGGTGCTCTGATGTCCTGATGAACCAGAACATTCAAGTAATGGAATTAAATCTGTGGCCCAATAAGGGCTCTCATCTGCTTTTTGTCTCAATTCAGTAACAGAATTATAAACTGCCATAATTTGAAGAACAAATCATTGCATTTTAAGGGCTTTATATTCTTTCTTCACATTTGGCATAGTGCAAACCTGGGGCTACTCGGCTCTCGCACACCTTGTCAGCTTTTTACCAGGCCATGCTGGGTGGTGCTTCACATACTCTTAGAAGGACAAGCTTGCTGTGGCCTTGGGAGGAGGGAGCAGCACTGAACCTGCAACCTGCAATGGTTAGGGGAAGAAAAAGGAGCAGGCAGTGAGGCACAGCTGCGTGAACGGCTGGGAACCATACACTGTGTGGACCAAAAAATATGATAAGAACTGCCTTTTACGGCAATTTCTTTTTTTTTTTTTTGTGTGTGTGTGTGTGTGTCCCCGGTTGTCATCTTTAGCGGGGGGTGTGTTTTTTTGTTAGTTTCCCCTTCTGGAACAAGTGCTTTGGTTCTGCTGCGGCATTGACAGTTACTGTACCTTAGCATTTCCCCATCCCCAGGACTTCTCATTCACTGCATGGTTGCGACGGTAATTATCTGGTCAGCCTCACTAGCAACTTGGTAGCACATCCAAGAGTTAAATCCCAGTCTCCTGGCTTGCAGTCTTGTTTCTTACCCTGGCAACAATCGTGTTAACAGTCGGTTTTCCGTTTTGTTAAATTGTGGCTATTCCAAAATAAGAAAAATGTTTTGAGACCCTGACCAGAACATTTAATAGTAAAGTATGTTACAGTTATGTTTATTTAACACCTATTGGCAATATCTTGCTGCACCATATAGATCTTTCAGCTTCTGCCTTACTCATAAAATACAGAAATTACATTGTATTAAACACTGTGTAGAAACTTACACAGAATTATAACCACATGTAAGGGTGTCTTTCAATGGTACTTCATACTGAGGACAAATCTTCGTACTGAGGACAGACCTTCGCATCTTTAGAGTGCTTAGCCCTGTAAGCAGGTTGTACTTATTATATGGAAAGTCATTTAGTCTCTCACAATAATACAACATATGAAACAAGCAGAACTTCAAAGCATGCGTGTGTGTGCATGCATTTTTATGTGTGTGGAAATCAACTGTAATGAGCTGAGCCTTTGATTTGCCTAGGGAACGGCAGGCTGAATTCCTGTGGGTTTGAGCCTGGGTGATTCTTTCTCTTTGGGGCACTATTTTGCATTGGTTGGTGGTGGCCAGGAAACTTGTTATCCTCAAGACCAATTCTGGTCTCTTCCTGCAAAGGTGAAAGCAATTTTGTAACATTCTCTCTGTAAGAATAGGAGAAAAGGCCTTGTGAGAAGAACTTCAGCAGTTTGTTGGGCTTAAAACCTTTTCTTTTTGAAAGTTGGCATATCTTTGGCCATGAGGTTCAATACCCTTTTTTTTAATAGCTTCTCTTTCACGGTGGAAGGAAATTACAACACTCTGAAAAAAACTCTTAGCAATAGGCTTCTAGGGAAAAATACACACACATATACTCTTATGTAATATATTGGGGGGATGTATATATATGAAATTGTTTCTATTATAAATGCATATATGTGCATGCTATATATTTAACTGTGCTTGTGGACTAAGCAGTAATAGGTGTTATCAAAGGGATAGGTCAGGTAAAGCAAATTCTGGAATATTTCATTAAGAATCAGTCACCTGAGAACTGTAATTCAGTATTACAAGGATATTCTGTTTTTCTTTGCAGTAAATTTAACTTAGCTACCATAATGAAGAAATCGGTAGTACTTTACACTACTTGCACATTTTTTTTAGCACACGTAAGACAAAGTTCATTAATTATGACACAAAATCACCTTTGTGTACCTTCAAAGACAGCCTATGTTATAAAAAAATGTTTAATATATGAACATAATGCTCTGTGTCTTATCAATAGTATGCTCAGTAAAAGAGAAAAAAAAGTTTTAGACTGCATATATACGTATGTATTTACATCCAATACTATTTTTTTATAACAGTAAGCATAAATCCACTCACCCCCTCATGACAAATGGCTCATTAACTGCAAAGCACACATCATTAAGTAATCTAGGTAGCCCTTCCTGCCAGCTTCATGCAAGCATCGGTAATATTGAGACCCCCTCACCTTGGCCTTCACTGCTGCCAAGAGTAAAAACATTGCCAAATATGACATTGAGCCTAGGATAGTAAAATCTGTTTGCTTTTATTTATTCCTAGTCTATATCAAAAGAATAACACAGGACTTTCCTTTTCACTCAGGTAGATTCAGAATTACATTCACTGGTTACACCACCCTGTGCTATTATCTGTCTAGTAGAGAAATTTGGGCCCTAGAGAATAAACTTTATTCAATAATATATATGCCTTGTCAGAGTTTCCCACCCTGCAGGGCAGGTGAAGTGCTAAGACTCTAATCACACTAGGGATTGTCACAGAGATGTTGAACCCTTCTCTGCATTCCCAGTGTGTGAAAAACAGACCAGCATCTTTCATGCCTGACAGCACATGCATGTAGTCCATCGTAGCATACCACTTTTTTTTTTATTTTGTAGGCTCAATCTTATGAAAATGTGGGTATCTTGTATAAATTACCAGAATTCCATCCTTTTCTCCTTTGTAGGGAATACAAGAAGTATCTCCTATGCCTCTTAGCAGTTTGCATTAGAAGTAAAATAAATTCTGATGTCTATGTTTCTTGACCCATCTGTTAAGATGTACCCATTAACAGGGGAAAAATAATTTTAATTCTGTCTTACTGTAACTTGCAGTTATTTTATGTTATAGACTATGTCTTACCGTAAGTTGGAATTATGTTTATTATTGTTGGAAATGATGTCAGTATTGAGACAGAAGAATACAGTACAATATTTAGAAAGAAATCTTTGGTAGTTGCATTGGCTTGAACTTCATTAGGGACCAATTGATGTTCAGTTCCTTCACAAGTTTTCTCTTGTGTTCAACCAGTACAAAACATGAATGCTAAATATGGATCTAAAAGAGGTGATAATGCTCTGATTTAGTTTACCTAAGGAATTCACTATTTTTCAGGTGTACCTTTTAGACTTGAGACTTTTCTAAGGAGTTTCAAGAAGTTCCAGTTGAGTTTCACTAAAATTTCATTTCATAATAGTTCTTTGGAATACACCACCCAAATCTTTCACTCAAAAGGAGTTGGTAAAATTGTCAGTAGAAGATAGCTATGTAATTTTTACTTTAGCTTTCCAGGTATGGAGACTTTGGTATTAAGAACATAAATCAAAATGACTTGGCAAAAGCAGTATGGAGAGTAGCAAGCAACTGTCAGAAGACAGACCCTAGCGTTTTGTATGGATCTGAACAAGGAAGCCTCCAAAGAAATAGGTCTCTCTAGGAGTACTTTGGGGCATCCACGTGCATGGCACCTGCATGAGGAGCATAGTTGGATGAAGCTTCATTACTCAAGTCACCACTAGTATGTATTTGTTTTTCTAGCGTGAGTCAGAAATGTCTCCCTAGAATGAGCACAGAGATTTGAAGAAGCCAAAGGGGGAAAGACCTAATGGCTTGGCTTTTTTGAAATGGAGGAATATTATCTTAAAATGGAGGGCTTCCTTCTCCCGCAATAAAGCCTGTTCCAGCAAGATCCACAGAAGTGGACAGGAGCCCAGCTCGGTGCTGTGCTGCTTGTGCAGAAGGGGAGCCATACTGTCTTGTACCAGCTTAGCTATTCATTGTGGAGCTGTAGCTGTATTCTATCTTGTATCTCTGCACCCAGTGCCAGATGCAGGAGGTCTGGCAGCCAGGTGATCCTCGGAGAGGAGCTAGTGATGTACAATGTACAATGCTACACGGGGACCATTAGTAGGGTAGTGTGATGGTCTTCTCTGAGGAAGGCAACTCAATCCTATCTTGTGGGATCCTCCCTGAGGACAGCTGTGATTAGCAGAAGTTCTAGTCTGCCTGTTGGTGTGAATATGGTAAGACGAGCTGTAAATAAGTGCTAGATGTTGTGGTGTTGTCCCCTCTGGAAGTATCCTCAGGGGTTAGAGGTATGGGTATCTGCCATGTCCATTCAGTGGGTGAGGAGGACCTTTCCCAAGCTGCTTTCCCATGTCTGTGACCAGCTCTGAGTCTTTGGTGCAAGCAGTGTGTGAGGGCCTGGAGAATCTCTGGTATGGCAAGAAGATACAAACCATGCTGGTCTGCCTTGTTGGGATTATATTGACGTGCTCAGATGCAGCAGATTGTTTAGTGGTCTATGACCCCTTTGAAAAGTCCTACAAAGGCCTGGTGTTCCTGGCCTTCTGACAGTGCAGGAGGTCAAGGAATTTGGCCTTGAGGGTACTGTCAGAGGCATTAGTGCAGGACAGTACAGACAATGCCAGAGACAATAGGGGACTTACTGGGAAAGGAGATGCTACTCACTGAGAGCAAGAGTAGGAAAAAGTGGCTCATAGCAAATTCTCCTGCATAATGAAAGAACATACCTGAAAAAGTCAACAGAAATCTAATGGAGATGAAACCAGGAAACAGTACAGACAGTACAAGTCAAAAGACATTTGCAGAAAAGAATAGTAACTAGATATGAAGCCATCAAACTGAATGTCACCCCTGTGAGCACAGTACGCTTCCCATATTGAACTACACCGCTCCCACTTAAGAAACTGACTTGAAACAAACTTCACAAACAAAAATTGCAATGCAATGAAACCAAACAATCAGAATATGTTCAAGAAGTAGAAGGGTATATATTTCCCTTAGGAAAAGTAGCTAATGATATCAAATATTGTGAAAAAATCTTGCAGAACATAGTTCACAAAGGTGATGGGAGAGAAAAACCCCTCTTTTTAAAGTGATGTAAGGATGTAAATAAAATAGTGTCTAAAAAAGCCATTTTCTTGATTCCTATTAAAATGTTCCTGCAGCAGGCTTTAGAATAAGGAAATAATAGAAGCAACAAACTGTTCTGCAGCTGTGCCCACAGGGAGAGAGGTCTTTCAACAGTTATGCCACAGACTGCTCTTCAAGGCAACTTTAAGTTAGCAAGAGAATGCTGACAAGTTTTTTGCGTTCTCTTTTCAGCGTGAAGTAGAGTCTGAGGGTTTTAGACTCAGTTCCCTTCAAAAAAATACATCCCATCCTAAATGAAAGTGTGGAGTTACACCTAAGATGCTTATGTATGTATTTTATTGTCCATCTGCTTATGCTTCACTCTTGCACTGGGAGAATAGCTCGTGTATGAAGGCACGTTCTCCAAGCAGTTAGTTATCCACCATATTTTTGTAATTGTACTGTTCTACTTGTTTTAATTGAACTACATATATTTGGCAATATGCTGTTCTATATACCTTTCACTCCCACCTATGGTTGTGTAACAAATTGGTCCAGCTCCTTTGAAACCTGGGGAGAGGAATGTACATGGCTAATAAGTTCCATGATGTATGAGAGCAGCTCTGTGCGGGTCTGGCTTACTGAGTATCTAGGCTGCACAGACCTTTTGCTGATAAATGAGCAGCATTTCTAAGAATGAGGACAGACAGGAGATGCTAAATAAGTACTAATAGGCTACAGAAAATATTGTACTCAGCAATGAGATTTTTTTTCTGTAATTCCAGATAGCAAACTGTATTAGTCATGCTAATCTAATACATATTTTGTGACTGCTTTGACATTGTCCATTTAAATATTCAGGAAGCTGCTTCTTCCACATATTCATGTGCAAGTAAATCGTGCTAGATTAGCTCTAGTCAATTAAGTGGTGTGTTGTCAACTGCAGTTAAAACAAATGGCGTGGGCTACTTCATCACCAAGTGGCCTGCACTCATTATACAAAACCTGGCATCTATAAACAGCTTTTCCGTGAGATTGTCTTCGGCTTGCTAGTGACTAAGTTAAGAGGTTACATCCTGGCAGCTATTGTATTCTGTATCTGCTGAGGCACCTTTGGCAACTTGTGCTCATTCAGTTTAAAGAAACCAACCAACCAACCTGCATCTGGATACTATAAACTGCCATTTTGCTTTCTGGCGACGAGTCTGCAGGGCTGATGTCACTTGTTTATCTGGCAAACGTGAGGTCGATAAACTCGCAGGGAATTCAGAGCTCACACAACGTTGCACTTCCTAGGGAGGATTAGCTGAAATGAAATGTCTGACAGCTCTGTGGCAGCTTTTCACATTACAAACTGAAGCATTATTTCTTTTCCTTCACAGTCTCTGAAGGAAATGAGAGAGATGTTAAACTGCCAGTCACTTAAATCTTGGCCATTCGTTAAGCACGAAATGTTATATCAAGTCAGTAATTTTGCCCGCCTGGAATAACCTACACCATTAGCAATTACTTAGGAACATGTCAGCCATTACTGCCTTAAGCTGTTTAGCTTGAAGATCAAGTCTAATCATTAGACCTAGCATCTTCACCCCAAAACCTTCCTATGTGTAACATTTCTTAAGCTAGTATCTGCTAAGGGTTCACAATGTAGATTGATACGAAAGGGACAAAGCCTTCCAGAAATGTTTTGTTGCTCTTTGCCGTTCAAATCTTCTTGATGAAGATTTTCCTGTCAACTAGACTATATGGCTAGATATTTATTGTACACTTCTTTACTGCTCCAGTGCTTGCATGTTCAGAACAGATGTTCCAGGGAACACAAGGGGAACTGAGGCTTTCCTAGAAACCATGAGACAAGATAAACAAGAATTTTGCTAAACTTAGCAGGAGGTCTTCCCTCTTTCCTGTAAAAATTCAAAACATTAGTGAAAAACTAAAATTAATAAACACTGCAGATGCAAATAAGTTTTAATTATATTTTGTTATTTCACATGGATGACTCTATGGTTGTAAGATACGTTTCTAGGCCATAGCTGACTCTCTTCCACTCGTGAAAGTATAGTCCCATGTTGCACAGTCAGTGGCCTTGCTGTACCAACACATTGTGTTTTCCTACCAGTTGTTGGCTTGGAATACTGTGTGCTTTGGCAGAAATAACAGCCCTGCAGTATTTGGAATGGAACAGTGAGCATGAAACTGTACGTAACTTCCTCCCACAATGGGAATGACCCTTCCTTCCTCCAGATGTGCTTTTACAAATACTGAGTTGAAGTAAATTATTCCCTTTCACACTCACAGATGCCAGTTTAAGCTCAGTCCTTGCTAGTTGAGGAAACTGGAAGAAGTCATCATAGTAAGATGATATGCTTCTCTCTTTTTAATGAAGATAAAGTAATATCTCTTACAGTGCTGCGACACAAACAAAATGCGCTAAGCTTTTCTTTTAGGCAGGGGTATTTATTTTACTTATTTTGAAGTGGAAGATGATAGGTGGTAGAAAGCCCTATCTTTTTCTCCAAATTTCTGCTGATGCTATTTTTAAAAACAAAATGAATAAAAGTCCCTTAGGCGATGCAGAGTAAGACAACAAACATTTCCTCTCTCTTTGCCTTTTTTTTTTTTTTTTAGTAACTGCTGATATAAAAATCTGTCACATCCTGTTTATTTTGGTGTGCAAGATTCCACAGTGTCTTGCCTGCTGCTGTTCTGTTTCAACAATGTGTAGCAGTTGTATTATAATATCAGGACACAAATACATTACATACTGTCGTTCACATAGTTTAGGTCTTTAACCCTGGAAGGGGGACCCTTGTTTACCGTGTTGTGGTCTCACTTGAAGTCTCCTCCACCATTTGTCCTCCATCTCTGCAGTAGCTTTTCAGTATCTTGGTCCCTGGGATACTTAAACTCCAGGAAATGTTAGAAGAGAACCAGGTGCTTGTTTGCTGTGTTGTACTTTGGTTTATTCATAAGTCTGTAGTATTTTGGCATCACATTTTATCATAGAATCACAGAATGGTTTGGGTTGGAAGGGACCATTAAAGGTCACCTAGTCCAACCCCTCTGCAATGAGCAGGGACATCTTCCACTAGGTCCAGTTGCTCAGAGCCCCCTCCAACCCGACCCTGAATGTTTCCAGGGATGGGGCATCTACAACCTCTCTTATAAGGATATACATTCCACACCAACAAAAGTAATTTCAGGATGGGAGCAATAAATGCCAGCTGCTTTCACAGGATCTAAACGAAAAGGGAAACAAATGGAAGCAGCACCTTCCTGTGCCCAGATAAAGGGAGAGATAACTAGATCCCCTTGCTGAAGGCTTGGCTGAATTTTTCTTCTTAAAGTCATAGTGCTTCTGCTTTGTGTTTGGGTCACAGCAAGTTACTACATCTGCATCTGACTGAAACAAAATGGGCCACTGTAATTCAAAACTAAAGAGGATAATGGGGAAGTACTGTCTCAGTATTTTCAAATGTGAAAAGGACATAAGAAATACACCAAAACCTCTTATGATTTGGGTTGGTTTGTGTGGAATTGCAGCTTATATGTAGGAATCATTTAAGATTGTCAGTTTAAAAGTAATGATAATACTGGTACAAAGATAAACTTACTTCTGAAGAACTCCCATGCTTTTTCTTTTTTTTAAGGACTTTCTGCATATTTTAGCTGTGAATAAATCTTAAATTAATTCTATAATAGATGATGGAAAAGCACTTTAGAACATGAAAGTACATTCCACAGTTGTTAGAAATTACTTGTTAGACAATAAATTGCACCATCTTTTATCAGAAAAATTAGATTATTTGCATCTTATCCAGTTTTGGTGAAGTTTTCCAGCTGAGGTGGCTTCTGTGTTTATCCTGGAGATACCATTAATCTGACAATTTTTTTTTTCCTGGTAATTAGCCCATCACCACTTCTTTTTTTTCCTCTCTTTTATGTTTATTTCACGTCATGCTTTCTAAATATCGCCAGACTTTCAGTCTGCTAACTTGTATATCTTTGGGCAAATCATTTGGCCTCTTTTTCAGTAATCTCCATCTGCTGAGTGGGGACACTGCTTCCCTATCTCCCTGAGGTTGCATTTAAGTGGACTGATGTTCATAAAATCCTTTCAATACCTCCTGTCCAAAATTCAAAAAGGAAAATCATTACACAGAGAGCTGTGGATACTAACTACACTGTGAAGAAATTGCAAGCAACCTCTTTTTGTGTCCCGTTTACTTTGTTTTTCTTAAATGTTGATTTTCTTAAATGTTGAACCAGGAAAAATAGGAAAAAAAGCTTGTACTCCTATTTGACAGATTTTTACTATTGAATTAAAACTTCAAAGACAAAATTAAAATAAAAACATACATTGTTTACCTATCTGACCATTTATCTTTGACTGAGTTCTTGAAGTCATTCCTGAAGTAGAGACTTTTCATACATACTTGTGACATTAGCCAAGTGTCACATGAAAGGACAGGCTGTTCTCATACCATTGGGATATCTACATTAATGGAAGCCTTTACCTAAGTTAAAAGAAACACCTGAATACCCTGTGGCCATGTTATTCTGTAATTATCCATTTTAGATAATTGGACCTTGCTTTGATAAATAAAAGTACATAGGGGATACATGCTTCCCTGTAGGGGATCAAATAGAAAAAAGATTTATAGATCACAAATGCTAATTACACAATGTAAATCCAATATTGAAAGATCCTCTGATACCATAAGAATTTCAATCTACTATTATCACATAAAGTTTATGTTAATTAGTGGTGACCACTTGCAAAGATGGATTGTGTGGTGTTGTACTGATTCTGAGTGACAGTTTCCCATTTATAAAGGGGTATAGGAAAGACAAAGGTTGAATAACTCTTAGGGGATGACATCTAAGAAGACACTGAAAGAGCTAGGAATGCTTAGCTTTAGAGACTGGGTGTAAAGAAGAGAGGGAGGTGGGAGGAGAGGGGTGCAGTGACAGTTTGTAAAAGGTACATAAAAGGCTGCTGCAAGCAAAATGTGTATGTCATGTCATTGGGGAACAGAACAAGGACAGATGACCTAAAGCTGCGGGAAGAAAGATTTAGGGTAAACAATTGAAAGCCATTCTAGTGGTCCAGATAGTGAGGCACTGGAGTAGATTGCTTAGGACGGTTGCATACTCTCCTCCAGATATTTGCATGTACATTAAGGAATGACATTGCTGTTACTCATTTGTTATGGCAAGGGGATAGCTTAGATGACTTCTTGAGGTCTCTTCTAATACTAACTTTCTTTCAGTCTATCAATGATCTTCATAGTATCTTTATTTAGGCCCCAAACATAAAATAATTCTTTACTTATATTATCTAGGGGCTTAGGATCCCCTAATAGTAGATATGACACTGGTGGTATCTTAAAGGAGTTGTTAGTATGATCTTACAAATGTACTAAATGCCTCAGTCTGACTTCTTTGACAAAGAAGTAGAAAGGTTCCAATTCCACTTTGTAGCTGTGAATGTACATCTGAAGAAAATGGCACGGAAAGCTGTAATCACGTGCAGCTTTTGTGGCAGAAATTCTTAGATGTTTAGATTGCTATAACTTTAAAGTACTCCTGAATAAATATTACTAGCAAAGATCACAATACCTTTCCAAGATTTCTCACTTCTGCTAACCTGTCAATGCAAAACAACACACACTAGATCTATTCTATATCAGGACAAAAATTTATACAAGAATTCTAATATTTGTTGTTACAAGAGAATGAGAGCAATGTGATGCAAGACATTATATATCTTTTGGTTTTTCATATATATATGGCTTACCCCTTTCGATGAAAATTATAGTTGCATCTCTGGTCATATGTACATAAAGTAAAGCCTATTTGTACATGCAAAAGCATTTAAGAAAAATATACTTTTCAGCATTCATATTAAATGAACTGGAAATAGCCAGCCCCTTACTAGTAATGTAATGACAGTTGCCAATGTAGTACTACAGCAAGTAGTTGCTCTCTGCTTAGCGGGAGGGCTCAAAAGCAGTTGTAAATGGTTTTACCAGTCCAGCATTTTTGGACACTTAGCTATTGTGACTTGCGTCTTTTGGCTTCTTCGCTGCTCATACTGCTTGTCACGTATGCTAAAAGTAAAATAGAGAAAACCTGTCTGTCTTTCCTTCTATGTCAAGCAAGTCATACCTGAATTCTAAACCTTTTACTTTTGGTCTTTTCCCTCCAAACTGAGCTTGAACTCCTTGGACTCAGTGCCAATTTTCATCTTCATTTTCTGTGATTTGCCTCCCACATTTTCAGTAAGTGCTGTATCTGTCACCTAACTTTCTACAATGTCCTCAGGTGTGAAACACATTCTGCGCTGTGTACCAAGTGGTTACCAATTAATTTCTGTTTCCTCTTAAAACACACTTTTGCAAGAGACTCTCCAACAGTAATGCACTTTAGGAATCAATCTATAATATGCATAAATATGTGTATTTGTCAGTGGATGTTTTTCTGCGCACTGCAATTCTAGTACCTAAATTCCATCTTTTGTAGCTCTTTTTTGCAAAAATTGATTTTACACAAGATGAGGTTTTGGTACTGTATTTGCACAAAAGGTCCTGTAACATTATTAATGACAACTTTAATCTACAATTTTAAAAATCTGCTTTTCTGCACCTTGCTGTTCATCATGCTATTTTCTGCTGTCTCTAGGAGGTTTATAGCTGTGACTTGCAGTTTTCCAAAACTACTCTCTGTTTATAGACTACTAGCCACTCCAGATGTATATGTGAGATCAAAGGAACAAGTTAAAGATATTCCTATTCATCAGATATTAATGTGTAAATGACATTCTCATTCAATTTAATTTCTAGGTATATTAAAGCTCAGGGATAAATGGTTTGAATCCATTAAAGCTCTCTTCAAGGTTTAAAACATGTGAGTTGTCTGACTGTGGCAAAACAAACACTTTAAGAAAAAGCCTGATTAAAGGACAGGTAGAGCAAGTGGAAAAAAGCCACGAAAACTGAGCTGGCCCCGGTTTTGGTCGTTTCCCCTGAAGCTGGAGAAGATTTAGTCACTTAATTACTCAGGATCCTCCAAGCAGATCATGGAAGCTGCTTCCAGGCTTGATGGGTTCCCAGACAGACAGTGCCTGGAGCTGACAGCGGTCCCTGGTCTACACCCAGTTGCTGCTGCCTGTAGCCCCTAAGGGCTACAGTATTAATGGACAGGTTCTATGTAAAGAAAGATGCTGTTGCCATTACTGTTTTGTGCTGTGGATTGTAGCTACCATGGCTGATCGTTTGGAATGCGTGGTACTTTCCTGGAAAAAAAAAAATATAGTAAAAGCTTTTTAGTGCTCTGTTCTGAAATGTTGTAAGCCTGGCATAGGTTTGGTGAGCCACATAATATGTGGGCTTTCTACTAATGCAGTGAAGTCAACAGATTAAATTTGTTTTGCTGTTACTGTTATAGGAATAACAATAATTACACATTTTTTCCTTTCATTGACTTTGTGATTTTGATAGATATGCTGCTTTTAGAAAGGCACAGACTAAATCTCTGAAGTCTTATCTTCTGAAAAATCACCCTCTCTGGGAAAAACTCTTCCAAAGGCTAAGGAAAAGCTTCAGCTTGCAGGTTTTTTGAGTTGTTTTTCTTGTGTTCTTTCTTAAGAAACTGGCCTCTAATGAGCAGATCTGATTTTAAGCTTCTTCAAGATTGCATTGGGAAGAGTGCAATTTATAAGCTTTGGGTCAAAATTTGAGGGAATTTTGTTTTGTCTATGCAGAGTCTTCTGTGTGATGATTTCCTCTCACTCTTTAGGAAGTATGCCTATTACAAGCTAATATAGAGTTTCTAAAATAAGGGCTGCAGGGATAGATTGAATAAGGATTGAGAAGATGGATTTCTTTTTGCCAGTCTTGCAGCTGAAAATATTTTTTCTTGTTATTTTTTTCCTATGAAGTAGAGATTTTAAGGTGATGACAGCCTGGTTTTTTATGTGAACTTCTCTGTATAGCTTAGCTTTTCCTCCAGTCTACTCTCAGCCATTCAGCCTCTGAAGAATAGGAATGAGGCAATAACAAGCAATGGGTAGTCAAAGTGTCCTCACTGATATAATTTATTTAAACACAAAAATCTGTAAGTGCTTTATTGTGATGATCATTAAATAGACTGAGGGCTTTAAAACATGAGAAAGCAGAATAAGTAGCTAGTTGATTAATGACTGAAATGATTACTTAATTTAGGTATAATAAAATAATTTAAAACCCAGGTGAGGTTTTATTATAATGTATTTTACTATGCCTAACTTTTTTAAATAATGTAGTGTTCTTTCAGCAGCTCCCAACTCCTCTGCGCTTCCTCTGTGTTCTCATGGTATGTGTCTTAAGCCAGAGCATGGCCGTAAATTGCCATGCACTTGCTGTCTTCTGGAGAGGAAATAGTGCTGATGCCTTTCATTTTAGGACAAAACCAAACTTTTCTTTGCATTTATCATCATCCTTAGTTCATTTCATTGAAGTGAGCAATGCAAAGCTTTTCTTCACCACTGATATTATCTTTCCACTTTCTCATTGTATTTCTTTGAACTGATTTTGGTAAACTCCACTATCTAGATTACATGCAACCCCAGTAACAAAGTTTCATTTGGGGAAAAATAGTTTATTTTACTTCACTGACAAAGGGTACCTTTGAAAATAAAAATGGGATCTAGGCTGTTAGGTGGTTTTTTTTTTTTTTGCTTTTTGCTTTTTCTTTCTTTTTTTCTGTATTTTTTTCCCCTCTTTCTTTCCCCAGAAGAGACATAGCAGGCTTTTAAAAAGTATATCTGGGAGCAGAATAAATGGCACAGGTTTGGTTTATGTTCACTAAGGAAAAAGTTTATCAGAATGTTTTGTTGATCTCTGTAGATTCATTTTGTGGAGAAAGGCTGCCAAAATGTCAGTCAAAGCTTAAGGCAAAGCCTACAGCAATCCTGATGCATTAAAATTAAAAAAAAAAAATAATGCTGATGATAACCCTTTCAAGCTCAGATTCACTGCCCATTGAATTATTAGAAAGACTTTTTTTTATTCAGGGGATATTGTTGTGCTGGATCTGGCTGCAGTGGAGTTAACTTTCTTTGTGGCAGTGCCTACAGTGCTGTGTTTCAGATTTGTGACTAAAACAGTGGGAATAACCCACCGATGCTTTGGCTTTGGCTGAACAGTGCTTGGGCAGCGTCAAGGCTTTCTCTTTGTCTCACTGCCTCCCCCCCCACCAGCACTAAGTAGGCTGGGGGTTGGCAAGAGGCTGGAAGGGGACACAGCCAGGACAGCTGACCCAAACTGACTAAAGGGATATTCTGTATAATACCATGTCATGCTCAGCAATAAAACTGGGGTGCTGGAAGAAGGAGCTGAGAGGGGGTTTTCTTCCAAGGTAGCCGTTGCTCAGAGACTGCCTGGACATCGGTCTGCTTGTGGGTGTTGGTGAGTGATTGCCTTTGCATCACTTGCTTTTTCCCCTCTTTACTTTGCTTACTAAACTGTCTTTATCTTGTCCCATGAGTTTTGCTTTGGCTTTTCCTATTGTCTCCCCTGTCCTGCCGCAGGGGAAGTGAGCAAGTGACTGTGTGGGCACTCAACTGCTGGCCAGGGTCAACTCACTGTAGCTGGACAGAGGCCTAAGTTTCTCACTCATGTTGTCAGTGCCAGGGACTATTTGTAAATTGTGTCTGTACCAGGGTTCATTTTTGAATGTTTACCACTACTCTTGGTGCTGACGTGGCTCCACACAAGGGGATATAAAGTAGCCACAGTTCATGTGGCCACAGACATTTCTGACTTAACAAATCAAACAGAGCTGGAGGTAGAACCACTCTGAACTGTGGAGCTTCAGTTTCCAAGAGGCAGGCTTGTCAAGTGTTGCTCCTCTTTTTGGGCTGATGTTCGAGAAGTCTGTGGTACAATTCAGTGTCTCTGAGAAAGTATTATACCTTTGGAATAGAAAGCGAGAATACTTCCACCTCCAGTTTATTCTCCGTCCTGTGAGATACAACAGGGGAACGATTATGTATTCAGATCCATACAGACTCTTCAAACGTCTGTGACAGACCATACATTAACATGCCACATAAGCATTTTCCCAATAATAATGTGGAAATAATTACTTTTCATTGGTGGGATGACTGCACCCACTTTCCCTTTGGAATGGCAATTGTGCTGTGCTATTTGAAACAGTATCACAGGCCCTATATCAGACCCATGGGCCTTTTCCTGCCCTAAAATTTATGCTGAGCTGTAGGGAAAGAAAATATGTATGACGGATGTGCTCATTCACTCGCTACTCTTGCAGCTTCTCTTTTTTTCATGACACTTGGTTCATCAAGACCTCATTATCTTGTGTTGCTGAGACATATAGTCAGTCCCTTGCTTAAGATAACTTAGGTTGCCACAGACAGCTCAGAGGTAGTAGGGAATGGAGGCCATGCCTCTCATAGCGTAACAACAAGTTCATGTCCAATTCACTTTGTCACACTGTCCACCAGAAGAAACACACCGGCTTCGGTGTGATGTGTCTGTGATCTGTTGATCATTATCTTCTCCTCAAGTCAGAAACAGAATCCCCTAATGTTTAGATTTAGTTGAAGTGGTGTGAAAAATTGATGGCACCAGCAAAATCAAGTCTCTAGTAAAAATTGCTGGGTTCTCAACAAACATTTGCCAAGTGTTTTCTTTTTCACAAATCAAAAAGTTTCCCAGATAATGAGAGTTGAATTTTATATCTTTTATATTTTTTCATGGCATGTGCTAATTGTTTCCTAGCCAACTCTGGTAATAATTAGTATGCCAGTAGCTTCTTACAAATAGTTGTGTCACCCAATAGTGGACTACCATGAGCCTATCTCCCTAGACTGGTGAACAAAGGCAAAAAGAGTATTTTTTTTTGCTACTTATACCAGATTTTAAGTGGAAGAGTTTGCTTCTGATTTGGAATTTATTTCAAACCTTTCAGCTTCAAGGGAGACCAGATTACACATCTGTTAAGGCAGAGATTTATTTGATAAAACATGAATAAGGATCTGCACAGCTTGGTCCCTAAGTACCCAAATGATTGCCCTGTCAATTACCAATTCCTAAGCTTAGATGACCATTCTGTCTCTGGGTGATCTGGGCTCCTAACGTTTCTTGCTTGCATGCTCTTTCTTACTGCAGTCTAGACAAAGCCAGAAATCTTTGCTTGTGCCCCTTTACTCAGAACCCTTGTTGCACAAGAGGATGCACTTACTCATCTCCGTTAGCTGTCTACTTGCTGATATATTGACCTTATTTTTAAATTAATTTAATTTCAGTTACTGACCTAGACCATTTTTTCCTCCAATTTCTTGGGAATTCCAGCTGATTAACAAAGAAATATACATCTGATTTCTAAACACTTCTTTATTTTTTGCAAAAACAAATGGGGGGTGGGGGATGGGGGGTTTAATTGCATTAAATTACTTGAGATGGAAAAGCTTACTTCAATTTAGTAAATTACTCTGTGGATAATGATAAGGAGGATCGACCTGTTCTACTCGTGTTCTGACTTTCTGATGGCATCAGCAATAAAAAGCACAGAGGACCTATTTTAATCATTAAAATTGCAAAGGCATGTCAGAATACTCAAGTAAAACAGGTCTTCTGAGTAGAAGGCATATTTATGTAAGTGCTTTCAAAGTAAAAATGCTTTTTATGGTTGTATCATTAAAACAACAAGACATGAGGAGTGCAGCAAAGTTTTCAATCTTAATTATAAATCAGCTCAATTACTGGTACAATGTAACTTGTATTTCTAGTTTTTTGCCTATAAAATTAAATTATCTTTGTTGATATAAAAGTATAGTACCCATCTGTCAGGTAGAGGAGTTAAAAGCAGTAAGAACTTCAGATTCTCTTCATTTTTTGTATTTGTAACTATGTATATCTGAACAGTGAACTACCATAGAGTTTTTATGATTTTAATTTAATTTCTCAAGCATTAACTTAATTCTCCCAGAAGTGAATTAACCCAACGTTGCTGTCTAGGATGTGGGCTGATTAATTATTAACCAAATAGAATTAATAAGATGTACATATTTGTATAGTGGTATAAGACATTTTGCAGTCCCGTGTCAGTAATTGTAACCTAAGTGAACGTGCACAGGTTCTCCCCCTTCTGGAGCAGGTCTCCAGTGCAGTAGAGAGCAGTGGTGAATATGTACGCGATGAGAACAAAGCTGAGTGCACGCAAGTTGTTGTGAAGTTTATTTATTTGTTTTTAAAGGTCTGCGGGCGAATTAAGATTCAATCCCATTAGACGTTTGCATCAGGCCTGAAAAATGTCACTGGGATGATTGAATTCAGTAATGAACGTTTGGTTGTGATAGGAACCAGAAGTGAAAAATCCAGCTTGGAAGCCAAACTGAAGGTGGCAGGGAGGGGGCAGATCAAGTTGCATGATTCCGTCTCCTTCCAACTCTGTCATGGATTGCAAGGACCATGGCTTTAGTGTCTCAAATCTGGTTTGGGCCATGTCTGAATTTATATGGCTGTGCTAATAAACATCGAGTGAATTCAGATTTATTGCTCATGAATAAACTGCTTCTGAAGCCTTTTGTTAAGAGGGGAAAGTGATAACCGGTATCTAGGCAAAATGGGAGTAGGAGTGAAGGGACACATAACAGGTATGTTCACATAGTGAAACCTTGTTGACAAACCTCAGGGGGGCTGTAGCCACACCTTTTCAAGCAGGCTGATATCTGGGGTACCACGTCTTGACCAGGAAGCAGAAAGAGACAAAAAATTAAATAAGTGAGAGAGAAAACTCTGTCAAAAACATACAATTCAGAAAACAGCCAAAAGAAGTATAGCTGAAAATTCAGGAAGAGAACTTGAGCCAGTTTTACCCGTAATGTCCTCTCTAATGAATAGCTCATTGTGAGTTTAATGTGTTGCCTGCGTTGGGTTATTTTAAGCAGATCTATGTCTTCATAGTTCATACATGTATTTATGGCACTGAAAGTAGTGACAGAGCATTGGTGGGTATAGATTTCCAGCTGCCTAAATCTCAGTGGATTATAATGAGAAAGGGGCAATGCAAAAACACTTTGTTGCCATTAGCTTTGTAAGTAAACTAAAAAAATGTTTCCCTAAGAGTTCTAAAGCTGATTTGTAAAACAGAAAACAAAAAGGAGCAAAAATCCAGAGAGGTGAGGTTTGTTTATATTCTCTCTTGCTATTAAAACATTCTCCAGGTAGCATTAATGTATAGGCAAGTTCATTCTTCAGCATCAAGCTCAGACAGATGCTGAATATCTGGAGTAACAGGAATCTCCTTTACGTGTTGCAGAGCTAAAGAACTCTAAGATTACCCAGTTTAGAAGAGCCACTGAGAAAGATTTCAGCATCTTGGTCTTGAACAATATTTCAGAGAAAATAACCAAGTGAGCCAAATTTAAACTCTGGGCTATTATTTATTATTGCCGTATCTACTGTAGACAATTTACAGTGTTCAAGCAGCGGAATAGTAATGTGCTGGCTTTCCTATATGTAATTAGTTGAGTGAACAGACAACTGATTGGAATTAGCAAAACACTTTATTTAGGGAAGAAGTTCTTTGTGAACTCCAGTGATCCCATGTTTGATTACAGAACAATGTAATTAATGTCCCATAGAAAAACCATCTCTTTCATTCCAGCAAGGCTCCAGAGTGCACTTGACAGCATCCATGTGCCAACAGAAGTATCACATATGCACTTGCTCACTGAGTTTAGAAAAGCAAATATGGTAGAATCAAGCTAGCAATGACCAGGCTTCCAGAAGAGGTAACTTGTGTGAGAAAATGTATGACTTTGTCTACAGGTAGGATCTGGAGTGTCCTTAGGGGCAGTCTGTCCAGACCAGGGACCTGGGTAAAGTATACCACAGTTCTTTTCCAGCTCGCTTGCCTAATTATCTTCCAGAGTAAGCCTTGGCACAGGGGACAGACAGGAAAAGGACGACGCTCATGCATGCTGAAGCAAAGTCAGGTTATGGCCAGAGCACCCACAAAGTCTTGGAAGACCGATGTTTAAATATATTAGAAAATAACAGCATTGAGAAAGTAATTATCAAACAAAAAGGCTAGTGAGCCCTCTTTCTACAAGGGCATTAGGGACCCGGCAGACCATCCCCATGACTTTTTGTTGGTTTAACTAGGTATTAGGCTGAGGAAGTTACATTACATTGGTGTGTTATTTTGTTTAGGTTTGTTTTCAAAGATCAGAAAAGCTGTAATAATAGCTCTGGGTAGCAGTGGATGGAAAAATAACTTTTTTTAACCTGCATCTGGTGGCTAGAGTCTATTCACTGGCCTCTCATGTATCCCCAAATAAACACACAGTCTGTCCGGACACTGTCACTATCAAATAGTGTTACATTTCAACAAACATAAAGAGAATAATTTGTACTGTTTCTGTGGGGTTCCAGTCAGCTTAGAAACATGATCCTATCCACACACAAGACTTCAAATGAAGGCTTGTGTACTGCCTGTGTCTAGCATTTTTAAAACTTTTAGGTGCAACCGTGTATTTTTCTGGACTTCCAGAACATACGTCTTCCAAATCTAGTCAGCAGTATCACCTAAACAAAACCATTTATTTCTAGGTACAGCTTAGTTCCGTCATCAATTACTCAGAAAAGCAATGTAAGCTGTCCAGAATTTAAGAGGAGAAACATTTTTCCTTTACACTATCACATAGAGAAGTCAAGAGACAAGACTCTGGTTTGGTATGTAATTAACCCCTTCGGCTTCTCCCCCGTCCTCTGCACAGTGGGATGAAATGGCAGGAGCATCAGGGGAATTCAGTGGGGAGCTTTCACATCCCCCTCAGCAAATCAGCTGCTGCAGTCAGCACCCCTTCAAAAAATGATACAAACGCTGGGCTCCTCTGCTTCATCTTGAGAAAGCGTCATCAAACCAGCTACGAGTCAAAAGCCACACAAACATGTTTGCGCTGTAAACCCTGTGTCTCGGGATACATTATGCCCTTGCATACCATCAGTTGAACGTGCTTTATCCCACCACCTGCTTGCAGGTATGGAGTTTTCATACCATCCTATTTCAGTATTTTGTATTGCTGTTTAGGCTAGTCTGAATTTAGTCTTTTTATTTGAATTTAGTCTTTGAATTTAGTCTTTTTTCAATGGATTTCCTTCATCAGCCTTTAAACCAAAGTTTTAATCCATCTTCTAGAGGCATTTTGAGTAAATGTGGGGACAGAGTGGTTGATTACCTCTTCCCAGACAGGTTTTGACAATTCACATGCCTGATTCTTTTCTCATCTAATTCCTTCACATGCTTTTGCAGTGGGCTTTGGAATTGTTTCCTTGACACCATTTGTGGCTATCCTTAATATTAAATATTGCCAGGGAGCTTTTTTGAGATTTTTTTCCATAACTTTTTTTTCAGAAGTCAGTCCCTGGAATAGCTGTGCTTTTGTGATTAAATTCTCTATCTTGATTCGTGACATAAAGCCTTCTCTCGTTTCTCCATATCCTGATTACTTGCGTAGCACCAAAGAGAATTTCACACACTAGCGAAATCCATTGTTTTCTAAGGTTTAGTGAATTTCAATTATTTTCAGTGAAAGCTTTTCTTTGCTCTGTAATTAAAAAAGAGGTAAAAGCCTTTCTTGTAGTTGATGGTTATTCTTAGAAAGAATTAATGTTTGCTGTATTATTTCAACAGTGTTTCCCATTTGTTTGTTGGTAAGTTTTGTTACTGGTTTTGGTATGTGGGAACCAAAATTGGGATCCTCTGCAGGCACTAAGCCAGGAGAGTGGAGCAGTGGGGAGGTGAACAATGGATAAATAGGTAACTGTAGAAATAGTTTCTCCCCATTCTCACCCAATGTGCATCCACCATTAGCCTAGAAGAGGAATACATTTTGTCAGCAGTGCGTTCACTGTCCAATGTTTCAGGCATTTTCTCTAATTTTATAGTGCAAATGTGGGATTCACGTAGTCCAGAGGGCTTTCACCAGGTTTCTGCAGGATCTCGGTGGTGTCTCCAGGCATAACGTGTTTCTCTCCTGTGACAGAAATGCTCTGATGAGATCTCCAATAAATCATCTCTTCAGGTGCCTTTTCCCAGTCTCACTGCTTGCTGCCCCAGTGCCTACGAGAGGTTTACAAAATCTGTTATCTTTCCTTTGGCAGTAATCAATACCATGAGATGTGTGTGTGGAGGTGGGGAACAACGTGATCAGCTTGGCTGTGTTGCTGCACTTAGGATGTCAAGGGGGCATTTCTTCCTGACACCTTCAGTTTGCACTAATAATTAGAAATGCTGTAGTCCTAAAAAGCTCTAGAAATATAATTAAAATCAAACATAATACTTCCTGGGGCAGAAATTGGCAGTGGTATTTTCTGTTCCCTAGGATATATCCAAAGCAATAAAAATGAGCCCTTGTTTATAGACAGATGGGAAGCTTCCTGTGTGGGACAGAGGAATACGTGTGGCTGTTTATACCTTCATCTTACCAAGAGGGACCAAAAGAGAAACACTGTTCAAGTGAAGGTATTCAATCAGCTTTTATCTTCTTTGTGGAAGATGCAGTTTATCTGTCTGAGGGATAATTGGAAACCAGATGACAAAGCGACCTAATTTTATAAAAAGGCTGAGGAATAAAGATTTTAGTCTGCAGCTATGCCTAATTCTGTCCTGTTCACAGTAAAAATAACAACGCCTGTCCTTTGACATGGCCATTTTAGCATTTATGTTGCAAATGACTGGCATAGCAACTTGATAGAAAAAGACATAAAGATTCTTCTTGTATTCCAGCCATTTTGATCTGGAGATAAAAATGACCAACTTGTGAACGTAGTAATATCTGGGTCATTGAATCAATTTTGCTCCAATTTATGACTGTGCAGGGAAATGAAAATGGAAAACAGACAAATAGTCTTTAAGTCCTGTTAACAGATTATATCCATCACTCACACTCAGCTTTTCATTTTTAGGGATATGAATACCATGAGCACTGAACACGACTCTCAGCTCATAAATCAGTTTTGAAACAAAAATCTTTTGAGGTCTACAGGGAATATTTACAGAACTGCTGTATAAACCAGCAATACAGATGTGCAAAAAGCAGATGAAGATTAAATGTTATATCTATAACCTTAGACTTCGGATAGTTTTAGGAAGGGTGTTATCATTTTCATAGGCTGACAAAGGCAGAAACACCATTTGTTCTCTCCCTCGTTCGTTCTTAAGATTTCTGAGATTGTTAAGCGCTACTAAATTTCATCAAGGAGCAGAAGTGCCAATCTACCAAATTAACTGAACCTGCTCATGAGAAGCAGTGATTTGTATTTTATTAGAAAACCTGTATGCATGGTGGATAGCAGTTTCAGTATTCTTCTTAGTTGCAGAGAAATTCAAGCTGATAGAAGCTCAATAGATTCTGCTCTCCGCCTGTTCAGCTGTTAAAGGAAAGAACATGTCAAATCATCCACTGATAGGGTAACGTGTTGCCAAGACCAAGATATTTTCAGTTAACATTTACTTATATACAGTATAGAAATGTCAGACTTAAAGCATGTTACCATGTTCCCTTATTAATTTGGTTTTTTGTTTGTTTATTGAGATATTGCTTCCACAGGCCCTGTTGAATGGTGTTCCTGCTAGAAATGTAAAGCAAAAGCTTGTTGCTGTATTTTTTTCTACAGGCTTCAGTTTGTTAATCTGCTAGGTGCCTTGCCTGCTACTCTACTTGAGCAATATCATCTTGGACTGGGACTGTAATTGGAGACGTACAGGGTGTTTCATGAAATGATGTTGGCAATTTTAGTAGCTTTGCTCTGTAAACTGTCACTGAACGAAGTGCTGACCAGTGCTAGGTGGCTCTGTGCCACTGGAGGGTTTGTCTTTTCCAAGTGTCCTCAAAACATTCAGGCATAAAGAGTTTTGCTGAACTGTGTAGTTAATTTCTGCCTATTTATAAGATTTCCTGGGGAACATGTAGTATTTTTTGCTCATTTCTGATCTCACTTGTTGAGTAATGCCTTTAGCTCAAGCTGTCTACATTCCTATAACTAACTGTATTTTGGCTGTGGCAGAGATGATTGCTGATTATGAACAAGGGCAGATGCGGTAACGCTGACCTATACACAGATGTTCCATTGTCTGTCTTGAGTGGGATTTTAGAAAAAAAAAAAAAAGTTTGTTTTCTCAGTTGTTTCTATATCAACAAATAAAATAGTCCCCAAAAATATTAGGCATGTACAAAATAACAGTATCTGACTATGTTATGCAAGAGTAGCATACCAGTTCATGACTTGTAGCTTATTCCGTATACTGAAGGGAACTCAGCTGGAGGGCAGTGAGGGTGCAGGGAGTTGTATTTTCATCCTGTTGTACTTCCATAGCATAAACAGAGTCCAGCTGCTTGCTTCCAATCTATAGCTAATTTGCACGTATAGACTTGCAGTTTTGTCCACAGGACAAGAGTCTGATCAGCTGAACTAAGCCCACCTTGCTGCCAGAGTGACAGTGTTTTGGTAAGGCTGCACCTAGCACAAAATTGGGGTGTGTGGGGGGTGGTAGGTTCAATGAAATCTAGTCCTGCTTTCTGTGGGATATTCTGAGGTTTGCTAAAGACACATCTTTACACCTTCACCGCTTCTTGATTCCTTGGAGAGTAAACAGGTTGGTTTTACTTCTGTTGCTGACAGACTTTTTTGAAGTTTGGAGTAGATTTTAAATAACCCAGCAGAGAAACCTCTTCCTTCTCTGTCACACACAGACATGATTCTGTCCTGGTAGAACTTTTGGAAGGGAGCTGATGTGTAACCCGAAAGGGGAGCTGGAGCTAGGGATCTGTGCCAGGGCGATGGAAGTGTGGCAGATGAGAGCTGTCTAGAAAGAGTCAAGTAAGGAGGGAGAAATGCAGACTGGCTGGCCACCTTGGGCCGGAGGCAGCGAGGAAGGAATTGCTAGGAGAATTTTGATACGGTTCTGACAAAGATTTCTGACAGCGTAACAGTCTTTTGAGAGATAAAGCCCCCGTTTGCTGTTTGGAAAGCCAAAGGACACCTGCAGGGAGGAAGGGAGAAGAAAGTGTGGGAGTCCTGCAGTTACTTCCGAAGCCGTTCTGTCTGGAAATGACATAACGTCACCTGGCTCGCACAAGTACCACACACACTGAGAAGGAAGCTGCAGGGCTGGAGCACACTCGTTCTTGCTGGTTTTATGCTATTCAGGGGTCAGTGAGCCTGTGGCAGTACATTCCCCCTGCCCCCCCCCCCCCCCCCCCCCCCGAGCCTGCAGTTGTAGGAAATTAATCAGCTGTAGTACCTGTAGGGCCTCAGGCTCAGTGATGGTAATTTCATGCCTGGGACTTCCCATGGGGCCAGTGAGTTTCAATGCTTGGGACTCTCTGCAAACGCAGGAGTAGCCACCTTCGTGCATGCTTCATGGCTGAAGGTTTAAGTCTCTCTTTACTGCAAAGAGCAAGACTTTTTGCAGCATGAGGTTGAAAACTTGAGTACTTCCTTTCATCTCCTGGTACTTTGAGGTTTTCCACGTATGGAAATTCTTCAAGTGTGAAGCACTGTTCTTGTTTTGTAAAGGTAATGTCTGGCCTAAAGGCAGAAAGGAAGAAGCTTGTAGTGTAATGCCCGGTTGTTTTCTTTTCTTGCCACATCTGAATTCTCATAATCTTGCAATCATAACTCTCAGATAATCTGTAAATTACAAACGTTTAAATAACTGATCAAAAGGGAGTGTAAATTATACATATTTACAGGTAGATCAAGTGAGGTAAGAGTCCCCTTTTCCCCATTTCCCCTTCAAACTCTGATCCTCCACTTACCGCATAGTCTGCTGCTTCTGTCTCTGTGTATTTGATCCCCCTTTCTGCACCTCTGCCACCAACTCTGATTTTGTGTGGGGTTATCAAGAAATGATTCTCAAGGAACTGATTTAGGAAAGCAGGTTATCTGCATGTTAAAATATCAACCAGTTTACTGTCTATGAGTCTGTAATTGGTATGTCCTAAAGCAGATTTGTTATTCTGCTCAAAGCTTAGTCCAGCAGAAACAAACAGTGTATTATTTTACAGTCCAAATGCAACGCCTGAAGAACAGTGCTCTCATAGATAACTCTCAGGTATCTCTAAACACAGATCTGAATTACTGATGTGTTTCGATACTCAAATCATCACTTAACGTATCTCAAGGGCAGGCAGGTGGTTTTTTTACTGTTCTCTGAGGGTTATAACCTAAATACCATCTTCATGAAGCAGTACCTAAAGGAACAATGTTAGCATGTCACGGAAATTACTTTACTGTGATACATCAAAGAATCATGTGCTGAAGTTGTACGCGTGCAGGCTATTAGCGCTTCCTCCCCTCCACTTAGCAAGCTGTTTATCTTTTGAAAGGCTGGAGACTCTTCATTTTATTTTCCACAGATTTCCTTATGGAACAGACATTGTAAATAATATCTGTAATATGAAGCTTTGGGGATAAAAAGCGATTATATTTGTTCTTAATTTTTTTCTTCCTTCCCATCCATGTCATGTTCCACATTTGCATATGAAATTCATCTCCCACCCTTTCCCATGAGCCTTGTTCGTGTCCTGCTGTGCCCTCCCACACAACTTGGCCGATACTAAAAGACCTTTAAATCTGTCTTTGAAAATGTATTTTGGGAACTACATTTTAGACAATGTTTCTGTTTAAATGAGTTTTTCCTGGTTCCCAAATGTTAAAGAAATGTAAGACACAGAAGCTAGGAGAAGGGCAGACTCTGATGCCACTGAAGAATGTCTTTTCTGTGAGTAGGCTGCTAGAAATAATATTCCCTGGTCTGAGTTGATGAACCTGAAGCTTTAAGTCATGATATATGTATGTATATTTGCATTCAATTCCAAGGAGCAGAGGGGTAAGGAAAGGACGCGTTAGGACCAACATGTGTTGCCTATACACACTAGTAAGAAGCAGCTGTTGCTGAGATTTCTGAACCCTTACTCTCTTTGCTTAGCTCTTAGCTGGACCTTGGCTAAGATTACCCATGACTTGTTATTCTCGCAAGGAATTAAATGTAGGGCATTGGAGTATCTTCCTCGCTATTATTTGTAGTGAAGTTACACATTCAGCCCCAAATGAAATTCGGGACCAATTTTACTAAGCATGGTACAGATTTGTAAACTCAGTGCTGTTTCTCTAAGTAAAAGTAGGAAACAGCTCTACAGGTGGTTTTTATAATTGCCCCAAGAGACACTGCTGAAAGCCACGAATAGATCTTGTCTCATCATTCTCAAACAAATGCTCTCACCACTAGAACAGGCTGTAATACAAGCATATTTTAGCACTCTAGTACAGTGATGCCAATCCCTGTGATTAGAACTCATTTTTTTTTAATTTGTGATTGCTGCAGTATTTGACATTTTTCTTCAAGTGTCAGTTTCTGTACTCAAGCAGCTGAATAAAGAATCTCAACTTCCTTTAGAAATAAGTTTCAAGCCCTCATAGTTGCAGAAAATTGCTTGAAAACAGGGTTCATTGATTGCTTTATCAGTTGGTTTTGAAGACCAGAATGTTTGCATTCTTTCTTTTCTTTTTTTTTTCATCTTTTTTGACAGCTGTCTCTAACAATCACTAAATTAAATATTACTCAACTTTCTCAACTGATTTATGACTATGTGGTCATTTGTTATGGCTTTGCTGCAGGAAAAAAAGCCTGTAAGGGGAAACTAGCATGTATTTTTTGCATAGTTATTGGATACGCCTCTATTAAAAGGTAGGAATGCTGAGACACACTTAGTGTGCATCCCAGCTGCAGTAAGACATTTCTGATGGTCCATCACAACCACCATACCATCTGCTTTTTCCAGGCTATTTATTCCATCCTTGTCTAACCTCTTTCCTTTCTGCTTTAAAAGCAAGGACATTTTCTCAAACCTGTTGCCATTCACTAAATTCTTTTTTAAACCCATTCAGGAAAAATTTATCTGGGCTCCATCTTGTTAAATATTCTGTCACTGGAGCAGCTATGGCTTCTGAAGGAGGAAAATCTTGCTATTGATTAGAGTGGTGACAATGTGAGCAATGGACTATCCACAGTGGAAGTGCCCCTTGCCCTCTCATTGGTTAGTCATCAACTTGTATAGGCTGCTTCAGTTTTTCCCTAATTTTGAGTGTGTGTTATCATCATGATCTACATGGAAATATCCACAAATAAAAATGAGGCTAATCCTTGACTACCTTCTTGAATCAGCACTTGAAGAATGAGACACTCCTCCTTCATCCTATCTGTAGTATTTTATAATCGTGTTTAGGAAAGTTTTTTATTGATTTTAGAAAGAGGTATGGATTTCATAGTTGTAAAAACATACATCTTTTCAAACCTCATTGAGCCCTTGCCTTCCTTGATGGTGGCGATGGGTTCATTATGCAGCACATTCTATCAGTTTTACATTTTTTGCTTTTAAACATCCTCCTTGATCTTACGTTACAAGAAGGCCTATAAAAATGCATGGCTTATCTGCACAGTACTTTGTAGCCTGGTATCACAGCTTCTCTAAGATGTATCCTCTTTAATCAGAACAGTACTGATCTCCTCTTCCTGCTGCTCATTATTATTGTCATTTGTGTTACATTATAGTGAGCGTTGCACAAACAGAACATAGCGACCAGCCCCATAACTTGTTAATTGTCCTTCATATGGAAATGTCTGTGTTCCTTTAATCATTTAAATCGATTCTTTTAGAGTCTCCTGTCCCGTGCCCCCCAAAACATGATGTGTGTGTCTTACCAATGACAAGAAATGAACAAAATGGTTTTGCAAAAAAATGCACTGCTGATTTACATAACAAAACTGCAGAACTATTTTCCTAGCCTATTTCTTAACCATTCTTGGAGGGTTTTGAAAGGAAAGGCTTTAGAGTCCTAAGATGCCTATGTGCTCCTACCAACCTCACTGTGAGAAATTTGCTTTTAGAACTGCTGTGGCATAGACACAGGAGGTTTTCATGAAACTGCCCCTAATGGCATTCTCATCTTTCTTGGGTGATTAACTCATTTAAATGCACAGAAAGTGCAAATAGTTTTAAATTGTGATTACTGGTTATATATTAATTTGCTTTTACTAACAGCCAATTCCATCTGTTGTCATGCTTCTCCTTTACCTAGCTTTCTTGGGCTCCTCTGTGTCCTTGTAGACATGTTTGTTTTCTACATTATATAATATCACCACATTTGTGTCATGCCTGTTTTCCAGATGGCCATTAAATATATTAAAAACTTGTAGTCTAAAGCCAATATAAAACCTTACGACTCTCTTTAAACGTACACAGTTTACTACTTATTTCCACTATATTTTTCCTCTTCTGGGCTAGAGCTAAACATCTTGACCATGCTGCTTAGGATTTCTAAGTGCATTTTATCATGCTGACTTTGACTTATTAGTACAAGGCTGTACAGTTTTCTACCTAGTGTAGTAAAAGTTACTGGAAATGGTAAATTTGTTGCTCATATTTCAGTGAGGAAATAAGAGCTAAGAGGCCTCTGTGAGATGTCCTTCATTCCTGCAGCTGATTCCATTCTTGTTCCAAAAGAGCCTGGTTTCCCTTATAGCTAAGGATAGAGCATATCATGTTGAGGAAGGGGCTTAGGGGGCTAGGCTTTCCCTCACAAACTGCAACAAAGATACTATTTGAAGGAATTTTATGCACCGTCTTCATCATTTAATTTAATTGTTATCTTTTTTTCCCCCCAAAGAATGCAATGTAATTGGAACATTTAGTGAGTGTTGCAAGTGCCGCTTTGCTCATGAACAAATTCAGCAGCTGAGAGCTTTGAAATAAACACTGGAACTGAGTCCTGTCTTCATTTGGAGGAACTGAAGACCAGGCTTTCCTTGGTTTGTGATTCAGGGATATCCTTGGTAGATATTTATGTTCTGTTAATGCTATTCCTCTGGCTTCTTAGCTGCATGATTTTTGCTTAAGAGAGAATCTTTTCTCGTTTAGGAGAGGAAGAGACCCTTTCCGCTGTCTCTGTGCAGCTGACGGTGCACCTGAAAGCCCCCGACGAGTAGTTGGATGTGCTGGGCAGGTCTCAGGGAAGCTTCATGGCATTGTGGTGTTCCAGGGTCCAGACCCAACTGCTGGATCAAAGCAGAGATGTGTGGCTATGTGTCTCAAATAAAGAACCAGCACACTGCAGGACCTGTGTTTGCTTCAGGAGTATCTCACATATAAAGCATAACCTTGCATAAAGATGTGTATGCTCGCTCTCTTCTCCCTCTCTCTTGCTCTCTAATAGTTTTCCCTGAGATTCTTGAACAACAGAGCAGATGGAAACTTTATTTAAATTTAGAAACCGTGAATACCACATGCTGAGCTCAATGGAGCAATTCAAGTTGGTTTCCCTTAAATGAATTTTTTTTAAATGCTGGATTCCATTTAGAATTTTTAAAATAGCATAAACACATGATATAAAGCATTTGAAAATACCTGTATTCCTTACCATATAATGCCTCACTTGTATATAAGTGTGAAAATGTGTCCTAAACAGATCAAATTTCACAGCTCGTAGTCCTGAAGGACATTAACACTCCATTATTTATTAGATCCATTATAAAAGAAACTCCTGCACTGTCCCTAAAGAGAGAAAATCTGTCATGGTTCCCAGGAAAAAGAAGCAAGGATTATCCTTGAAAGCAATCAAAGGAGAGAATAGTTTTTACCAACTTGTCAGTGGAGTTGCCATGGGCACCAGCCAGGAGCCTAGGTTTAAATGTCAGATTTCCCTTCCACTACTGTCTATTCTTTTTCTTTTCCTTCATTTTTGTATTCATTCCATTATTTTATTCTTTTTTTTCCTTTTTATAAGAATTTCTCTACCCACATCCCTTTTTTCCTAACACCCAGTTTCGTTCGCTTCTTTTTATGCCTGTACTCTGACATCATGCCAATCCCAGGTAAAGAAATCTGGTTTGGTTTTGGTTTTGTTTGTTTTTTTTTTTTTTTAAATTAAGACAAACAATATGTTCTTGGATACTTGTTTGAAAGTCATTAGCATATTAATATTTGTCCAGCAAATAAAAAAGAAAAAAAAATGCATTAAGAGACTGACACAGTTAGGGAAGAAACAGCAGCATAGAGTCAGCAGCAGCTCCCCTTCAGCATTATTGCGCCTGGTTGTTCAGAGACATGTGGTACATTTCATTATTTGCTAAAATATTACACAGAGGGGGATGGGGAGAAGGAAAAGACCAGAAAGAAAAAAGCTCACATCTGTGGTAACGTCTCTGCAGGGGGAAAAAAAAAAGGCAAATCCTACCATTTGTGGAAGGTATTCATGTGTTGCCGGCTGGCTAAACTACACATCAATTGAATTAATGTATCCGTTAAATCTAGATAAAAGCTCAGAAGAAGCAGTTTAGAAAACACTTTTTTCTTTTCTGTTCTTTTTTTTTTTCCCCCTTAATTCCTCTAAGCTGGCACAGGACATCTGGTTTGGTTTGGTTTTGTATGCTGGGTTTTGTTTTGCCTTGTGTGTCTTCACTGTCAAAACCCCAAACAAGCCCAGCTGCCTTAAGAAAAAAAAAAAAAAAATCCATTTGTGTTTTGCTTACTTGTTAATAGCGTTAGCATGTAAATGAACACATCCAGGCTATAAAGTGAGCAATTCGTGAGTGGGTGGGAAGTTCACACCTCCTTTGGTGCTATTGTTTCAGGCTGACTAGCTGCAGGCTCAGCAGGGCCAGAAGAGTACAGCCCTTTGCATAAATGAAGGCAATAGTTGGAAAAAGAAAACGGAATTTTTTTAAGAACTGAATAATGCTGTCATTGGCTGGGTGACTGTAACCTCCATTTGGTCACTAAGTTTGCTCTGGAGAACGAAGATAAAATTGTAGTGCTAGCAAATATTCAAATGTGGATCCTGGTTTTAATCTCGGAGTTTATTTTCACACTGTGTGCTTCACTGTGGCTGTGGAGAATGTGATAAATTAGTGCTTGTGGTTTTGAAACCCATTTCTGATCTGCCTTCCTATGATCCTGCCTTGCCTTTAAGAAGCTCTGAGCATGTTTCCATGTGAATTATTGACACATAATTGACGATGGGTTGCTATTGACTTGAAAACTGGGTTGTTAATAGGATGCAAATTTTCAGCATGCGTATTTTTAATCCAAACTGAAGTTCCCACAGTGGTTTTGAATTAAGTGATTTCTTATTCACTCTTGTGAGTCATTTCTATGTTCTTGGTGCACATAGCAATGGTGCTGGATGGTAGAAAGATGCACAATGATGAAGTTCGGACGACTGTGTTACAAAAACAGAAATCACTATTTAGAGGCCAAGGCAGCCGTGAGTCCTCTAGGCCTACGGCCTTTGGTGTTTCACGTCACATACAATCCTAAGGTCTGTTACCTTAAGACCATCCAGCCCTTGAAACAGATACTTCAGGAATCTTCCTGTGCAAGGGGGAGGAGGGTGTGAAAGTTCAGTGCCTACAACAAATCATCTCAAAGATTAGGAGGTAGTATCAGTGACATTTATTGAAGAGCACGAAGATTCTTACTTGCTAAAGGCTGTGAGGTGGTAGCACTGCCGTAACCAGTTACTTTGATTTGGGTTTCATCGGGGCGCAACTTGCAGGGACTGAGAGCAACATCACGGTGTGGCATGCTGAGTGTTCCTACTTTGCCAGGTAGGTTAGTCCTTGCCATGGGATTTTGGTGACTGATTTGTGCTCTACCCTGAAGAACCTCAGCAGCCGTTGGGGGTGTTAGGGAACAGAAATGTCCTGCTTCCTCTCAGCTGGGCAGTAACGGGTTCGGTGGTGCTGAGGGTTGAAGACCTCAAAGGAGCTCCTGGAAGCTCAGTCGCAAGCAGAAGTGTCAGCTCCTTTCTCTAAAGCCTTGGCATTCAGCCATTATGGAGAGGTTGAAAAAGAAGTAGTAATATTCAGGGATCCTTTGGAGAAAGACTGAACAAATGGAGCACAAGCATTTAGAGAGAAAAAGGAATAATCTATTCTCAGTGGGTTTTGTGGATGTAAATAGAACGGGATGACAAATAAAGGACCACAAACTGCAAAACGGGAAAATGAAAATTAAGCATTAAGAAGTTCTCTCAGATAGTAAAGGTTAGTTAGTTGCTGAAATAGATTGCCTAGGGAAGCTGTGAAAGGTTTATCATCAGAAGTTTAAAGAAAAAAAATAGGAGGCAATGTCAAGAATGTCTTGAGTATCATTGCTAAAGAAAAGTGCTAAATATTAACTGTCCTATCATGGCACACTGGGAAGGACTGGAGCCCTTCTAGCCTGAGTTTCCATGAAGATCCACCATTTCAAATAGCTGATGAGAAGTCTGGCTTAACGACAGCAGTGGCCTGTCTACTTTTTATTTAGAACCATAAATTATTGATGACCCTGATTCATGAAACCTCCACTCTTAAGCAAGCCTAGGAGTCAGGTCAGTAACAACTCAGAAACCTTGACTAATTTAGTGGGAAACTTTATTTTAAGATTTTATACAAGCGTGCATCACCACAGTAATTTAAAATCTTGTATGTAAAATTATAGCAACTCTTTTCCTGGCATCTCTGAAACATCTTTGAGAGTGGAGATTCTGGGTATGCTAGACGTTTGGTACTATGTCTTTATTTACTAATTTTTTTTTCAAAAAATGGCAGGGAATGTGTTTCTTTCAGAAAAAAATAATTTATCCTGCTCAGTAGGATAACTGAATGATTCATTCTGGTATTTTATTTGCAGTCTAAACCTAAAGTAATCTTCATCCTCCAATGCAATACAAATAGTCTTGCCTTTTTATTCTTGTCCATTCAAAAAATCTGTTTTCATGTCTTACTGCATATCTTAATTTCATTTCCATTGAAGTATAATCTTACTCTGAAATAAAATATATTAAAATACAAATAAAAAAAATACTTAGAGCTTTTTTGCCCAAGATTTCCTGTTTCTTTACACATAAATTAAAATCAGACTCTGTATGTCATTCACATGTGTCATGCCAGTGAAATCCACGTGAATTGCATTCTGCGGGGGCACCAGCCTTGTAATGGAGAGATCCCAGCCCTTCTAAGCAAGATATACAAAGAAGGAGAACAGTAACTGATTGTGACCATAACATCTAAGATTTTTAAGTCAGAAACCTCTTTTTTTCTTGTCTGTAAATGAAGGTATATTTCTTTGATTCTGCATACGTAATAAATAATGATGGCAGTTATATAAAATCAGGCATGCTATTCTTCATTTACGTAAAAAAGTGTTATTCTCTTTCTTTTCATGCCCTGCCAGTGTCATTTTGGAAACACTTTGCTATGGAGCAAATGGCAATGGAAGTGTAGCCACCTTGGCCTTCAGCCATGTGGGAGTGTAGAAACAGGAAATCAGATTACCAGACAGAAACTAAAGTTGACATACGAACATAGATTAGTATTTACAAGATGAAGCTTATTACCTTGTTATTAGCAGCTGTCAAAACCAAGAATTCATATCCTGGTCCAACACTTAAAAGAAACAACTCGATAGGTGAATCAATATGAAAACTAGGGATTTACCCTGAAGCATCAGTGAAGGTGTATGTCTGATACGTGTGATTAACCTTAAACTGTTACTGTGCAATGCCATTTACTTTGGTAGAAGTTGGGAAAATAACTGCTAAAATTGGCTTGAAATAGAAAGCTGCATCAACAAACCACCTTTTCAGGGACGTTACAAAGCCACTGTTTCCAGTGGCTGTCATTGATACCGTAGCAGCACTGGAAGCCCTACACAGTATTTAGGCTCTGCAAAATGTGCTTCCTTTTCTGCTTTGATTTATTATGTGACAGTGTTAAAAATTTTAGCAGGGTTTGTCCTCATAGAAATGATAATTTACAGCGGAAAGCTTCTCACCTGAGGTGCCCGACCTGGGCAATCTCAGATGTAGCACATATGAAACGGCTTATTGTGTGAAGTGCTAGCTGATACCAAGTGTAAATCAGAAATAGCATAAAATACAGGGTAGCTATTCCATGACAAGGTGACTGCCCACAAACTTCCTTGCCTAGCTAACAGATACCAATATTCAGATAGAAAGTAGAAATAAGTAGGAGAGGGAACAATTCCAACTCTGTGCTCAGCTGGGGAGGAGGGAAAGTGGAAGGAGGAAAGGCTGTCAGACTTAGCTGGTTAACAGTAAACAGCTTTGACAGTTCTAGCGTTGTTCCTGCCTGGTTTCAGCAGCTGTGTGTGATCCAAGAGGTAAATGCATACCTCATCACATCTCAGACCGTGTCAGGCTGCCTAGAGCATACTGCAGTGTCATTATGGCCTGGGCATCCTTCCCTTGCCAAATGCAAGCACAGTGTGCCAGTGGCTTGCCCTGACCTAAAGCAAGGTTTCACTGAGGTATGCACCCAGAGGTGGGAATTGTGGAATGAGCTATTCCCGCTCTCTGACGGCACCTAGCTGGGTCTTACAGCTGTAAGTATTGCAATACAGTTTGATGCTATAAATGTCTTAATGTCAGGACTGTGAACTTCCCGTGGTACCTGTTCTATTACATGTTTGATAGCACGCAAGTAATTCCTTTCTAATGACTGAAGACAAGCTTCCAGAAAGCCAGGTCCCAGTAAAAAGTGAGCAGGTGAAGTCATACTAGCATGCTAATTAGAACATAGGAATTGTCCTATTACAGGGGTCCATACACCTTGGTATCCCCTTTCCACCAGTGGGCATAAGCAGATGCTTTGGGAAGAATAAAGTCAAGACAGTTTCTTAAAATTGTTTCGGCCCTGACCTAATGGCCACTCCCCAAACTTGCTAAAATGGATGTGGTTTCTATGTGGTTAGTAACACTTAAGGGTTTCCATGGACTTCTCAGGTTTGCCCTGGAGTCCCATTTAAACTTTAGCATTCACAATAGCCTTACTCCTCATATGGAAAAATTTCTGTTTAGATGGAGAGCTATTCATGCAATAGGATTTATGCTATTAACTAACTGTGAAAATACAAAGCAAAATACTGGTCTCTGTCTGAAAAAGGGAAGCCATCTGACAATGTAGACAAAACTGCCTGATAGGGGCCTGCATGTTAACATCTATCATCCTTAGTATTTTAAATGTGCTTCATCATGTTGGGTTCACAATTTAGCGTCTCTGCCCGTCAGAGAACAGTGTCATCGTGGCATAGTTAAAACATTTGTGCACATGCTATAGAAATTACCAGATAATTTAATAGACTTCATGTGGCAACAGCTGCCCTTCTTATGATGCCAGTGTTACAGATATGAAGAGTATAGAAATGAGAGCAAAGAAAAGAAATCTAAACTAAGGGGTGAAAGGGGGAGAATGGAACCACTGCAAGATTTGTCTTTCTGAAAACTGCCTGCTTGCTTTTCAGATCTATACTGTTTTTTCCCGTTGACAAGCAAAGCTTGGGAATAGTAAGTGCTGCATGAATTAAATCCATCAGACTTGACTGACTGGATACCATGTACTGGATCTTCAAGCCAATCTGGGTTCTATCAGTGTGCCACTATTGATTTCTGTGCTTTGACAGAAAATAGCTGAGAGACGAATGATGGCGGGGGGAGGAGCAGGAATCCTACAAACATTTTTTTGTGTTGCAATAGCTAGTAGCTAATGTAACACCAGATTTCCCCTATCTAAAATACCACTGAGTGTGTGAGCATGGTTTTGTACCTATCAGTTAACAAATTTTAAACATTTCTCTGTTGATACTGCACACTGTTCTTTTGTGTCTCTTTAAGAAAGGAGTGTTGACAGCAAACCAGGAGGGTAGTTATTCTTGTCCACCTACAGCATGTCTGTTCCAAAGCATCATCAACTTCCCCCTTTGCAGTACAGCCATTCTGTGTCAGAGATACCAGGCATGAACTCAGATGAGAATGTAAATCTGTCCCATTGAAATGGAAATTGTCAAAGATGTTGCACGGGTCTTTCACCAGTCACTGTTTATTTCACCCTGTGTTTTTAATTTGCGGACAAGTACTAGTTTTGAAAAGTTCCAAAAAGCATTTTATTTTCTTTCCCTCCTCCTTTTTTTCTTGTTTTTGTGTCTTCTATTTTACTTTGTGTAAGAAAGATCAAATCCTGTCCCTGGCTGGACCTAGGAGGAGAACTGGGGCCAAAAATGCCCAAGAGTTGGCTTGCATGCAGAGTAGCGGGGACTCCTGATGGAGTACTGGGGTCTACTTGTTTTTTTCTGATGAACTGTATAATAGAGCAGCAAATGTTGAATATTCTGTAGAGTGCACTACAAATTGCTCCTGGGCACAGCGCTGTGGTAAGACTGGGGAATGGGAGGTTTCAGCTGAAGTTTTGCTCTTTGCCTTGTGCCACACTCAGGTAAGACATAGTACCTTTCTGCCTTGTCATTCAGCTCTTCACTTTATTAATCCTCTGGGGCAGGACTGTTTCTCCTGTGCTTGGCTAGGACCTGGAATAAAGTTTTCCTGCGGGATCTCTAGAAGCCACTGTAATTCAGTTCATCAGTGCTCAAAAGGGAGTTATGTATGAATGAATGTGCCAGGCAGGTACACTAATGAAGTTCAGCACCTTCTGCATGCAGGCAGGAGAACAAATAGGTTTTACACCATGCTGCAGTCTCCTCTAAGGTTTCTAGATTTCCTTTGGATTTCTTCCTTTTGAATACTTCATTTTTATTATGATTAAATCATAACATACTGTTAAAGGATTTCTCCGTGCAGAAGTGAGATCCAGTTGGGTTAATCTCTATGAATATCTGTAGCATATTTCACCTGAGCGGTTACGGTCATTTTGGATAAACTCTGCATTTCTTCAAGGGTAGATATATGTTGCTGAAGGGAATGTATGCAGCAGTCACTGGTTTGCAAAACATGCTGCTCTGTGACATTTCCTACAGATGGCTCTGTTAGGGAGAAATGTTAAGCCTTAGGATTTTATCTCTCCTAAGGGATGGAGAAGACTTTATGTATCTTTCTTCTTTCTACTGTCCAAAGTACTACATAGCGTAGAAAATAGAAAACAGTAAATCATTTTTACATTTAATAACATACTGTATTAACCAAGTACAGATCTGATTTCTGAAACCTTTCAGTATCTGAAGCGGAAGTTCCTTATTAACAGAGGAGTCTGCTCTAAAAACTCATTTGTATAGTACCAACTTACAGTAATTCCTCATAACTTCCAAGTAATGTATTCTAGGAGAAGAGCATCACAGATCTCCCCAGAAGGTACGGCTTCATTTAACTGGCATGAGGGGACAGTGCATATTGGTGGCCATTCAGGAATGCAGGGTGCTAATGGTGGGAGTTGAAGTCCCTTCCTCTCATGTCAGTTTGTGCCTTTCACTGGTGTAATAATAGGATTTTGAACAATTATTTTTGAAATCAGACATGGGAACGTTTGGGAGAAACACAGTCTGTCATGTCTGTTGTTCGCAGTAGTCCTTTGTTTAAAAAAAAATCCCAACAAACTATATAAAATAAATCAGTGTCACACTCTAAAACCCAAATCTTCTTCATCATATTTGTATTTTATACGATACAGAAAATGTTTCCTTGCCACATATAAGCCCCATCTCAAGGCTGTTGTTTCAGCTCCTTTACAGCATGCCTATGGCACAACGGCTGGTTTTGGTTCCCTGGAGGCAGCTAATTTCCCTCTTACAAGTTGCCGATGCCACAAGGCAGAAGTGGCCTTGTGAGGAACTCTAAGGAACAGACTGAATTCCCAAATCCCTTCTAGGGTAGCAGCATCATCCTTTGTGCTTCAGTACTGTGTTGTGGCCGTTAGAGGTGGTGAGCTAATGAGACCATGTCTGACGGGAATTCTTACTCCTCTACAAGACCTGTCCCATGCAGTCTGGTCCAGAACCAGGTTCTCAGTCTGTCTAGAAGGCTCCCTGAAAGGTGGCATCTCTTTTTCAGCCCAGCACTGTGAGACAGCTTAGACAGCTTGTGATTAAAAGCTTAAGAATTAAAAAAGGCAAAAAAGCTTTGGTAAAAATGAGAGCTCCTTCTCTATGAGCAGTAAAACAGTATCAGAGCAAAAGCCTCGGGATGTACTGCTATGTATATTGCACTTCCTCAGTAACTCAATATTTATGATAAGAAATTATGAAAATCAATTTAAGTGGCTACTGTTTAAAAATACTTTTCCAAGTGGTTTCTACTTTAAAGTTGTCTGCATATTCACTTTCAGAATTTTTGGGTATACTTCATTGAAGAAAATATTTTTTTCTTTTAAATGTTCTCAGAATGAGACAAGTTCACTATTTCAGCCCAGGTAACAGGTGCTTTTTGTTTGAAGAGTTACAGACTCCTGTGTATCATAACAGTCCTTAGACAGCTTGATGCACCACTGACTTAACATTTTCAATATGAATCTCTCTTTATTTTAATGTTGTCTTAAAAATAATGGGGATTTCTTCAGCCTCTACAGGTTATTGTGGTAGCTGTCTTAGGTTGGAGGAGTTTACCTTCACTGAATTAAGAAAACTTCTCCACCTTCAAGAGCAAAGTGACAAAAAGGAGTTCTCAGCATCTCTGGTTCCAGTGAAAACAACATGCAAATAGAAACAAAGATGTTTCTACTTACAGAGCAACTGTTCCTAAGACATGATTAAAAATGTTCAAATTTCCAGTAATGTATATATAACATATTCCTGTCATCTGCAGCGTATTGATAGGAAACCTTAAACAGCAGATGCTCTGTGGGACTTTTAAACTGAAGTCCAATCTATATAGGAGACAGAACTTAGAATGAGACATAATGTAGTTGTGAGACAAGACATCACAGGCAATTTCCTGAAAGAAAGAGTGAGATTTAATCGCTTTGGGCTACTTCTGCAGCTACTGCTGAGGCATGTTAGTTGCTCTGTCAGAGAGGGAGATGCTTGTCAAGATTGTAAGCAAACTGAATTGCTGCCAGCTCACAGACAACAGATGATTCTCATAGACCATTTGTTTTATTTCTGCGCATTTCGTCTTGTGCTTTGCTGTTTTTCTAAAATCCATGGCCTTTTATGTTATGACAACAAGGCATTAGCAATTATTGCTGTTAAAGTGCTCCACACATAAGCAAAGCCCCCTCTCTGCCATGTTTGGGAAGACTCAGAACTCAGTTTGGTTGTTATCTTTTACCGGTTCTAAAAGTTCTAATTCTAACAGCTTTAATTACCTCAGGGAAGTGATTTTACAGTTTTTGATTGCTAAAAGTAATTTTTCAGCTACATGGAGTAGCCAGTCTCGTGTTACATTAAGTGGGATTTGACTCTCCCTGAAAGACTTCCAAGACGTTGGAACAAGACATAATGGTGCAGAGGTGGGTGACCACTGCTTCCTAACTGCCAGGCACAGAGAGATGAGGGGAATGAAATCCACATTATCCCATATTTTCTGCAGCTCACGTAAAATACTAGCCCCAATTAGCATTCTTGTTGCCGGTCTCAGCTAACATTCTGTTGCAGCAGTGTGAAGGAAAAGCGATACCCGGCAGATAATCAGCTAGGTAATTACTCAGGTAATTACTAGGCAGTCATTCCTAGTCCAAAGGCAAGACATGGACTGTCTAACCAGCAGCTCTAGGACCATTCTGCCAACCTCCATGCTGCGTAGTGGCTGCCACTTCTCAACAACATTTATCCAGTTTTCCTCATGCTATCCTCTCCTGTTGGGATTATTTGCAGCCTGCAGTCTCCATCTTGATTTCTAGGTTGATTGCACAGATTGTAACTCAGGGCAAATTTGGCAGAAGGACTACAGGAGGTAAGGCAAGGAGAGACAGATGGGTGAAAATGACATTGACCCAGTTGCCTTGTCTGAACTAGATGGAAAATTATCTCTTTGTCCCATCACTCTCCACATATCAAACAAATAAATTTAGTGTTCCTATATTAGTTCTGCGGCATCATTTCCACGGCCCAGGGATGAGTGTTCCTGAAGTGAATGCTATCCTGTATAATCATTTGAAGCAAGCCTCACTGTCACCAGCTTTACTTTTCTCTCCTAATACCTCCAGCCAAGCATCTTCCCCAGCTCAGACCCTTGCCACTGGCTAACAGCACCAGCTAAAACACTCAGCAAAGGCAGTTAACATGGATTCCACACTGTGCCTTGCATCATCTGATGTTGATGTGCCTCACTAGCAAGTTGTACTTCACTGCTTGGGAACCAGTGCTCTACTGTAGTCCAGGATGCTGCAGCAAGAAGTCATGAGCAAATTCTCATTTTATTTGTATTGTCTGGTGAAGGAGGAAAGTAAGTAATAAATTGCCTCTAAAAAATATAGCTTTATTGTAGGACATAATTCAGGACAGTGACCTAACTGGAATCTCTTTCCAGGATAAACATCACAGATATCAGTATACTCCTAAAAGTGGGTAAAGGATCTAAATTTTTTTTCTGAAACACCACAGCTATTATCAAGAGCAAGACCGTATTCCAGGTGATTAGCATCCTGCAGACCACTTAGTCTTATCTAGGGCCATGTTATAAAGGAGACTGAAAAAGTTAAAAATTTTAGGTTTCCATGTCAGTGAATTGGGAAAGGCATCACCAGTTTCAGTGCATAACATGTGGGAAGAAGAAAAGGTGGTCCAAAGGATTACGGCTAGAGAAGGGAGAGAGGGTGTGGGGGCTGGAGACCCCATTTACCAGAAAACATGAGATACCACATTTTCCTTTTAAATCAACAATTTCCATGAAAAACTCACTTCAGCACTCGAAAATTTGTTCTCGGAAGTGTAAAGGTGCAATAAGGGTGTGGGGGCAGTATTCAAATGCAGAAACCAAAGCTCTCAAAAGCATAGGGAAGTTAGTGTTGGTGGCAGAGGGACTGTCCATTCTTTCGGCTTGCTTGGCTGAGAAACCCCTCTGTTGATTTAGTGAGATTTAGTCAGGCTATTGAATTGTCAGGGTATCCATAATTTAGAGGTAGTGTTTTGCGACTGAATCTTTTTTCTTTCTTTTTTTTAACAAATAAAAGCAAATAGCATTACAATAATTCACACTCAGAAGAGCATTTTCCCATTGCATTTAATACAATTTCATTAAGTTAGCACAATCCAAATTAAAATGTGAACAAGATACTTGTTTAATATATCTAAAGCAAATTAAGTCTGGATTTGAAAAGGTGTTAAAGTTTTTCCTTTCATAAAATAGAATTAGTTCTAACTTGTCTCTGAAGTTTAAACTGAAATGAATTTATTGAAATATAAACCAATAGTTTAAATCCAAGCCTAATGCAATTAACAAAGTGAGGAAACTTCATAAGGTTCAAATGAATATTGTTGTTATGCTTACAAGCTGAGGAACAAATCAGTGTAGCAGTACTGAAATTATTAGAGTTTCAATGGGTAACCCCTTTGAAGTTTATGACCGTGGGAGAGGCCAGGAATAGGGAAATAAAGAAATACACAAATATGCAGAAAATATTCATATTTTTAGTAAACTTAGGTAAATTTTGACAAGTGTTTAAGGCGTGATATTAATATTTTGAACTGATATTCATATTTTGAACACATTATCTGAAGTCCAGTATTGGGTGTAAATATGAACTAGCACTGCAGAGATGTCTTATTTGAGGGTTACAAATTCTCTCTTCCTGTGTTTGCATTCTTTTGTTTCTGTTCTTCATACCGTGTAGTGAATGAGTTTACTAAGCCTAATGTGCACACAATTGGCAAACATAATATGTAAGCACTTGTCTAAATTGCTGAAAACCAATTTTGAATTTGGGAATGTGACTATTTGTTCAAGAAGGTAATTCAGTTGTAATGAAAAACACCATACAGACCATCAAAACTAAATGACAAAATACAAACTGAAAATATCAGACATCAAAACAAGCAGCCTGATTTAGAAAATGTTGAAATTTGATAATTAGGTCACTCTGTTGGGCAGCTGATTCTGAATTTAATCCTAAATTTTAGGCATCTGTTTTGGGAAAGGTTTGTGCTCTCAGCCTCAGTTTTTCTTTTTGTGAAGTTGGAGTAGTGATGCTTCCTTTCCTTACAGAGATGGTAAGAGGATTACTTCTTTTCACACTGCTTTTAGTATGGAAAGTCCTATAAAAGCATTATCTGAAAATTTCAGACAGCTCTAGTGTTATCCTATTGCCCACTCATAGAGGCAAGTAATGGATAATTGGGTTCCAACTTACCTTCATTATATAAGAGATTTCCCATTTAACTCTATCAATAGAAAGATTAAGAGTCCTTGTTACTCCAGGAGAATAAAGTTGCATAGGACGGAAGAAGTGAATAGCAGTGAGTATAAAGCCATGGTTGTAAACCAACAGATCTGTTGCAATAAGAAGTTTCAGACTATGAAATACCCTCTCTAACCTTTATGGTCGTACTTCTAATTCAGTACATGGAGACACATTACTCTGTATCATGTGAAGCAGAATAAAGTGGCCCATTAATTGCATCAGAAGTTTACAAGCTGACTTCATATTTTCACACCTATCATGTGAAGACAGATGATGAGACTCTCCTGTGAGTTAGGGCAGAGCCAGTGGAGGGGCAGTTGGAGCTCATCTTGATTTCCATGACCTCTTTGGGTTAATAATTATACTTATCGTACCTGTGCAAGTTTTGGTGGGTTTTTTTTGGTTTGTTTTTTTTTTTTTTTTTTTTGTGATAGCACTGGCGTGTTTGCTGTGTGTACACAAGACTCTTTCTACATTAGACTTCTGTTTCATTAGAATCTGCTTTTTGCTTGTGACTGGCAAAGCCTTTTTTAGAAGTTTGGCCAAAGAAGAAGGGTAGAATTAAGTTTTCAGCCTGACACATGCATGTGCCAAGTTCATAATCATGTACACAGAAGTGAGGCGCTGTTAACTCCTTTCAGTTGTCACAGCCCGTGACACAACTGAACAGGCTTTCCCATTGGAAACTTTCTGATGGTGCTAGCAGCAGGCACTAGACCTAACTAATAATGTTTTATGAAGACCCAAAGCTGGTTTATTCTCTACCCCTATCAGGCAGAATTTTGATACAGGGGAGCAGTTAGTTCTGCGACTCTCATTGCTTTCTTTGTCTTCTTTTATCCAGGAAGCACATTGAAAAGTACTTAGCCAGCTTCCAGACAAAGTTGGTGGTTTCTGACTGTGCCGTGTCTGTAGAAAACTACATCTGACAGTGTAAGAATGTTTTTTGCACAGCTGCACGATATTTCTAAACCTTTCTCTGTATTTATCTGCAGGGACCTTACAGAAGTAATCCGCCCTTATGGCTACAAAGCTTAATTACTGTAATTCTGCTTTAATTTTGCTTCCACTGGAGTTTCTCTGCCTCATGCAGCTCTAGAGTAGCATTTATCGGCACACTTATTCCTTGGAATAAACTGATGCGGCGGGTTACCGTAGGGTGCTGTCTGCCTACAAAGTGTCAGGTAGACTGTAACTTACCCTGTTAATTTTTAAAACCTGTAACAGAGAGACAATATTGTATTGCAAGGCCACCTTTCTGTGTCACCCCCCTAAAAGCTCTCTTTGTTTTGATACTGTCCATATTTCTCAGGTTTCCACTGTCCTTTCTGTAGCAACCAGTTTCCTGTTGCTGCTGGAATGTCAAAAAAGTTATATTCTTCTAGATATTTCTGTCTATTTTGAAATCACCTAAAGGAAAAGTTTCCCCCACTACACTAATTAAGGAGCATGCTATTTGGGTAGCACTGAGGTTGATACTATCTGCATCTAGGTTTATAAATAGCATCTCTCTTTATTTGTTCATCTTTCCTGATAAAGACAAAGCTACCATGCAGTCAGCACTTCAGGAACACCAGTAGCAGGCAACCATTATATGGCTTAAATATATGGTATTGGTAGCGTCTGTATTAGAAGTGTCGTAAACCGTGATCATGCAAGGGAGTCAAGAGTTCACAATTACCTTCATCTTTCTGTGAACGAGGACTGAGCATGCCTGCTGTCCTTACAGGTCATGTCAAACAATAGATGTGCCGTGTGAGTGTAAATGCTACAACTTTTGATTTTCCAGAGGGTAGATCAGATACAGACCCACAGCCTCGTCCCATATCCCCGTGTTGTGCCCATTGCCCAGCAGAACTGCAGAGGAACGCACATAGGCAGAGAGCAGCTTCTGGAGCTGAGCTTCCTTCAGCCCCTGGAAAAACATCTCTGCAGAGCCCCACCTGGACCTCTCTAAAGACCTTATTTTTTCCTTCCTCCTTTCGGGGTGTTTACTTTGCAGCCACTCCACTGCATTGTTTACAAATGTAAAAATAATCCCTCTCAGTCTCTGAAGCGCAAACAAACTATGTTTTTTCATGGCGTACTAGCAAACCCTTAAATAACTAGGACATTGTATTGGTGATGAGAAAAGAAAGCATTTACGTGAAGAACAGCTTGCCAAACTTTATAATTTTCTTCTGCAATCAAGAGAAAAGTAAAGCCTCTAGATTCTCCTAGCACAAATTTTAATGATTATTCTGTGCTATTATTTGATATGAATTTTTTCAGTAAGACTGTAGGAAAAACATTGCTTGTAATCATCTCGTAATGTAAAAACATTCAGATGGGTCAGGCAATGTCAAGAAGGCTGGGGAACAGATCAGTAGGCAGCAAAGGTCAGCAAGATAGAAAATACATAATTATGATGTGGCCTGTTTAATATCCATGGTTAGGGAAAAGTAGTCAGATTGCAAAATACTGGTCCTTTTTTTTCTGATCTTACTGTAAATATGTTTTCCCGCAACCTTTGTATGTCTGTCTTAAAAATAGGAGTGGATTAGGAAGTAGCAGTGTGCTTACAGGGCAAGGACCTAGATAACAGCCGTGAGAAAGTATATTAGACAGTCAAGGGAAAACACTGCAAACCCAGCTTCTTAATTGTAGCATTTTAATGATTTTCAGAGGCAAAAAAGCCCTTTCAAAAGTGGATAGATGATCCCCTAAAGGAGGTTTCCTTCCCTATAGCTCCCCAACACAGATTATAATACAGAAAGGAAGAGTGTGGTTCAAAATAGTCAACCGTTTCAGTGGCATCCATCAACAAAAGGCAATGACAGAATGAAAGGGAGGAATATGAATAACATCAGTTCCTGGGTTTACACATAGAGAACAAGAGAATACATCTGCTTTAGGCTTTACATTGCCATAAAGACATGGTTGCCTGAGGCTCACTAGGGAGAAATGAGCATATTTTATGCACCAGGTACAAGAGTGGACCAGTTCATGTTTTCCAGACTTCACAGTATTGAATTATACTGTTATTTTTCAGTTGTAAACTTTTCAAATTTATGAACCAGACCTGATTAAACTACTCTGTAAAGGAGATAAATGAGGTATTTTTCCAATTAAACAAAATTACTTCTTTAAGTCGTTGTTTTAAGAGATCAGTCATTCTGTTGGGGAGGATGGAGGGGAGGATGCTTCATCATACAGAAATACTGAAAAAAGCTGCATTTTGGAGAAGGGGAGAAAGAACGTTAATAAAATTTGTAGGTGAGAGGTGCTATAAACACTACAAGAATAGAGACATAATAGAACAAAATAGTGCCTAGTGAGAAAAGTATATGCACTGGAAATGCAAAATGAGAATCAACCTGAAAAAAATGCAGACAGACATCTCCTGGGGAAATTAATCCTGAGCACATGCATTCAATGAGCAAGAGAAAATTGGGAAATGCTAGTGATTAAAGAGACCCTGAGGTGAAGCTAGTCAACAAATTAGACAGTAGTAACAGTATGAGATGGATAAACAATGGTGCAATTTTAGGATACATCATGTTCCAAATATGGTCATTTCCTGGTCAGAGAACTAGTAAAAAGTTTAGGCATTAGAGATGACTAATGTCAGAAGCAAGTTGACATTGGATTTCTGTGGTGCATGGAAGCCCTTATTCTGGTTTACTGCACTGATGAGTTTCACTCCTGCTGATTGATGAAAATAGAGATTGATTTCTCATGGTGTGAAACACAACAGCAACTTTCCTAATTATTATTTTCAATCAAATCATTGTGATTTTCCTATGAGAAGAGAAATAATTGAGAAAAATAGAGGCTTGAACCACTACATTGCTTTTAAATGTATTCAGTTTATACTTTAGTCTGGGAGGAGAGCAATCATTTCTCTTTGTCTTCTGATGGAAAACTTCCTCCTTCCTCCCCTCTTCACAATTTTTAGTAAAAAAAACTTAAGCATGATAATCTAAAAATCATCTCAATAGTAAAGAATTGCAATCACCAGTATTATCATGTAAGACCAAGGCAGACATGCACTGATTCAGTATAAAGGGCTGAATGCACAAATGCAAGATAGATCCCTTTATACCAATAAACTCCCAGTGGAGAAAAATCAGATTACAAACTGAGCTAAAGAAACACTCAAATGTCGTCCCAGTGCTTTATTTTCAAAACCCTTCTTGTAACTGGGAAATACGTCCTGAGCCAAAGGCTGTTAAAATGCATTAGTTCAGGGAAGTACTTGAGCACATGCTTCATGTTAAACATCAAGCACCATGTTGGACTCAGGGGTGATAATCTGCTGCAGAGGGCTCATTCATGTAGTAACCACCCGTAGCTTCAGTGGGAAGGACCTTCACAAGAAGCATCCAGGTAAAAGCAGACATCAACAACCTGCTCAATAAAAGTCTGCCACCCCCAAACACCCGAAATGTATTTCCTTTCCTCAAGAAAAAATTTGCTTAGACATTGGCAGTCTCCTTCGGATGAAGTAAAAAGCAATTTAAATTTCATCCATGACTAGCATTTTCTTAAATTTACAAAATGCAGAAAAAATCAGTATGTAAACATTTAATTTTTGCTTGCTGCTTTACCTGGGGCTATCACAGCCCAAATTATACTAGGGAGCCTGTTCTGCTAAGCTTTGCAAAAACGTTAGTCATCAAGAAGTTCAAGATCAGTGCTCTGATTTTTGAGAGCTGTATTCTCTTATCTCTAACCTGTGCTCAGTTCTTGTCCTGCAGTGAAAAAGAGCCTGTATGCATCTCTAGTTTATGCTTTTTTTTTTTGCTTCACACTGGGGAAGAAAAGAGACACCAAACCAAATTTTGGTCCTAAGTACATTGATCTAAATCTCTGCCAAAAGAAGTAGAGTCCCTTTCGAAGAATATTTTTCCATTGTCTTTTTCCCCATTTTGGATTCATGCTTCCCTGCCATTTGTGTCACTCATCCCACCACATTTCTTGTGATGCCTGTCACTCTCAGAAGGAGAACAGCAGCTTCCCATACAGTCTGACTGAGCAACATGACATTCGGTGGTTTTTTAATTAGAGAATACAGTTCATGGAAGAACTGTGAGCCACAGCTGATAAGTGAATGTAAAATACAGCCCTTGCTCTTTTAATCCCGCTTGCTTATTTTACATAAGAAGAGAGTCTTTGTAAGTGCCATACTGGAAGCTCATTATACAAGAGGAATAAAATTCAGCTTCTTGTTTTTATGTTATTTTTGTTGGAGACATATCCCATATAGGGATCTCAACTCTAAAGAAGCCTTAATGTAAAAGAAAGAAACAATGGGATCAGGGACAAGCTTAATTGGCTTTTTCAGATGTTTAAAACATGAGGCCAGCACATTCAACATATGTAATGTACATGAGATGAGTTTCTGGTAAAGAACTAAATGAAGGATCTTACAATGGCATACTGAATACGTGTGAATTTCCAGGGTTTGGTTTTGGGCTAAGACATTGTGTTAGGGTAAATAGTCCACAGCAGCTATTAAGAACAGTAGTACAAGGAGCGCGATGCATCTGCAGTAGTGGTGGTGAGTTTTGCTCTGGTCTAACAAATCTGGCAAAAATCTCCTTAGGTACACAGAAAAATCATTTGTTACCTGGGATTCAGGAAGATCTTCAGAAAGACTTACACTTGGTCTGCAGAACACAGAACCTAGATTTCTTCTTGTCGGATGCAAAATCTATCAGGCACGTGAAGAACTCTGATCTCCTCAAGGGCAGTAACACATGGTCCAATCCTGCTCTCACTTACACTGGGGTCAGTCAGCCCTTTGCAAGATGTTTCTGAGCCCCATGTCTTTCACATGGGCTTTGTCCTGGAAGGGCTGAGGGGCATTCATCAGCACCCTTAGTCTCTTGCTGGCAGACACAGGAGAGGGGAATGACAGTAGAATGTTGTCCCTGGAACCCACTTGGTCCCCCAACAGCTTCCGCTGTACCTCCATGTCACTGCAGAATCTTACTTGAACCGCAACGTTTCTTCTTTTTTTCTTGCTGTTTTTTTATATCCCGAGTACATTTCTGGAGCTTCATTGTACCCTGATCACTGTGTGTGTGCTGTTTTGCAGCTTATCTTGAGAAAGGTTTGTTTACAGTTGCAGAGTAGCCTCAGAATTTAAGCTACCGTAGCTCTAACAAACATTAAGTTTACTTTCCAGTGTTTACTTTTAATTTTTCATGCTTTTCTGTATCAAGTTCCCTTAGTATAACAGTGTCTGAGCACTGGGGGGGGTTGACATTTGCTCACTGACACGCAGAAATTCCAGTCAACCTCAGTGAATTTTAGATTATACCTTCTATAGGGAAGAATCAAAGATTCAACAAAGGTGGTTCAAATTGTAAGCTATTAATTAAAAATATGCACTCTTGAATGGATCAAAACTATTTCTGTAAATTTGCACTGAACTCAGCAGATAGTTTTTCCAAAAAACGAACAGCCAAAACATACGGAAGCTTTCAAAAACAAAACATGAAAAATGTTTTTCATTTCAGAATTGTATCATGAGATTAATTTTGTTGTCACTTAAAAAAAAAAAATTTAAAGCATAATAGCAGATTCAATTTGGTGAGAAAAAAACCCAAAAGAATCATTTTGGGTCAATTCACAAATTTTCTTGTTTGTTTAGCCGCTAAAAAATATCCTGAACTATAAGTTATTCTCAAATACAGTTTTTCTGCCTGCAGTTTGGGTGCAGAAGCATAACATTTTTAAAAATGTGACCATGCGCTATTTGAAGGCTTTGTATTTTTGAAGTAGACACATATATTCATTCTTTTATCCATCAGGATAGTTCAATTAGATTCAGGGGTACTTTTTAATAAGGTTACTTGCATATAACAGACCACATCTGCAAGTTTGTTTGATTAATGAGGAAAAAACCTTGTTTCTTAAACCAAGCTGCGTCCTGGGTGCTTCCTAGCAGTACCTGAAGTGCCAAGTTGAAGCTAGCAATACTGGAAAAGGTCAAAAATCTATTTCCAGGGCCCTGGTCTGAAAACTGTTACAAATTCTGCGACAGTATGCTTTTATTGCACATTAGTTTTAATAGGATATTATTGGTTTGTGAGTACCCTTTTCCCAGATGCTGCCTACAACGTAGTTTTTATTGCGTAGCAGTTTTAATGTGATTTTACTGCTTTATAAATACACTTTTCACCATTCTTTCCTTGATACCATGGCTGTACCAATATGCTTGCACATTGCCGTTACTTCTGTCTTAAAATCAAGGTTAAAGCAATCACAGTAGGGCTTTGCAGCATGAATGATAATTGAAAATGCATCTAGCAGGATGCTCTTGATATTCTATAAACAAACAATGCAGAATCTTTATTCATTATTTATCACTTGTTCTTTGTGACATTTCTTTACGAGACATATCTTTTTCCTTTCACAGAGCTGAGCCAAAGCATATGTCGGGCCAGATGCATACATTTACCTCTCTCCTTTTCTCCCACCTTGAATCAGAATCTCTTGCTCTGCTTAGGTTCTGTCTGCATATTGAACCAGCTGGTCCAGCACCAGCAGCCGCAGAGTCATTTCATCTCGCAACACGCTGCTGCGTGTTCGTCCCACTTGTCAGGCTGCTCTTTAGTCCATGTTCAGTTCTGTGCTTGTTGGTAAATGGCTGTTTGTTCTCCATCTAGCTGTTTGGGTCTAGCTCAGCAGCATCTCTGCCACCAGAAGTCCCTGGGGATACAGAAAGTTTTATGCAGATCTGACTCACGTCTACTTTTTATACCAGCTGAATCCTTAGCTAACAATGTTGTGTTTGCTTGCTTTTCTCCAGCAGGGATGAAGCCTAAAATTAAGCTATTAATTTTCTTTGGAGTTAGTTCAGAAGAATATACGTAAATGCATTTTTGCCTATCCCCTCATTTTTAACCAAAGAGATTATTGGAAACTACAGTCAATTTTTATTTCACTGGATTTGCAAAAAAAAAAAAAAAAAAAAAGCTGTTAAGCTTTTATTAAATGAAAACTGAAATTAATCATGCCTCTCCATACCCGTTTTAATCAGTTGCTTTTGATACCTATAGTTTCTCATATTCTATTCTGACTCCTCTTTAGCTCCCAATCCCTCTTCCTTCTCTCCCTCAGTTTTTGTTTTAGAACATTGCTACGTCCAGTTTTTCTCTGTCTAGCTTGTTCCTCTTAAGTTGAACTCCAGGTCTTCTGTCTCCTGCATGTATGTGAGGGAGACAATTTAACATCATAACCCTTTTTTGGCTTGCAGCAGCAGCTCAGCTGTCCTGTTCTCCAGAAGGCAATTTACCTAATTTGATTTTCACCAAACTCTTTTCCTTATGAACTCATCATATTTGCAGAGTGTACCATACAGAGGTTTTAAAATATTGGCACAAGATTGTGGTACCTTAATGCTCTACCTGTGCCCTGGTATTCCAAGATGTATTAAAAAATTTATATCAGTAAAAAATTGCTGAGCCAAAATTTTAGGCTTCTAGGTAGAAATAATCTAGATCTCCTGACTTAAAAGCATTTATCCACCGTCATTGTGATTTAGCATCCTCTTTGCAACTGATAGACTGGAAAGCGCCTATTTTCACATGATGCAGGTACACCATCCTGTTTTTTCAAAGTTTAGAAAAAATATTTATGAAGTAATTCTAACTCTTCTGCGCTTCTATTAACAGCAGATATTTGCCTCTGGTCTTCATGGATTTGAGTCTTTATGTCTTTAGCAACCCATATGAAATTCCTGTACTTTTTAACCTATTATTTGTAGGGGTGTCTATCTATCCCTCATTTATTCCAGCCCAAACAACGGCCAGTGTCTAGTCCAGTGACTCATCTGATCTCCTGCATCATCACCAAGTCACAGTAGGCTTATCCCAGGTGGGTTGTGGTACCTTTTAGGTTAGAAAGACCCTTACTGAAGTCAGTGGAAAAATGCCTGCTGACTTGAATGAGGCCCGTGTTTAAAACTATTTTTTGGCACACCAAACTGTTCTATTTTTACCTGCCTTAAAAAAAAGATAAATGATCCTTCAGCAGAGAATTGTTTTCATATTCTTTTTTCTCTCTTCTTGATTGGATTTGTTTGGGGGGGTATAGCTTTGCAATTCTGTGAGGAGTAATGTCTCACTGTCCTTTGCTCGCTCTTACATAGTGAAGCATGCTGGTATAATTCAATAAGATTCTGCTATGTACATATCTTCTGATCTGCGAAGAAACTAATTTAATTCCAAATTAACTGCTCTCAAAAGTACTTTTTTTTTTCTTCTTCATTTTAACACATTGCAAAGCTACAAGTAACTGTAGTCCAATTTTAATGAGAACAATTGAAGGAAATACCATAGGTAAATGTCAGTGCATGTCAGCGTTAGGATTTAATGGATAAAAAAAAATGCTTCTTCCATTGAGTTGTATATTTCCACCCTGTGCAAATAATTGTTTATTCAAATATATTTGTGTTAGGCCTAATAAGTTGTACAGTCTCCTGCAAATGAAATTCTTACAATGGTAAGAGTCTTATTTGCAGGATATCTGGAAGGGATTCAGATTACTATGCAGTACTTCTAATACATAGAGTAAATTAAAATATAACGTGTCCTGTTCATCCTGATGCTTCAAAAAGGGTGTTTCTTATTTCTGATGGTGAACATACTGCTAGTGACTAAAACTAGATGACCGCAAGACCAGATCTTGTGTAGAAGGTAAAAATTCTTTTTCCCTCTACCTTGTACACTGTTTACGTATATGGTGGCTGGTACAGAATACCATGCTGTTACAAACCACTAGAAATATTAATGTAACACGTCTTAATTTCTGTGGTTGTGACTCTGACTTAGGGCCAGCTTTGGATATAGCAAGGCAGGCAGTTGCCCCAGGGCAACAGGCTAATAGCTGGCAGCAAAGAGCCATTCTGCCCATGCTGGAGGAGACAGGAGACTTACCTGTTTGAGCAGCAACTACTGCCTAAGCAGCGAGACTCTGCTTTTCCTCTGCACAGTTACACATCACCATCCTGCTTCCTTCAGCAGTTTCTCTCTCCACTTATCGAACCCACAAACAAAGCAATACAGAGGCAAGAATACAGCTGTTGCTGGGAGGAGAGGATGGGGCAGGGAAAGTCTTACAGATTGCTGCATGGAGGGAGGAATGGGAATGAGGGGAGGATCCCAGGAACAGAGATGCTTCAAAGTTCAACTGGTTTAGTGAGGAAGGAAAGCGATATTGCGATCCTGTCCATATTCGTAAATTCTCTCCAGCTTCTCATTGCTCTTCAAAACCCCACTGATCTTCACCTTCGCTTCCTTAACCCAGAGTCCTCCAACTTTTGTGATCCTCCTACTTCATCCCCTTCAGTTATTTTGTCCTTGATTTTGCTTGCAGTGCTTGGAAGCATTAAAATTACTTCAGACAGGTTTCTTTGTGTGTCCTTGGTGTGTCTGTATTCATCTCTTCCCTGATATTTGCATTCTTCAGTAGACATAGTCGGTTTTGTTCTGTGTTTGTCCAGCAGTTAACAAAGTGAAGGGGTTCAATGTCAAGGGCTTTCAGGAAATAATTTTTGCAATAAATATTAGGATAAAGTGTTCAAATATTTCTACACCAAAATTTTTTTTTAACTCTAACCTTGTTATCGGTTTAAACACAAGCATTTCATCAATTTGTTACTTAAAGAAGGTTTGCTGTCATGTTCAATAGGGGTAAGGCAAAACGATTAAGGCATCCACACACATCTTCATTTGAATGGTCACGTGTTCTGTTCCTCTGGTTTTCTGCGAAGTCCTCAGTCTGTGCCTTGGTCTTGCAGCCTGTAGAAGGAACTTCCTGGCTTTGAGTAAAAAAGCCACAACCCTGACCATTTGCATAAATCACCAGCCTTTCATATTTATGATCTTAATGAAGTTTGCAAATTTTATTCCTCTCTCTTCTTCCCTCTTTACACATTCAGAGCAATTCAGAGACACCATCTCCATTCACTGTTAGAGGGAACCCATCCCAACCTGCTAACAAGTTGGAAAGGTAGAATTTTATACTGTGCAATAAAGGAAATATCACCGTGCACGTACTTATCACATGAATATAAGAACTGATTTAAATCCTGTTTGTGGCATGAAAGTACATGGATATTAAACAAAAATAAAGTTGGTATTTCCTAAAGTTTTCTGTGTTGACCTTAACTCTGAATTGCCTATCTAAGAATCAAAGTTCTAGCTGTCATCTGGTTCATATCTTAAGTAGAGTGCACATCCCTGTGTCTATATTAAAAATAAACCCAAGAGAAATAGCTTTTTCACCTTCAGTTAATTATTTTAAACTGGCTTAGAGAAAGCAGGAGTTATTTCACAGCCGCATTCCCACGTATACTGTTTCCACAGATTTCCCCCCAAAAGAATGACATGAAATAAATTACTTTTAAGGAGATATATAGCTCCATGAACAAGAACAAAGGCTCTCTTAGGTATTCCTCATAATAAGACCATGGAACTTTGCAGTAATTTCCTTTCATTTTTTGAAGTGGACTGTTCTTCAGGCTGCTCTTCATGAGTATAGGTCAAGTATCAACCAGAAGAAAAACGTGATTAACTTCAAATTATGTAAATAATGGAGGTCAAGAGAAGAATAATAAATCTCTTCATTTTTTTCAGAAAATTGAAATAAAAATAATCAAGACAGGAATTAAAACAGATTAGATTCACTGAATTTTCCCTTAAATTCTTCAAAGGTAGAAGCAAATAGGATTTGGGGTTGGTTTTGTTTTTGGGGGGTTGGGGTTTGTTTTTCTTTTTTTCTGAATGTAATTCAGTCTGATTGCTTCTGCATACAGTGAATTGAAACGAAGAAAAAGCTTCATTAGCATCACAACGTATACTTGTGCCTAAGTTCCATAATTCTTTCAGGTTTGACAAAAGAAAAAGACATGCTTTTTGGTCACAAGGATAGAAAACTAATTAAGTTTTCTTTGAAAATGACTGCAAGCTTCTCTGAAATGAGATATTTTTTTCCAGCTTTTGAATTATTTCCAGTTCCAGCATAGTCTAAAAGTTACAGACCAAGAAGACTGAACCAAGCAGAGCAGAACATTCTTGTAAGAACATCTACTGTGCCTCAGAGAATTTGTTTGTATATCTGATGGTAACATATTTTGTACTTATTTGGGTCTCAGCACCACAGACTGCTTTTAAAGCAAAGCAACTCATAAAACTCAGAAGCTGCCAAGGTTGGCTAGAGCTGTCAAGTTGGCACAACAGAAGCCCATCCAGTCATACCTGAGAGCAGAGAGGCTGTATGCCTGCTCACATAAAACCAGTCTAAATTCAAGTATGAGTTAGAAACACTAGGTTTTGGGTTTTAATCATATCAACTATCAGCGGGGTGAATGGTTTTGCAGCAAAAGATTTATAAGTGGTGTATTCCTGTACTCTCAAGCATAAATAAACTGCAGGAAGCACCATAGGTAATTTGCCTCTAAAAACACAATTAGAAAAAAGAAAAGTTTTATGATTTTCTAGGGCTCAACACTGCAGTAATTATTACAGGAATATTGTCATTAAAATCAGTGAAAGTTTTGCTTCATTGAATAAGGTCTACAGGAGCAAGATAATAATATAAGAAATGGTAAAGCATATATTAAGAGAACTAATTTGTTCTCAAAGCAGTCAAGCAAGTCAAACAGTTATCTCACCAGTGACTTTTGAGAATGTACAAAAACTGAGTTTAAGACATTTCTGACAGAATGCCCTCATGGCAGCAGCAAATGTAGAGTAAAATCCTTTGGTTTCACAGAATGACAGAACGGCTGAGGCTGGAAGGCACCTCAGGAGGTTATCTTGTCCAGTCCCCCAGCTCAGGCAGGGTCACCCACAGCAGGCTGCCCAGGACCACGTCCAGATGGCTTTTCAACATCTCCAAGGACGGAGACTCTACCACCTCTCTGGGCAACCTCTGCCAGTGCTCGGTCACCCTCACAGTGAAAAAGTGTTTCCTGATGTTGAGGGGGAACTTTCTGTGTTTCAGGTTGTGCCCATTGCCTCTGGTCCTGGCACTGGGCACCAAGGAAAAGAGCCTGGCTCCATCCAGCCGCTTTGCACCCTCCCTGCAGGTATTTGTACCCATCGATGAGACCTCCCCTGAGCCTTCCCTTCTCCAGGCTGAACAGTCCCAGCTCTCTCAGCCTTTCCTCATAGGAGAGATGCTGCAGATGCTCCAGAGAGGTGCTATTGTTTGCTTTAGGCACTCTGGTTTTGCTTTTTTTCTGCCTTTATATGAAGTCCGATTTGACCTATCAGTAGGGAGCGGTGCAGAGGTGCAGTATCTGCTAGGTCAGCATGGTTTCTACCCGTCTGGTAGAGGTAATGACTTAAATGCAGGGATGTGCATGTTAGGTCCTTTACTGTTCTCTTAAATTCCCTTAGACTCCATTCATATACAGATATGTCTCAGATGAGGTAATTTGTGTGTCAAAGAACTGGAGGAAAAGGCAGCAAAGGTTAAGTTACCTTATTTATTGGTGGACCAAATGTGATAGATGAAGGAGAACTGTAGCAGCAATCCCATCCAGCACATTTTTCTTCTAGCTCTTACAACTCTCAAGGGTCATTATGGATTCCCACACTTTAAGATTACTCACTTAAATCCCTTCACTCAGCCTATCCCAGCAGTACAGTCCAGTTTCACTGCACAGATCTGGTATCACTGGATCCCTGCTATCCTGAACTTTGCTTACTCTTGTCACTTTATGACCCTTTACATCTGTGTCCAGGCTTCATATTTTTGAGTCTTATTGCCTTCACTTAAAAGAGGAACAAAAAATGTAGTAATATATCCTACTACTTGGAAATCCTACAAAGGAAAACTGTTTTTTCTCATAGAGGTAAATGAAATTCAGCAGCAATATGGATGTAGGCTCTGCTCATTCTAAAAAAAAAAAATCTCTTCTCTTCCTGCATTTCTCCTGCTACAGGAGATACTGAAAATGAGCCTTTAAGACTGAACTTCAGTCTCACGGACTGACTGGAGTACAGGAAAGGTTTCATTATGCAGGAATATTTGAATAAGGCTTAATAGATATTTTTCAGCCACTTGAAGCACCAGGTAGTCTTTTATTGTGCACTATATTGTACAAAAGCTAAAAAAGAATGAGAAAAGTTCTGGGAAGTTGGCGTGGGGGGAGTTCACTTTTCGTCTGGAAGTGGTGGGTGACAGCAAAATGAAAACGTCATGAAAAAGATGATACTGAAGTACCTGATGTTTTTATTAGCTTGCATTAAGCGAGGTGCAAGTCACTATTATAAATGTTGGAGAAGCGCATATTATGAAGTGCATGGAAGGGGCATTTTTGAAGACACATTATACCAGTAATGCTGCTGTCTTGTATCAAAGAAAAGGTCATGTGTTTTTTGATGAAAAAAGTGTGAAGTCCTTCATCTCATTCATGAGAGGCAAATTGACGAGTCATGGAGCAGAAATAGTTGAGGAGGGTTTTGAGGATGTTTTCCAGGAAATGGGACCGCTCTCCCAGAACAGAAAAGCCCAGCTACTCCACAGTTGAGATCCTTTGGACATTTGTCTTGGCCTGATAGCCCCAAGAGTGGCTGTGTAGATTGATTTTGCCGGGAATCACAGACCAAGTAGAGAATATTATGTGTTGCCTGTTATAGAGGGAAAATGAGACAGTTTCAAAACAATTAATGTGTCAAAAGGAAATGTTTTGCATTATAGGGAGAGTAGCATTTGGGGAGTAGGCCAATGCCAAGCAGGTTTTCATGCTGGTTATTTCAGAAAGGTTCTGCCAGGTGTCTTTAGAAAACCATATAGGTGTTCTTGCGCAAACAGAACACTGAAGCTTTCTCTGCAGACTTCCATTTCATTTGTGTCTGATACTTTGGATACTCTGGCTATTTCTCTGGAAAATACAGTGCATTTTTTATGGTAGAGGGTTCTACGTTTTATTAGATTAATTTTTTTCTGAGGAAATAAAGGTAGATCAACATTGTGACACACTTCAGGCAGCTTTGGGATAAAAAAGGCTTTGAGCTAAAGTCAGTCAGTGGAATAAATTCTGAACAACAGATTACATAAGTGGAAGTTAGCAATAAAAGCATGCATGTGGATTACCATAAGGTCGATTGTGTGTGCAATTTGATCTTAGTTCAATGTCAGTTTTCAAGGCTCTTGCTAACAGTTTTGGTTTGGAAAGGAAGAAATAGTATAGGGTGCTGTGACTTTAAAAACTCATCATTGCAAGCACAGAGGCCTTTCTGGTTTGTGTCCTTTTTCTTGTACTTTACACAAGTCTACGCATATGAGACTCTTACTGTTACGCACAGTCAGTTGGAAGAGTATATAGAATAAAGCTGAGTTCTTGCATTGGCATTGAGCGTTGAACGGTCGCTCGACACTCACTGGAGAGCTCACACAACGTTTCAGTAAACCCAGGACTCCAGCTGATAGTCAGAGCACTTCGTCCTCTTGTACACAATAAAAGTACAAGTGGCAGTTCAGAAAATGTGTAATTACAAATAGCAGAAGAGGAGAGATCACTTCTGAAATCCTACTGCTTTTGGTTAGCAGTTGAAGAAATGTGTTAAACTGAACAGGCACTATAATTTACATATCTATTTTGTCCACAACTGTTTGAGCGTGAGGTGGCAGGAGGGTTAATGTGTTTTAACTTCTCCCAGTTTTCCTATAAGAATACTGCCTAAGCTGTCAATTTAATGCAGAGGTAACTGAGTGTTCAACATGGTGACAATTTCCCAGCTCCTGAGTAAGTATTGGATTTTTCTGTCCTTGTTTTCATAAAACAGTTTTAAAGACAAACCTCTTGGTAACTACCTGATTTCAAAACATAAAACTAATGTACTCGGTTTGTGAATGACTAGGGATATAAAAATATTTCATATTCTATCTACCATATGAAAATTAACACTGCATTATACTAACTCTTGGCTTGATTTAAAAATTTGTATTGCTGGCTGTTATGTAAATTTGGATTTCTATTCTTCTGTTCCTTCACCTGGTAGAAGGTATGCTGTAAATGGCACATCTAATTCCAAAAAAAAAAAAAAGAAAAATGAAAAGCTTACACGGACAACAACATGAACAAGCGAATGCTTCAAAATTCAATTAAGGCTGAAAGAAAAAATGTTGCACTAGGGACTGTCAGCTGCAAAATAGGGGGACATTTTCTGTGCAATAGTCATATAACTTCTTCGAAGAATACAGGAGTTGTCATCACAGTCATTAGATTGTGTTGAGAATGCAGCTTCCCGATTATATGGAAAAATATTATTCTTTTGATTTAAAGGGGTGGGAAAAAGGATGTGATTCATTATTTTTAAAGCAAAGACCTATATAACTGGGTGTCTCAAGGGCATCATTACACTCATAGAACTTTTTGCTTCTAGAGCTGATATTTCAAGCTGGCTTGTGTCCACACCAGTTGGAAATCACTACCATCTGAGACCTGGTCCTACATTTCTTGGCACACAAAAAATCCTCTTAAGTCAGTGGTAGCTTTGTATGCAGAAGGAATTCATAATAAACCTCTCTTAATTACTATTCAGTGGCTTTTGTGAAGTGAGAGTTCTCAGTTCAGTTCCCAATGGATGCCTTTGGCAGGGAAAGTAACCAGCACCACCACAGCTAGTTTTGTCTGGTATCTTAGCTGGGACACAGAGAAGGAACTGGTACCTACCCACTTGCTACCAGCTGTGACCCTGAAGTCACAGAGTATTGCCTGTTGCAAATGAAGCTGTACAGGTTTGCCTCTCCATTTTCCCAGCAAGTAAGAAGTGAGAAATGAGAAAAGTTCATTTGTTGAGAATCTTATCTTTCACAATCATTGTATCAGTTTTAAGAAAATAGAAGACTGAGTAAAATAAGAACAGAGACTGTAATTAAAAAAGTTTACAAAACCATTTTTCCATTTGGTGTAGGGCAATTCTTCAGTAGCCTCAGCCAGTCCATTTCAAAGGTAGGCAGATGTGTTAGCCTCCAAATGAACCGGTCACCACTGGACTGCTTAGCAGTCCAACAGTGTCTCTTAAATGTCTTTCATAATGATTAATACTAACACAGTACAATGCTAGGACAGTATCCGTATACTTCACTGCTTAGAGTTTTGCTGTGCACAGACAGCTGTTTTTTGAAAGAAACTTTAAAACGCCAGGCAGATAGCTGGTTTTGCCTGCATTGGCAGACTGCATTGTGTCCTCTCGTCCTTTCCAATGCCGTTTGCAATTACAGCTTTATGTCACACCGTTGATCCACCATCTGTCTGTGGCACTGTTTATATCATATACATGGCTGCTGTGGGTGCAGGTGGTTTTGACTTCTTGGGCTTGACCAAGGCAGTTCCTTGCCTTCCATCTGAGTACGATGAGTCGCTCCATTTTGGGGGGCGCAATACGTGCAAAGGGCTGCAAGCCAGTATACCTTTCTGTAATGCAAGTACTGCTTGCTTCTAGCTGTTCCTTCTCTGGCTTTCCAATCTCTTTGCTTTATTCCTGGGCCAACACTGAATCTCTCATTTGCTTTTCTACTCAGTTCCTGACTATTAAATGTAAGTCTTGTGGGTAGATAGAGAATGGCTGGGTGTTTCTCATATGGATGTGTGTATTCACACAATAATAACAGTACTACCCTACCTCTCATTAGAAAATATTCATGGAAATTTCAAACTACTGAAAAGTATTTTAATATGTCGGTCTGAGAACTAAGAGGTAGGGGATATTCTTCATTACTCTGCCAGTTCTAGAAGAAGAGTTCTAGAAATGCTCACGTAAAGACTGATTTATTAAAAACTGTGATGCAGCTTGTCTCACACGAATGCTGTCACTATGTTACCTTTGGAAGAAGGAGCTTGAAAATCTGTTTTGTTCAGTGTTTACATGCGTAGAGAGTAAGATACTGTGGGAGGAGACAAATCTGAGTTTGATCACTTCATATGGAAAGCTGAAGAAAATGAAAGAAGGGGAAAAATTAGCTTGTCTCTTGTTAATTTACTGCTTTGTTGGTTTGAGCAATAGCTAATATACCTGTCCAATGACTTCAGTACAAACTGTATTGGGCCTTTTCTGATACCAAGCGAACACATATCAACAATTCACGCTTTTTCAACTACAGATTTTCCCTGGAAGAAAGCATCAATTATATACAATAGCTGTGCATATGACTTCTCACAAGATGCAAAGCCTAGGCTTTCTGTCAAATGTCAACAAAGTTAAATTCCTGCTCTGTATGTGAATTGATGGACTTGTCTTTCAGAAGTGACTAAGAAGGCAGAGAGTATAGTGTATACAGTATGATGATGACAGAAGGAAAGAGGGAGATGATTAATTCTTATGTTTAAATAACATCATCAACATCTGGCAGAAATTGGGAAATGACATCTGTCATAGAACACAAGAGCAGAATCATTTGTGAGTAAGCGATATAACGGGAGCTGTATCTTGCAGCTATGGCAGTCTGCTAGCAAGGGAACCGGCTTCAGTACTCCTTCAGGGCCATACTGTGCATGGTACAGCAGAGATCACCAAGTGGAAAATAGCAATAGCATGCTAAAATACATTTGCAGAAGACACAAGATTGAGCACCAGAAATCTACAAAGATGGATTTTTCAGGAGAATGTGTCCCTGTCCAGCACAGTAATTCATCTTCATCTAATAAGATATAGAGCACAGTCAAGTGTGCATAAATCATTCCTTGTTTGTTCTATTTGTACTGTACGTGGACGGGATTAGAGTACTTTGGACACTGTTTATGTCAGAGAAGAAATACTGCAGTGTTAAGATAAGGAAAGAAGGAGAATGCTCCTGTGCTACAGGCAAAACATGTGCCTCCACCAATCTGCGGTCAGGAGCAAGCTTCAAATGGCAAATATTGTCTGGAAGAGCAAAAATACTATTTCTAGCCAAATCATTTAAAAACAATGCCCTGTACTAATTGAGAGGGTCTGGTAGGGCATAGTGTCCCTCTGAAAAATACCTGACACAAAAACGTACTGAGGTGGAAGCTCCTCAGTAGGAATCAGAGCTCTTTAGTTCTTCTGCTGGCTCTGGTGCTCACTCATTGTGAACTTGGGCCTTTTATTTAAACTCAGTATGCCTCAGCTTTCCCATGTGCTTTATGGCATTTAATACATAGGTCCATCTTAAAACCGGTTAGGTATTTTGCCCCTGTACTCCAGCTGGGTCCTAGAGCAGGAAAAAGTTTATAAGGTAAATGTTACCATATTACTCTTATGAGGCATGAGGGAGGCCAACAGACAGAAGAGTTAGATTCGGGAAACCATCAAGCTCTTTCAACATCTCATTGGCCACAGCAAACCACTGTGTTTTTAAGACTGGAACTCATGGGACTGACTAGGGGGATTAGGCCCACTCATTGAACAGAATGATAAGCAGAGATGATCAGTAGTCAGCCTCCAATATCACAGTGAAGGCAACTCCCTTAACTTCTGCCTAAGATTATTGTATCACAACCCTAGACGTGCACAACTGCAAACACTCCCAGTGGTTCTACTGTATCTGTTTCTTGCATTGTAAAAGGAAGACTTAAGTCCTGTAGCCTCTGTAGGCTACCTTTCAGTTGGAGGATGTTATATTGATACTATTAAAATTACAAAACTTCCGTATCTGATTTACATGGAGAGTAAACGAAAGGGTCTCTCCCTCTCTCTCGGGAGAGACGTCAGTGGCCATGGTGAAATTTATCTTGGTACTGTATCAGTGACAGCCTCTGAAGCCAAGGATTGCTAGTCACATGGCTTAGATATTTTAACAGGGAGGGACTAACATGCTGAATTTACCTTTGTGTAAATTGGCTTATGAGAGCTGACAACGCTTCTCTGTATTTTTTTACAGCATTGCTACTATGATGTAAAATTTGTCCTTTTTTCATCTAATAGTAGCCTTGCTGAGATCAATATTGTTGTAGTTCTGTATAATGTGTGTGGTTTTGTTTTAAACATGTACATCTTATTTATATCTGGCTTCTCTGGGGAAAGGAAAAGAGAGAAAAAAAGGGAAGAAAAGGGAAGAGGGAACAGAAGGGGAGGGGGAAAGAATGAGAAAAGCAATAAGAAAGGCGGGAAAAGGAAGGAAAAGGAAAGAAATGGGGGAAAAGGGGATTCTCCCCCTACTTTCTAAGGTTGTTACTTTCTAAGGTTGTTACCCATTTGCAGCCCCTTTGAACAGGAAACTTAGCTTCAAACCATGGGGACAGTGTGCTGGTGGAAGAGGAATAAAAGGGAGAAGGAACGATTCCTCAAAAAGGCAGAAAGATTCTGAGAGACGAGGATGCAGCCGCTTTGCTGATGTCCCCTTCACTGATAGGAGCACATGGTGGCTGCCTCACATGCGGTTCATATCTGAGCTCTGCCCTACTCGCACCAGTAGCAAATGGCTCTGCCCAGCATACAGAGGGATGCATGTGCTCCTCGTGATCACATTGCAGCAGCACAGGCCTATCTTTGGCAATCTAGCCCTCCTGAAGTGCCTCTTGAAGAGAAGAGGCTCTGAGAATTAATCAGGGCTTTCACTGTGGTGGGAGAGTAATACTTTAGGAAATACAAGATTTGCAAGTAGCTTGCTATTTTTGTTTGATTTTGTTCTTATTTGATGGTAATTCATTTGTTTCCTGGAAGGGACAGACTATCTCCTGTGTGGTCACAGTCCTTTCTAGCCCCCTGTGTTGACGGGTCATGCAGAGCAGCCCAGCCCCACAGCAGGACATCATCAAAGCCCAGCCTGCACTCAGGCACAGAAGTCGGGGATGCAGCATGCCACCATGAACGTGCTTCAGCCCGCCAGAGCCGTGGGAAGAGGCATTCACCCCCTGACTCAACCCAGAATTAATTTCCGTACTACCGTACTAGAATTATTTGTATCCTCATTTCAGTATTGCAAATTGTGTCGATTCCTTGCCCAGGAGCGTAAGACTGAGACAATGCAAGAGAGGAGGGAAGCAGGGGGATGCTGTAAATGAGTCCAGGCCTCTGAATCTGAAGTTGCACAGAGATTACTAGGCCTTACTGCTACAGAGGCTACTCCTATGTGTACAGTCAAGTGTATACTTGATTTGTTTGCAGGATCAAGACTTCAAATACGATCCAGATGATTACAAATTGTGTCGGAAGACTCAATGTAGTTATTACAGAATCGCAGTAGTGTTGTCATGCAACAGAGATACCAGTTGTGCTCCCCCTGCTGAATTGAAGGATGATAGAAGCATCGCTTACTGTTAATATATCTATATAATCTCAAATGTGCATGACACTTCACGGGCAAATAATGAGTGAGCGCCGTATCCGGATTTTGTGTAAGTCAGCTTAGTTCTCTAGCTCCATCTGTGCCCTATCCCATGGAGTTCATGACCTAGGAGAAAGCACGATGCGCAAGGGGTGTGGCACATCTCGGGAAAATAAAATGCAATGGTAAGTCTGACATTTGGGGCTTTGCCGAAGCACCATTTTGTAGGCACGGGTCCTAGTAAATTTCACAGGGAATTACACACAAAATTCATGGCATTATAAGGCATTATGATTCACTGCTATTATATGACCACCAGCTGCTGGCTTAAACCTACTACATTTTCGTCTCTAGAACAACACAAGCTGAAAGGTAGAATTAAACTCCTTGTGGCAGACGCCACCTTTTTCATATATTTGCACAATATCTAGTGCAGTGGGACACTAATAACAATAGGAAATTTCAGCTTTTAATTTTAATCTTCAGTCTTTCTGGGTTAGCATTTACCTTTAAGGTGACTTAACTTTTTGCATGTAATTACAGTCTCTGGATCTTTGAAAAGAACTGTTTCTCTTGAGTTTTCCGAGTGGAATAAAATACTCTTATTAGCCTGTAACCTTTTTAAAATCCCTCTCCCATATGGTATTCATGTGGCATCACATATTACAATATAGGATAATACCCTGGATAATATGTGCTATCATGAATATCCTTACTTGATGAACAGGGTAATTAAGATCTCTGTGCATGGTGCATGATTACATATGGGCAACCTATTGGCATAACTCATTATGATTAAATAAAAATAATATATGACAAAAATAAGAGTTCTACCAGTATATCTGATATTTTAATCCATTTCATGTTTGGGGGGAACTGAAATATTAATAAGCAGGAAAATAAAGCATTCAAATTAATTCTAGCAGGAAAAAACCCTCAACTTTTCCCTCTTTCTTCTCTTTACCTGTTGACTTCTGGGACAGATGACAATCTGATACATTTCCCCAGAGGCTAAAATCTTGCGTTCCAGAATACAAGCTTTCATTAAAAAATTATAACTTGGAAAGTGATGTTCATATTCATGTGAACAGAATGCAGGTGCTCTTCTTTGCTAGTGCCTACAGACAGCCTGAAACAATCAATGTGACAAACAAAACCCCGCAGCTCTATCAGCTGATAGCAACTTTAAACGTCAACGATGAGGATTTATTGTCAGTGTTCTCATTGGTGTTGATCCCAGCACAATAAAAAATATAGGGTCCCTGATCGATAAGATCCTTTTAAGTCATCAAGTCCAATCTAGCACTCTGATGAATAACGTCCTGTAGTCGCTCAAGTTCCATCTCAAAGTTAGCTATGCTTTTTGCCCTCAAAGTTCACGGAATGAGTCTGCTTCACTCCGATGATTTAAAAGCTGCATCTCATTTCCAGCCTAACTATGTACACAGTTTTTACCCAATCATTTTTATGCCAAAAATCTTTTGTCTTAAATACTTGTTAGCTACCATTGCGTATTTTCCTCTCCCCCTCACATGCAGCAGCTATGTGACCTCCCAACCTTCACCTTGTCTGTCGTACGACAGGCTGCATATTCCCCTGATCACGGCAACAGCTCTTCTCTCCACCTCTTCCACTTTGAATCACTTTTCCATAACTTTAAACAGCCATCCAGGTGAGGACTTATCACAGCCTTATGCAACAGCATCAACACTGTCAATATTTCCACCTCTTCCTTCCCTCTGCAAACGCCGCTTGTGTGTTTTCTAGACACATCACTTTGGCAGCTGACAGACATTCTCTAACTTTGACTAGTACCCACGTCCTTTCTCACCTCAGTGATTTCCAACTGATGAGCTCCCAGTTTATAGCAGACATTCATGTCATTGATCCTGCAGTGCGTTACCTTGCATTCTGAATCTCTTCCCATTCCTGTGCAAACTCCTCTGTTTATTGCTCTTTGTTTGCTGCCTCCAAGGGCGCAGGGAAGCCAGGCTCTGCTTTAGGTGTCGCATGTTCAAGGAGCAGAGAAGGCAGGAGGAATTTATTTGTATAGAAAAAAGGGAAGGGCATGAAGAAGTTGAAGGCAATGCTGAAGGGTGCTTCTTTTCTTTTAAAAAAATTAGCTACATTAGCCTTGTTCTCCAGCGTTACTTTTGGTGAGGGAAAGGAAAGATGAAATTATGGTGATTTTTCCAGCTAACTGTAAATGACATTCTGCTTTGGGAAGAGTTTGGAATATTGCTGTACTGAAGAGGTGGGTACAGCAATTTAATTTTTTTCCTCTTTGCAAATTAAAAGATTTTTTTAGAACTTTTCCTTTGTTATTAACAGGAAAAATGAGTTGGTTTCAGGGTAATAATGCAAGTTCTTCTTAGCCCAGAATATGCTCTGTTTTATTAAATATCCTAAAATCAATTTTAAACAGAAGTTTTAATTACGTATTACTTCCTTAAAAAGGGCAAAGATGCGTTAGAGTGTCGATTATGCTTATAGCAACTTGGTTTCTTTTTAATTCTCTTCCATCCCCATTATCACTTTCCTGTAACCAATTTCAATATTACTAAGGAGCTTTCACTCAAATTGACATACATTCAAAACAGCTAACTAAAATTAATACATTCTGAATCTATGCTGCTATTTTTTTGAATATTTATTAACTTGAAACCTACGAACCTGGTATAATGGGAAGGAAGAGTCTCTCCTCTCTTTTCATAAGCAAATTTCCTGGTAAATTGTGACAGAAAATACTCAGTCCTCCTCATTAATGAATCTGTCTTACACTTCACATGGCATGTGACTTGAGTAGTCAATGATGGTTTTGCAGCCTAGAACAGAAATACCTAATGATTTTTTGAGCTGCTTCAATTCCAAAGCTGGCCATTTGATCATTGTACAAAGATGACAATTGTCTCGATACCCTGATTAAAATGGAACAAAACATATTTATAACAATAGTTTATTCTAAGCCTAGAGATAAAAATGCCTTTCTGCTGCCAAGTAGTCATCACCCACAGCATGTAATTAGCAACTTGCCTTCCACTGGTTTGAAAGATACTGCTACAATGTATGGAGATAGTAGGATTTTTCAGGATAAGGTGTGGAAAATGAAATAGAAACTGCTGAAAAGAAATGATAAATGTATTTTCCATCTGAAAGCTAGCAACTTTTTAGAGAAAATGCGTAAGTGTGGCTGGTTTCCCATATTGTTTGCTACAGAATAATCTTTAAACACTTCACAAATGAAGGGTATTGTAATAACATGGGAAAAATGTAGTACAATTATAGACTTGAACAGTGGGGTGGTTTTTTTTTCTTCTCTGAGACAGCCTCTCAGTTGATTACTTTTTTGACCACATGTGTTTCTTAAATCTTAGGCTACATTTTTCTCTTCATTATATAAATGAAACTTGCAAAGAAAGCCTTTTCCAGTTTAACTAAGGGGAGAAATTAGGTCTTTGCATTTTAACATACAACAGCATTCACTGGCTTCAGACCATGCCTGTTCTCATACAGTGTGATATGGTCTCATAGTCTGAACTCAAGAACTTCTGACTTCTAATCATAACCTTCACTGAGTCACTGCCCTGATCTTTGGCAATTTCATGGAGTAATATTCTATGTCAAGTGTGTGGAGAGCAATACTAATATCAATACCCATGACAAAAATACCCTTCAAGAACTCATTAATTAATATTTGCGTAGTATTTAAAAGATAAATATATTAAGCATTGTTTATAGAGTATGCATATTAGATTTGTTTTAAAATCTAGTTTCTGATTAATCCAAAGACCATTATGAATCTACAGTAACTTTGCCTTTTGGCTAGTAGTATTTGTAATAGCTTTAAAAAAGTAACAATGAAATGACTAATGACAGGCCAATGCCCAGAAGCTCCTTGTTTTCAAATGCCTACATCACTGTAATGGCTCCCTGCAAGAAAATGTCAACAAAAATAATACAAATAGTAATTAGTGTTTGGTTAAAAGATGTATCTAATCTTTAAAATGGCAGGACTAGATAAAGTATTTCTCTATTAATTGAAAAGTGTTGTTATTACATGTAACTCTCCAACCAATAACCTTTCCCTGGCTTATGGAATGATGCCCAAGGTAATCAATCTGTCTATCTTATAGACACAAATTGCTGTGGGAGTTGTAGTAATAACTACCATAACAAAAATGCCTAAATTTTACACAGATTTCAGCAGGACTTTGAAGGACCAAGAGTTTGTTTGCAGACTTAGAACCATGCGATGGTTAGAACTATTTCTTGCAGTAATAGCCTAAAAGATATAAGACCACAAGGCAAGATAGGATTCAGTTCCTTTGAGAAAGATAGAAAAATTGCCGATTATGCAAAAGGAGGAAGCACTGTGTGAAGACTTCACTGTGTGAAGAAAAATGTGAATGAGAAAGAGAGCATTCATGTGTAGAGGCCAGCAGTAAGAAAGGCAAAAAGCCAAGGCTATCACCAGGGAAGGTAGGCTACCTCTTTTTTAAGCCTAACTTTGTTGCAAGAAAACATATTTAAACATGCTCCAGATAGGAGAGGACTAAAAAGCCAAGCTGAACTGAAATGGAACTATTGCTGGAAGTTCTTAAGCGCATTTTGTCATCTTTTTTCACTGTAGTATTCCAAGGAAAGAGTGTAATCAGAGTTACCAGCTTGTGTGTAAATGTGCACACATAGTTATGTGTATGTATAAAGGCACAAGTAGTCAGCAGTGCTGTCAGAACACAATGTAATTTATATAGATAGGAATTCATTAAGGTACAATTTTCAAAGTAATTAGCTTGAAAACAACCAATTTATCAGAAACAGAACAGATATTCAAAGTAAGGATTCAATGCCAGATACTGAATGGCATTTCAGTGCCCAAGTTACTTGTTTTGGTAGGAAAGTAAAGGCTTGTGTGTACAAAGCATTTTATTTTTCCCAAGTTTAGTTAATTCATGCTGAAGTGACGTGTGTTCACATAAACTGAAGGCACACATTAATGGGAAATCGGCGAATTCAAATCTGAATTGTGGTATGTCTGTGAGGGACCTCGACAGGCTGGAGAAATGGGCCAGCGGGAACCTCATGCAGTTCAACAAGGGGAAGTGCAGAGTCCTGCACCTGGGAAGGAACAGCCCCAGGCACCAGGACATGCTGGGGGCTGACTGGCTGGAAAGCAGCTTTGCAGAAAAGGATCTGGGAGTCCTGGTGGACACCAAGTTGAACAGAAGGCAACAATGTGCCCTTGCAGGGAGGGCTAACAGCATCCTGGGCTGCATAGGAGGAGTGTTGCCAGCAGGTCGAGGGAGGTGATCCTTGCTCTCTGCTCAGCACTGGTGAGGCCACACCTGGACCTGGAGTGCGGGGTCCAGTTCTGGGCTCCCCAGTACAAGAGAGATGTGGAGCTATGAGGGAAAAGTCCAGCGAAGGACGACTAAGATGATTAAGGGACTGAAGCATCTCTCCTGTGAGGAAAGGCTGAGAGAGCTGGGACTGTTCAGCCTGGAGAAGGGAAGGCTCAGGGGAGGTCTCATCGATGGGTACAAATACCTGCAGGGAGGGTGCAAAGCGGCTGGATGGAGCCAGGCTCTTTTCCTTGGTGCCCAGTGCCAGGACCAGAGGCAATGGGCACAACCTGAAACACAGAAAGTTCCCCCTCAACATCAGGAAACACTTTTTCACTGTGAGGGTGACCGAGCACTGGCAGAGGTTGCCCAGAGAGGTGGTAGAGTCTCCGTCCTTGGAGATGTTGAAAAGCCATCTGGACGTGGTCCTGGGCAGCCTGCCGTGGGTGACCCTGCCTGAGCTGGGGGACTGGACAAGATGACCTCCTGAGGTGCCTTCCAGCCTCAGCCGTTCTGTCATTCTGTAGTGTTGGTCCACATCCTAGAGAGTCTTGAATCCTTCACTTGGAATATAGTCGGTTTGGGGCAACAGTCTGAAATGAGGTAAGCAGTTTCCTTGGCAAACATTCCCAGGAATAGAACAGAAGGCTCTTTGCTTTAGCGTCTATTCTTTACTGAATATATGGACACAAGTCAGTACATACGTCTGGGAACTAGGGTTTGGTCCCTGACTTGCATAACAGCAGCAGCAGCATAGGTGTTGCCTTAGTTCACGGTACAGACTAGCAGTTGTCTGCATGTGCTTCTGTTTTGCATGCAGTTCAGTAGCCCACCAGTTTCCCTCCCACCTAATTTCTTGTCTGGATTAACTACTCATTTACCTATTCAGTTCTGGGGTGGTGCACGTTAAATGTGACCTCAGATGTTGTGAACAGCCACAATTTTGGCATTTGTGGTAGTACTCTGTGATAACGCAGCACCACATTACTACAGTTTGTTTTGTGAGGTACTGGGGGCCAGGTAGAAATCTTGGCCAGAAGCACACTCAGCAGTGTCTTAAGATGTATTGCTAAGACATAACGCCCAGTTCACGCTGCAACGACAGCTCAAGAGCAAAAAACTGAAAAGTAGCACCAAGAAAGATCAAAGCTGTTAATATTCCTGCCAGAACCGCTCGGTACTACAGCTGCTGACTTGCAGTGCTAAAGCCCTCAGCTGCGAGATGTCTAGCACATCTCGGTGAGCATCCGAGGGCTTATGAGGACAAGCGGTGTGTAACACTCTTCTGTCCATGTTGGCCAGTGATAAAAACAACACCAGCCACTCAAAAAGAATGGTAGGAGGGAAACCATGCACATTTGTGAGTTTGAGCTCACATCCAAGAATTTCAGTCACTTTTGGCAGGCTCCCACGCCATACCTCATAGCACGTTGTAGGAAACATCCTTCGTAATAGAGAGGCCCCCAAACAAGACTGTATCAGGATACCCATGCAGTCGAGAAGCTTAACGTCGGAGAAAATCCCTCTGTGTAGGACATCAAGAAGGCAACAAGATTTCAGATGGACTCTCTATTCCGTGGATTAATAACCTCACGCAGAGTAAACGCGCGTGTCAACAAGTCCTCTGTCCTACTGGAAGCCTAGCTCATGGGGCCCGGGACCTCACACTGCTTTTTAGTTTAGAAAACATTAAAATTTGGGGTGTTCCCTCAGAGTGTGTCATGGGAATAAAAGGGAGAAAAAGAGGGGAAGAAGTAAATAACAATATTCCTGAATCAAGAGCTGTAAATTCTGCTGATGTTTGGGAAAGGAACAGTCAGGTGACTTTAGCTTTTTTCCTTTAAGTTTCTGTGTTGAGTGAGTCATAGGAGGAAAGGTTTGGACAGACAACCACCAGTGATGGAGTTAATCTGGTATATTGAACTATCGGCCATTAGGTGAGCTAACAATCATCAAGCAATTGTGAAGTAAATTAGCTAGATCAAGAGGGCACTTGTAAAATTTATTAATTTTATTTCCCATTTGTGAAGGCTAGAAGTCAGCTAACGCGGTTCAGACAGGGAATCGTAACTCCCTAACCTGCAGTAATGGAATAGCCCCATCTCCAGAGTGAAGGATGCAGAGTATCAGTGAGAAATACAGTGGGACTAACTCTGTTTAAGATGGGGTTAGAAAATTCAATAAAGGAAAGCAGTGAGGCTGCAAACACATTACTTGGCATTCTTTCAAGATTTTAACCCCGAAGTGCCTGAAGAAAATGTAATTGACCTTCCGGAATTTCCACCGTTGTGCGCTACATTTAAAACGATTCAGAAGTCAGTCAGATCCTAAACCTGCACGAACAGCGATGGTTTGACAAGCGGATTTGAGTTAAACTTCCTCCCAGCACTGTCGTAGAAGGGGCTTGCTACGGTTTTGGGTTTTTTTTTTTTTTTTTTCGGAGAAGCAAAAGAAAAACTCGCACTGTATTTAAAATCGGGGGTAAAAAACCCCACCACAGAGGGAGTCTGCGATTTGCTGGAGGTCGCGGGAGTTGCCTCGGGCAGGAGCCCCGGCCCTCGGTTCCCCCTGAAGGAGGGGCCGCAGGTGCCGCGCCTCGCTGAGGGCAGGAGGAGCCCGAGGGCTCGGCCCGGCCCGGCCGAGCCTCCGAGCAGCAGCAGCAGGAGGAGGAGGAGGAGGCGGCGACCGGCAGCGCCGCTGCCGGCCAATGGCGGGGAGGCGGCGCGGCGGAGCCCCCGCCCGCCCCTCGCCGGTGAGTGCGGGAGCGGCGGCGCGGCGCCCCTCCTCCGGGAGGGCGAGGCGAGGCGAGCGGCGCTCGCACCCCCCGGGCGGGCAGCCCCGCCACCGCCACCACCTCCCCGCGGGCGGACGGGCGGGCGGGCCGCCCGCGGCTGGGGCGGTGCCGCGCCGCGCTCCCCGCGCCCGCTGGGTGCAGCCGCTTCTCCCCGGAGGAGCGTCCCCAGCTCCCTGCGCCCGCCGCCGGTGGACGAGAGCGGGAGCTGCGGCGGGCGCTCGCCCTCAGGCGGGCCCCGGGCCGGTGGCATGTCGGCGGAGCGCGCCTGGAGGTAACGGTCGGGGCGGGCGGCTCCTCCGCGCGGTGCCCCTCGGGCCCGGCGGGGAGAAGTCCTCCGAACTCCGCGGGTGTTCCTTCCGTCCGCCCCGCGGTGTCCCCCGCTCCCTCCCCCGGCAAAGTTGGGCGCCGCCGGCAAGGCGGCGTCCGAGCCGCTCTCCGGCGGCTCCTGCGCCGCCGCGGGCACCGCCCGGCCCGGCCCGGCCCGGGAGCGCGGCGGGACGGGGCGGCTGCCCGGTGCTGGGGGCAGGTGGCGGCAGCGTTGCCGGGGCTCCGTCCCCCAGCGCACGGGCGCGTCCCGAGCGTCCCGCTGCGGGGATGGGGATGGGGGGGGGAGCGTGTTCGGGTTGGTTTGGCGGTGTTTCTTCAGGGGTTGTTTTGCTTTTCTTCTCTACTAGCTCACTTAGCATCTGCCTTCCTGGTGTGGTACCCACACCAACCCTTCAGCTGGTTGTTTTTTTTTTTTTTTCCCTTTCTCCTCTCTTCCCGGACTTTTTCTGTGCGACGCTGTTGCCCTCTAGTGTTTGCGGACGTTGGTTGGTTGCTGCGTTTGGGAACAAAATCGGGCATCCTAGTGCAGTAATTATTAATAGCTCCAGGTGTTCCTAGTTACTTGGATTCCCCAAATCCCATGCAGAAATTGGTGCGTCTTAGTGCTCGTTTCAACTGTCGCATGCAACCTTTGGGAAATGGCAGAAAACTTTTATATTATTTAATTTGCGACTTGATGTGCTAGATAATTGCTTCAGGCTTTGGTTTGGTGGGGTTTTTTCCTTTTTAATAAAATGGGAAGTGGAAGAAATGGGCTTTATTTCACAGCCGGTATCACCACTCGGGTCTCTCGGAAGGAACGGTGATGAACTCTGCCTTATTAACTCTTTACGCTTGGCTCGCGCTTGGCAGTTGTGGGAGAAAAGAGAGGGGGAAGTAATGGTATGGGCATGGACAAGAGAATGTGCCATACGTTTATCTTAAAGACCTTGGGCAAATCATTTAGTCTTCAGATAGTGACGTTTCTGCAAGTGCTGAAAAATAATAGGGTTTGTCTCAGAAAAATTGTATGGGATGTAGTGTGTTTTAAGATCCTTTGGTAGAAAGTATTGCATGAACGTAAAGTAGTAATCTGAAGACCAAACCTGACTTCTGTACTCTGTTAAAGTCTTCCAAGCATTCTTTTAAAGTATTTTAAAATATCATATATTTGATTTTTATAAATATCTTTTAATGACAAATTCTGATGCATGAATTTCTGTCCGGTAAGGTTCTCAAGTAATCCATGAAGCAATACAGTATGGAGCTAAGGATAACACGGGTACAATAGAGACTGAAAACTGCTTGTCCTAAGGACTTGAAAAAGCATATCTATCTACCAGAATTTTTGTTCTGCCTAAGCCATTCCCACTTTTTTTTTTTTTTTTAACATATATGAGAGAAGGTAAGCCCTTCAATATTCACACATTACCGGGTTTGTTATGTGATCCTAAAGGGTCTTGATGACTTCCCTTGACAGTTCATGTCTCGTATCACCATCTTTTCAAGTTGAAAATGTCTTCTTAATATGCAGTCATAAGATCTCATTCTCAGCCTGGATTTGATTGTCTGAGTTATCGCTGCTTGAATACGTCAGTCAGTAGAATAATGTTGTAAGTAGAGGTACTCAGTATTTGGAGACCAGTTTCATATTTTCATAATTGATTTAAAAATCTGAGTACTACTCTCCATCCCAGGCTTGGTTGTTTTCAAATGCACTTTGCTGTTTCCTACCATGTCATTTGTATATCCAAATATTTCCATTTTAGTAACACTAATGTAATGACTTCAGAATGCTTCCTTTAAGGTCATATTTCATAGTGGCTGGCGAAAGCAGGCTTTTATGTTCCAAGCAATTAAATAGCATTCTAATCATTGGAGATTTAAATGCCCATAGTAACATGCTGAACAATATGCCTATTTTTTGTCTATTCTTCATTTAAAACTCATCCTTCATTTAATTTATCAGGAGTATGTCGCTAGTGCTGTGGTAGCAGCCAGTTTGGTAAAGAACAGAACCAGGACAGAACTAGAATATAATTATGTGGATTATTAGAAGAGGAGAAAGATATTTAAAGATTTGATCAGGCATATGTAACCAGACAAATGTAATATAGCTGAATAATATTAATGACTTATCAATCTTGAACTAGCTCTGGGTTTTTGCAGTTCTTGATGAAGAGGATTTTTGTTTACTCTTTCACAATGTTTTTTTATGTCTGCATGTCACTATGACACAACTTTATTGTTTCTAATCAAGGGTCAGTAAACAGTTGCCCTTGCACAGGCCTGAGGTAAGAGTAAACAACTTTTTTTTTACTGGGCTTTGAAAAATGTGATTTGAGAGCAATTTCTCATTTGCTTGTGGATATTTTAGCTCAGCCCATTGTTTTAATCTTGATAGTTTATAACACAACTGAATTCAAGAAGAATGTTTCTTGTAGTTTTAAGAATCTCATTGATATTCATGATACAACTTTAAGAGATTATTTTTTTTAATTGTATGCAGTTTTATGTGTCTATCTTCATGTTTGTACCTGGTTTCCTATTTGAGCATCTATTAATTACTGTGTGATGATGAGAACTCAAAACTGGTACCATTTGAAGGATTTTTTTTTCTTCTTTTTTTTTAGTACCAGAAAATATAAATACCAGTTATGAAATTGAATGGTCAGAACCACATTTCTTTTCAACTAGAAACTAGTATGTTTCTGCTACATGGAAAAGCCAGTCATGCAAAGCCCATGGAAAGGAACGATGTGCACCATGAAAGTCTTAGTGCAAAAAATATACCAACAAGGGCACAATGTTTGCAGGGTTGCCATGACACTCACAGAGCAGAGACTGTCAGCCGCTGCCCATGAGTCTGAGCCCAGAGACTGGGTTCCAGGCTGACTGCAAAGACTTCTGGGGAGGCTCCTTTGGTATTTATTACATAAATTTTACTGCCAGAAAACACAAAATCAAGATTTATGATTTCACGTTCTTTATGTTCACTTAGTGCATCTCATTAATAAGTTAAGTCCCCAGCCAGTGTTGTCTCCTGTAAATATTTCCATTAGGGTTATTGTGCTGAAATGATTTATAGAAGCCAACAATTTGGTCACTTATGCTTAGCAATGAAACAACAAACTAAAGCAAGCTGCAAATGGTAGGAACTCAGCAGACTTCTTATGATGCAATTCCACTCTTTTCAGTTCACCATGGTATTTGTTCTCTCATCAGTACTACCTTGTTAGTGAATTTAAAAAAAAAACCAAACCCCTCAAAAACCCCAAACGAACTCACAGTTGAAGATCTCTATTGTGATGCATCTGTTTCATGCTAGTTTTCTGAAGATGCCTGTAATTGTGACCACCCAGCAGTACTGCTTAGAATTGTAAATCTTCCAATTAATAAGGTGATCCTTATTTCCTGTACCCACAAGACTTTCATGTGAACTAGTCCTGGGCTGCAGAAGTCAATTCTACAGTAGACGAGAATGACATTGAGCCTTGCTGTATTCGGAATAAAATGCACAACTTATTTCTGTGACTCAGCTTTCTTTTAGCAAGATCTTCTCCTCCATAGTGAGTCCACAAGTTAAAATTCTAAATATTGAAAGATGCTAATTTTCACATTAAGGAGGCATTTTGATACCTCATACTTGGAACAACACAGGTAAAAGGTTCTGGTCTGAATTTTCAGATGGTGGCATGAAAATGCAAAATTCTGTAGGAGGTCAAATGCAAATTCTTCTGAAATAATAAGGTTCTAGATAAAGAATGATGAGGCAGCTTTTATTGCTTCAGATGGTGGAAAAATACCATGCAAATTATTTTATAGGTAAAACCTATTTCAGCATTACCTTTGTGGAATGTTGGATGCGTATAATGCCTGACACCTGTTTTCAAGTGCTTTGAGATATATGTGGGACCACATCTTCCTTTCATTGAACTCCATGTGACTCCATTGAAATCAATGAGCTAAGACTGCTTATGTTAGCTATGGGTCTTTTTCATGGTTTTTCACTAAAACAATACTAACGAGTTTGAACTCTTGTGAAGAGTTTCTAGACTCCTTGATTTTTTAATTTTTTTTTCTTTAAGGCTTTTTCGTATACGTGGATTTTTTTTTTTTTGTATTGCAGTTCAAGCTCTTATGACTTCTTCATTCTTTTGTAAAGTATTGTATTCTTTTGTCGTGAAAGTAAGACTCCATAAGTACTGTCCTGTTCTGAAATGCTGCTTCTAACAGCTTACCCACTGTTGATACATTCTGAATTATGCCCTTTGTCTGGTTTTACCGTTGGAAGTGACAGCAGACAAGGACCATTTTCCCTGAAGCCATGTCTAAAGTTGTGATAAAGGTCACTGTAGTCGTCTTGATAGGACCCACAGTGTGTTGTGGGTGATGCACCCCAAAGATGTCTATACCACTGTCAAGTTTGGTGCATGATGACTTATTTTAGCATGGTGCTGTAAGATACCAGTGGAATATCTAGCAAGTACTGTTGCTCAGAGTAAAATCCTGCTGTTCATCTAGGAAGGCAACTGTACCTTGTCAGGGCTTGAAACTATTTTGACATTATTAAATGCACGTCTCTCTGTGGTTTTTTTATTTATTTTTTTTTTTTTTTCTTTCCATGTTCTTTTGAACTCTTGGCACACAAACCAGTCCTTAAGTAAGTGAAAATTACATAAGCATGAAGCTGGTTGAAGAGAGCATGCATTTAAAACTTGTGCCTTATTCTGTTCCATTCCCCTTCCTTCCTGTCTTCAGTGGTGAGGATGCCAAGTCTGTCTCTGTCCTGCTGGGTCTTGGAGAATTCCTCATTCCTCAGAGTCAAACCTCGCATCTGTCTTGGCATTTCCATCCTCTTCTTACAGCTGCACTCTGTAGCCCCAGGAGGTACCTGCAATTAGGAGCTAAGGGTAAAATGACAGAGGGTTTTTTTCAAGAAAATACAGGTTTCTGGGCTGGCTCCATATTTTCTGCTTCACGGAGTGGCATTAGGAACTGCGTCCTTGCTGCAAATGTTTCAAGTGCTCCTGCTGCCTACTTTAGCAGCCCTTGGGTTGCAACCCTTCTGTAACAACTCATTCAAACAACTCTGTCTAATCAGCTCTTTCTTGCCATGAGCTCAGGTCACTGTAAATTTTTCTGGCTCCCGGCAGGATTCTCACGTTCAGGTGACTGTCAGAAGCATAGGCTGGTAAAGAAAGAAACTTCTAAATGATGCTGCTGGGAACTTCCTCTCAATAGGATTTTGGTGGTTTCTGCCATGAGAATAGGGGTGTTTTGGGGCTGTGTTAGAGGAGCTTAGGGCTAAAAGAAGCAGACAAGCATTGTGCTTGGTGGTGGTGTGGTGGTTGACTTTGTGTCATTCAAAGAAGTGATTTGTTGTACTTTTGTCAGCAAGAGTTCCGCTTTGCAGGCTTGCATCTCATGTAAACCAGGCCTGAGCTCTGTGTGAGGTAAGCTAGCCAGGTCTGTGGTTGTTGAAGATAAGTAGGCCTACGTACAGCTTTTCTACAGAATGCAGTAAGGATTAATTTTAGCCACTAAAATTATGAGTTTCTTGGCATTCAGGCAGCTGAATTGGAAATGCAAAAATGACGAGAATCCTTTGTGTGTGTAATGAAAAATCATCTGTCTGGAAACATCTCTCTGGTTTTACTCATTCAGGATGGAGCTCCTTCTTTGTCACCTGACTTCTTACCATATTAAATATCTCTTTTCTGCTATCTCAACCAATGTTCTTGAAGCTAGTGTGACAAGGGTTGGACATTTCAATACTAAAAAATGTTCTTTGAGTTCTAAAGGTACTTTCAGATTCTTGTTTGGTCTTTATACATTCTTTAACTTCTTTTCAGATACATGCTTCTAGAAACTGAGAAGCTGGGATTTTGTTATTTTTGTCTAACACTGATTAATGAGCCTATATGCCTGGGTGAAAGGCAAGTCTCCTGTCTAAAAGCTATGTGCAAGTCTTTGGGCAGCTGCAGGTAAGGTTCAAGGCTGGGTGGAAGTCCACCTGGAACAGAAAGGGTTAATATACTGGTATCTGGGAGTAGAAGGCGAAGACAGTAGAACATATCCAGAAAGGAAGCTTATCTGGTGAGATGCAGGTTTAAGGGGAATCTTAATTATGAATGAGACAGCTTGCATACGCTTACTCTTGGTGCTTAATTTTGCTGTTTTGATAAATAGGATGCCATGTAGTTTCTCTCTTTCTCCTTATCTCATTTTCCTACTCATTTATTTTTACTTTGTGCTCATCCTGTACCTGGCACTGGGAGGATCAATCTTTGGGATTTAATTAAAGTTGTGGAAATTACATAGGTGCTGTTAAGTACATCATATTTTTTAACTTCTTTGAAAACCTGGAGTGAAACACCACCTTCTTTACACTGTGGTATGAGGAGCTCTTGTCAAGTGGTTAAGTGGCCGAAGTACATGACATGTTGTTTGGTTTTGTCTGTTGTTTGGTGTTTTGGTTTGGTTTTTTTTTTTTTCCCAAGTCCCTTTTTTCCCCTTTATTAATATGTAATCTTTATATACTTCAAATTCTTTTGTATCAGAAGCTGACTGTATTTTTTCTATTATCATCTGCTCCCCGATTCAGTACTGAAGGTTGTCAGCCATTCTAGGAATCAGAATTTCTAATGAAAACCTAGTAAACCTTAGGAAGTACAAAACATGGGATAGAGCTTGAGTAGATATCATTTGTTATCATGATGTCTCAAGAAAATTTTAATTCTCTCTGTCAATTTGTACAGAAAAGTTCATATTTTCTATTGGTTATACTTCTGGACCTTCTTGGTATTCACTTTTTAAGTCCTACTTTATTTTCTCAAAAAAACTGAGCATGGAAGGATTAAGCACTCAGTCAAGAAATTACCATATTAACGTTATGCCCATAGCTTATCCTAGTCCCATTTACAAAGGGGAATGGATGTGTACTACATTGTGAAGTTACAATAGTGTGTTCTAGATCTTAATACCCTTAGTATTTTTTCAAAATCTGCTGTTAACCTTCCTTTATAATTTATGGTACTTCCTTAATTATTTTATGCTTCTCACATTGTTCAGTTGTTTTACTAGAAACTTTTGACAGCAATTGTACTGTTAGCTTGAAAAATGACTGCTTTTCTTAGGTGCAAGTCAAAGCATAAATATATCCTTAGGTGATCTGCCTCTTAAGTTAGCTTTTGATTTATTACTCTCTTCTCAAATTTAAGAGCTGGATTATTTTATGTTTTTTCTTAATACAAAGAAATACAAACTGCTTCCAACAATTTGCAAGGCAGTACACAGTCCAGTAAAATGCTATTTGTTTACTTCTAATGTTGCAGGAAAAAGTATGGTTTTGCTTTAAAAATACTCCTGTAATACATGTAATACAGAGTATATCAGTATGTATGTATACAACAGTTAAAATGTGCATGTTTTTCTAAGAACTTCTTGGTTCTTCAAAAATTAATATAAGACAGAATTTGTTTAATCATGTAGACTGATGCTTGCCCAGCTTCTTGGGGGTGGAAGGAGGAAGGTTATAAATTTTCTTCAATGTTTAGGTTGTCAGCAATTGTCTACTTGGAGTTAACTTTTATCTTTGGGTAAAAACTTTTCAGAAAAACACTAAGTTCTTTGCTGCTGTGTTTTGCTTTTCAGTGCTCTCTGTGTGTACCCTCTTTTACTTGATCCTCTGGGGTAAGGAGCCTGTGAGATTGAGACATGCAAATGCACATGGCAACTAGTGGGAACAGGAAGAAATAACGCTACTAATACAAAATTTCAAAAGAAACTATCGAAGTTTTGAGCTGTTTGCTCCCAAACCTCTGTTTGGCAGTGATTTCTGTGCTCACCATTAGTTGAAGCGTGATGATACTTCACAAGTGTAATGCCTCAATTAAATCTCTGATTTTCTTTTCTTCTAGACTATACCTTCTGTAAAGCTTTGTGGAAGATAGATGTGTGTGCTGCAATGGTGACATAAATATTCCAGAGGACTGGAACAAGTTGTTGAGAATCTGTGTTTGTTTTTAATGCTGCTGTCGAGAACAATCTAAGGCAAGTAAACAACATGAGTTTTATCATGAAACTTCACAGACATTTTCAAAGAACAGTTATTTTGCTGGCCACTTTTTGTATGGTGAGCATAGTTATTTCTGCGTACTACTTGTATAATGGCTACAAACAGGAAAATGAACTTTCTGAAATCTCTTCAGAAGTGGAATGTGGTGATCCTCAACTGTTGCCATACAAGCTGATGGAGATGAAGACCATGAAGCCTATTGATCCCCTGAGGACAGATCTCGTAGTGCTGGTGTTTGTGGAAAGTCAGTACTCAACATTAGGCCAAGATATAATAACCATTTTAGAATCTAGCAGATTTCAGTTTCACATTGAGATTGCACCTGGGAAGGGTGACCTTCCAGTGCTTATAGACAAAAATAAAGGCAAATATGCTCTCATAGTTTATGAAAATATTCTAAAGTATGTGAATATGGACTCTTGGAACAGAGGCCTTCTAGATAAGTACTGTATAGAATATGGTGTAGGTGTTATTGGATTTCACAAAGGCAATGAGAACAGCTTGCAGAGCTTTCAGTTGAAGGGCTTTCCTTTCTATGTCCACAGCAATCTGGGTATTAAGGACTGTTGCATTAACCCTCATTCCCCACTGCTCCATGTGACTAAATCTTCTAAGCTTGAGAAAGGTCCCTTGCTTGGAAATGACTGGGCGGTTTTCCAGATTAATCATACAGCTTATCAACCAGTGATATTTGCAAAAGTAAAGACACCAGAAAACCTTTCACCACCTGCTGCTATAAGTGCTCTCTATGCCACGGTAATTCATGACCTGGGGCTCCACGATGGGATTCAACGAGTCCTTTTCGGCAATAACTTGAATTTTTGGCTGCACAAGCTGATTTTCATAGATGCCATCTCTTTCCTGTCTGGAAAGAAGCTCAGACTGTCCTTGGATAGGTACATTCTGGTTGACATAGATGACATCTTCGTTGGGAAGGAAGGAACGAGAATGAACACCAACGATGTACAGGTAAAGTATATGCACAAACTAATAGTCATTACAGCAAAGTGCTTTCTTTTTTTTTTAAATCTTAAAGTCAATAGTTATTAACAGTTGGAACTCACGGAGGACACAGATCAGTAAGTACCAACGCAAACTGTTTGGACCTTGAGAGAGAAGCCAGTCTGTGTAGCAGTTCCTTCAACCTGCAGGCTGGAGGAAAGTCTGTGCAGCATCGCTTGTACCTGTACTAGAAAAGAATGTAAGATAAGATGACTCCCTGGTTACTATCACTTGTTTTCTCTCAGATGACAGGCAAGTCCCTGCTGAGCTAAGTTCTATAAACGGGTTGGTGGGCACCTCTGAATTCCGTTCCCCTTACTATATATGGAAAATAGTCTCCCAAAAGGAAATTAAAGACAACTAGTTGCTAAGTAACTGAAAAAGAAAAGTGAGTAAGAGTGGTAGTGTTTTCACACACGGCACAACCCACCCAACATGCACAATTCTAAACATAATTGTAGAGTGTTTAACTCTCTGGTCTGGTGATTAGCTTTGATCTAAGCACATACTTTCAGTGTGGCATTTGAAAACAGCACAGGACTTCAGGGCTGGACCCAAGAGCTATTCATATGTAATGTGCATGTTGCTAGTCTTACAAGCAGGAGGTAAATGTGGTGAGCAAAAGTAAATGTCAACGTAAATTTTGAAGAATGGACTGGATTATTAGCTGTTTGACATAGGTTTCAGATGTCAGGAGTTAGTTGCAGCATTTCACCTTTCTTGTCTCTGTTTTATGGCTCTTGCTTGCAAGCAATTTTTGTGTTAATATTGGTCTTAAAAGCTTGTTCTGGTGCTAAATGACTTGACGATTTCCATTTTAACATTTTAATTTGTACATTCCTGAAGGTCATTTTTCACTCTATTGGGCTGTTCAGTGAGGTGGTAGTTACGGCTCAGTAGGAGTAACATCTTAACATTATTTCTTGCTGTATACCTCGCTTTCTTTTTGTGAAGAGTGTTGTTACAAAGCGGGTAGTTAGAGGTCACCTTGCACGACTGTATTTGGTCTAGAAGCTAAAAATCTCTTAAGATGCTGATTGTTGCCCTGTTTGTGCTAAAAATAAGGGAGAATGTTTTGTTAGAACTTTCATAATGGAAGGAGGAACTGGGAAAAGGAAAGGCAACGGCAGCACTGCGTGCAGTTGATGGTCATTTTTGTTTCATTTTTAACTAGGCTTTTGGGTTTTTCAGTGTTAATGTATTTGTCAAGCTGCAGTAGCCCTGCATATATTGCTTCCTTAAACAAAAGGTTTGAACTTGTAGTTACGCTTTGATTTGCTTTAAAATTGCAGCATACACTCTTTTCCAAAACATTCTCTGCATGTGCAATTATAAATAAGATACACCTCCTATAAGTAGGTGTTTTCCTTATACAAACAAATTGCATGGGAGAGAGCTGGAGTAAAGGTGAAAATAAATGGAGTTTCTGTGTAGAACATGATGGCAGCATTTGAGTGAGGTGGGTGAGCATGCTTTGAGAATCTCCTAAGTGCAAACTGAAATTGCAGGAAATAAATAAGGTCTGACCCACATCACTGGCAAAACTCCTGTTGTTCTGCAGAAGCAGCAGTTTCTGGTAACAAAATATGTAAAATAAAGCCTGAATAAATCTCCCACTGTGGTGTGCAGTAGCAGTTTGCAACAGTATGTTTTGTATTGTTTCTCTTTGTGAGTGACACCTTAGGATTGTCATTTTAGGATAAGTTAGGGCAATTAATTGCCAGAATTACTTACCAGAAACAGGAGGCTATTGAGACAAATTTAATTAAAGCAGATTCAGAAGGATAAACTGTTGTTTTGGGAGAGTAATTTGCAGTATGTCAGAATGTTATCTTCCCAAAATAAAACTGTCAAATTAAATAGAAATAATATTAAAGTGGAAATAACTTTTAAGTAGGATAATTTCATTTATACAGAACTGTGTTCTGAAACAGTGGAATCTGAAGAAGTGCTCCCTTCTGATTCTTCATTTACTTAAAGTTAAAGTGTTCTATTAAACATGTTGTTAGGGCTGTCAGATGCAATGCATCTTCATTACTATTAATATCAAAGGAGTTATCCTCTGTGGCACAATGACATGTGGAAGGAATGAAATAAAATCTATTTGCGGTAGTTGAAAATCCGTTATTGTAAAGTATATTTGCAGATAAATGACATCCTATTAAACAGAAGTGTTTTACTGAGTTCTGCTGCATTGACTGTGACAGAATTGTGCGCTGCAAGTGTGAAAATAGGTTGCTAAATGCAGACTTTGTATAATTTCAGTACTCAAGATTAGCTCATTTCTACTAAGCTTACGTTTTGAATACTAGCAACGTAGAATTGGGCATAATGCTTCTTTGTCTTTTAATTTTGTTTGACGTGTCTCCTATTTAATATTTTCTGCATATACTCGCATCTGGTAGGACTGTGAGCTTGCTGAGAGTAAGGTTAATGTTTCTACATGTGCTCGGTTAACGCAAAGTAACCTAAAACACTTCAGAAAGCTCCCAACATCCAGAGAACCTCTAGGATTGGTTCTGCCCGTTCCTCTGGATAGGGCAGAGTTCAGAAACTGGAGGGTTAATGCAGAACTGATAGCAAAAATAATCACTCATGATTCACTGCCTAACTCAAGAAGGCAGCATTTGTCTTGGGTCTTCTGAGACAAAGGCTTCGCTCTGTTGAGTGCATAGAGAACCTAGATTCGCTTTAGAAGGACTGATTCACTAAGTCTCTAAAGTTCAGGCACAAGTTACGTGAGCAAGTTGAAAGCTATGTCTGTACTGTTCTTTCACTGCAAGAGTTAAAATAGGGGGCCATCATAACAAAAGATATCCTGTAGGATTGCAGAAGTACAGGGAAGTTGTACATTGCCATTCACAGAATTGCCCAATGGCTGAGGTTGGAAGGCTCCTCTGGAGGTCATCTGGTTCCACCCCCCCCGCTCAAGCTGGGCCATGTCCAGGCACCTTCTGACTGTCTCCAAGAAGGGAGATCCTGACTGCATGCAAGATCAGGTTTTCAAGGGAATTTCTTCTTCAGGCACCTAAATGAGATTTGCAAAGTGGCCAGGATAGTTAATATTTGGACGTCAGGCTAACTACCCTCTTCTTTAAAGTTTGTGAATTGGAGTTGAGCACGTACTTACAAAAATTGCTGTCACAAGGTTAAGTGGTAATTTTTTATCAGTATCATATGTATTGACCTCAGAAGAAGTCGAGTCAAAAGTAAACCCTCTAAAATGAGCATCTTCTGCACCTCTAAAGACGAGGCGAAGTGGTGGTACTTCAGCTTGAGTACCTATAGTGTCAGGGACACAAGTGTCAAGAGCCCTTCTGAAAACCTTTTGACAGTTTATTAACCTAAGTCCTGTAAAACTAATAAATGGTTTGTTTTATTAAACAACAGATGAAGTTTATTCTAGTTTCACCACAACTTCTTCAATTAAAAAAAAAAAAAAAAGACCCAAACAACTTGAAACTGTACTTCAGATTTTTAGACTACCTGATTGTTACAGATTTGCCTGTCACTGTGTAAAATCTGGACTGATAGAACATAGTTCTTCAATGTAACATACTGTGTAGCTGTCACTGTGCATCAGCAGTAACCATCCATCTTCATATTTATTTACTTTATCTTCCTTTGGTATAATAGAAATAATGGAAGAGAACATTTTCATAGTCTAATTGCCTCCCACTTTGAAAATAAGCTTGGTAATGTCATCTCAACATTCATTTTTCAGTAACTTTTTTTCTCTCCTAATGTCTGTCAGGCAGGAGGGACCATTATGCTGTGACAATGTTATATTTTATTTTCCTTGTGTCTTTTAGAAGACTAAGAGCCTGTGCAGAGCAAATAATTCATTTAAATGGGCATACAGAGAAAATCTATCTAGATATCCACAGAGTAAGTTTATCTTAATAGACCGTGATTGTCCTGGCTGATGGTCTACTAATTTAATATCTTTTTTTTTTTTGTTACAGTTACTCTTTGTGAAATTTTTATGACTATACACCATTGAGATTTTTCCAAGGGAAAAGCAGCTGATAATAGGGGGAGGGAAATTAAATATGATTTTTTTTCTATTGACAGTTTGTGCAGTGTTGGTGGTCTAGGCAGTAAGTTGGTCTACCTTTTCCTTCATTCCCTCAATACATGCGCTTTCTGTATTTCCTTGAGAGTTGATCACATTTTCAAAATGAAAAATTAGAACACTGTGAAATTATTTTTTCCAAATAATTAGCTGCGTGATCTCCTCTTGACTGTCTTGTCCTTTGTGCGCTTTTCAAAAGAGACGTCTTGAATTGAAGTCAGGATGGGGATCTCTTCACTTCCCTCATGTAAGCCTAATCTTTTTCTGCACTCGCAGTTACTCTTTTATAATTGCCAAGGAAAAAGCTTCATATTAACTATATCCATTATTGGGAGGGGAATGATCTATCTCTTTTTCTCATTCTGTTTTGTGAGCACTTAAGCAATGCATCTGTTAGCATATGTGCATTGAAATGGGCAATACAAGCTTGAATCTGCAGTCTTGTGGCATTAGAATTATTGGAGAATTGGACAACAAGAGCTATCCTCTTTGTGCATCATCTATGCCAAACAGTGTTCGGATAATGGAGAGGATTTAGCCAGGAAGAAGAAATTCATAGCATTTTAGTCTCCATCGCTTGAACAGTCTGTCATCTTGCCCAGATTTTGAGGTTTATAATGTAGACAAATCAGAGCTAGTCCTCTAACTTTCCATAGTAGACAACATAGAAAAATAGCTCATCTTTAGGCAGGCACTGCTTAAGTGAATTGCACCTTAGAACTACGTATTCTTTCTGTTGTTCATAAAATGCTTCTAGAGTGACTAAGATCAAATGTAAACATTTGCATTTGGTCAGATTGATCTTCTTCCATGTTCCAAAGCCAGTGCTGTCACTTTTTTGTTATTTCCTTAGTGCATTGGTGGCCTAATCTTTTGTTTAATATAATATAATATAATATAAATTTGTTTAATAACAGATTTCTCCCCTAAGAGCTAATTGTCTATTCATTATATTACAAATTTGTCCACATTAGACAGCACTGCTTAAATTACTACAGTTGTTTAAAACCCAGTAAGTGTCTTTTCACCCTGTGTAGCATATGTGGAAAGAAATCAGAACTTCCCATGGTAAAGAATACCACTTGGATATAAATTTAAAAAATACGGTGACATACCTTTTCAGTTACTCTTGCATAGGAATGACCTAAATATTTGCCTCAGAAGAGAAGCTTAGATGTATTTTGTGTTAAGGCAGAATGGCTAGAAGGTGCAGAAAGTCTGAACTGTCAAGACACAAGATGGTTCCTGTCACAGAAGGAAGTGTAATTCTGCAAGTTATTTGCTGCTTTATCTATAAGATCATGTAGAAGGTTATCAGTAAAGAAATGATAGATGTGTCATAAAATGTCAGTTGCAGAACCACCAGCGATACTCACATGTATTTGGTTGTACTGAGCCGTAAATCTTTCCTCCGGGGAGATTCAAAACCTCTTTTTAATCACCTCTTTAAATGACATAAGGAATTAAGTATTAAGAACTTTTGTTCTGCTAAATCATTTTACATTCCCAATCCATTAGCCATAGTACCTTTATGCCATTGTTCAATGTGCTTACTGTGTGTGTACATATATTCTTTCTTAATTTGACCTGAAGCTCCTAAGGTATTTTATACTGATTTGGCTGAAATAATAAGTCAAAAGTATATTCTGTCCTTAAAAAGAGTCAAAGAAAAGGAATACTATTAACTGTGGTGTTTCTGTAGCTGTCTGATGTCCTAGGACGACTGATTTAACTTCTTGAGTATATTGTTTCAGATATAGTAGTGTGGAATATTATGCACTGTGAGGCAGTAGAAAATTAGATATCAGAACTAAAATATAAGTTTAAAACAAGTTATAAAAATTGTTTTATTTATTTTATGGGCTGCTATCAGCATATAGAATGCTTTACCAGTCAGTCATCCTAACATTTAACTTCTAAAAGCAATCTGGTTTATGTACCAACTTCTGTGAATTTTAATGTAGTAAGATTGATACAACTGCTGCTCAATACAGCCAGCTTTTGTTCTTAAAAGAAATGTACTGATGTTTGAAACAGAAAGCTGGATGAAAGTCCTCCACCAAAGGAGAGTGGCTGCAGAGGGGTGACGGGGACGCAGGAGAGCTGGCTCCGCCTTGGGTGCAACACTTCTGGGGCTGCCAGGGCAATGCTGGGAATTCCACACATGCTTCCTCCTCCTGTTCTACACCTGTGTACAGCTAGATACAACCAAACCCCATGGAATAAGCTTGGCACCAAGATTAATTTTACAGCCTATGCATGGTGTGTGAAGACAAAAACCCTGCATAGTAACGGTGTGTCTAATAATAGCCAGGTTCCATGTGGTATCTCTGCAGATTGCCAGGCAAATGGAGAGGAGGATACCTTTTTGCGTGTGCTCGAATGCCCCTGGTCTGTGCTTTATGTTGATACGCATATAGGTATTGTATGTGTGAAGGGCTGAGGTTCAGAAATGTTTGCACAAACAATCCCTGGGGCTGTGGGATGAGCATGGCCCCATGCAGGAAATCTGTAAAGAGAGCATGTATGTCAAATAGCAGCGCTGGCAAACTCCTCTGTAGCTACACAAGAAGTCATACTTGTGCCAAAATGGTAACTACATTTACCCATTCTTACTTGCTGGCTCAACTATCCACTCCGTTCATCTGTACAATACTTTGGAGGCACAGCAGCTGTAAAAAGGATGCTGTGTGTCTAAGCCATCTTGTTCTACATCGAAAATGTGAAAGTGAACATTGATTGACCGACCGGTGGATGTTCTTTCTAGGACAGAGTCGATTCCTGTTAGCAGTTTTAAGCGTGAGGAGCTTATAGTTCAGTGCTGTGTCTGTTAAGAGGAAACCAATTTTCGGTCTTTGCTCGTGTTAGTTCAGTGATTTTCGTTAGTTCTGTTTGCTGAAATTCATGGCTTGTCGTGTTTGTTTTGTTGATGGTATTTTGGAGTTGTTTTTCTTAAAAAAAAAAAACAAAACAAAACAAAAACAAAAACACCAACCCAATTTTTTGAAAAATAAAGCAGCTGGATGTGGTAGTCCTTAGCTCCATCGAACCTAGGAGAGTCATCAGGTCCTAGACAGACTTTTACAACTTCGTACTGATGTGCTGTAGCTTTGAGGCCTTTAGCCTCAAAGCAGTGTAAGTTTTAGCATTAAGGAGGATGATATTCTACGTATCTGTTTTCCTACATGTTTTTGCACCTGGGCCTGAAAGATGCTGAGTATTTTCTATTCCAAAGGAATCCTGTGGAAGTTCTGCACTTTCGCAAGTGCACACAGTCTGCACTTCAGAAGTGTCTCGCATGGGAGGCTTGGGTCAGGAGAGCAGTGCTGCCCCATGCTCCCTCATTTGTATTTGTCGACTGCTAAGAAACTTAACTGCTGAGTGCAGAGTCCTCTGGAGCATTAAGACAAAAGATATCTCAGAAGGACAAGGCAGATCACTAATCATGAACTTGTTTATAACCATTTTTTATTTTTTTTTTCTGCTTAGTTTTGTAATGCTGGAGTAACTGAATCTGGGGGTTTGTTTGTTTGTTTTGTTTTGTTTTTCTTTTTTTATAATTTAAAAGCTGTGACACTATTCACTCTCATGCGAACCTAAATCTTGAAACAGTGATTTTTCAAGCATTGTGCCGTCTCCTCCCATTACGAATTCAGTGGCAGGGAAACTAAGAGAAGAGAAATTCATCTCACTTTGCAGCTTTTTTTATTGTCAAAGAGGCTGCAGAAACTGCTGCTTGGCACGGTAAATCCCAGGAGATCTTCGAGGGCAATGAGAATGTTTTGCTTCAAGCTCTTCCACCCCAGCACCAGATTTGACTATTGGTTACACACTCCCTGGTCCTTGGTCTGTCTTGATGATAGAACCAAAGTAAGGAAATCATGGCTTCTATGAATCCAGTGTTGATTTCCCAAATAAGTAGATGTGCATTATGGATGCAGTCTTCTACATCTTTCCAGAAAATGACAGTAATTTTTTTTCATTTTTTAATTCCCCACATCTCTCTGTAGTGGTGAATACTTTGCTACCCTTAGGCTTAATGGAACTCTCTTAACAATGGTGTGTCTGCCTGTTGTATTGTGCTTCCTGCTCTTAATGGAGTTTTGTGATGTAAGAGCAATTTTATTTCAACCTTAAGCGATTACACTCACCTGCGATCAAGTGGGCTAACTGAATACTTTGTAACACTGTTTCTGCTTTTTCCCTTGACTTAGTTTATTATGCAGAGATATCTTTACACTTGAGCATAAGGCTTCTCTTCCAAAGAAATCCACACAAATGCTTAAGTCCACCCAGTGTGCCAGCCTTCAGTGATCATTTTTGGTTCACAGCCATGTAGCAACTTCTGTCTTCCTGTCTACTTAGAAACTTATACTTTAAGAATGTACATGAATATTTTCATGGATGAGATAAAAATGCATGTGATTCTGCACACTTTACTTTGAGTATTGTCAACATAACCTAAGCTCGGCTCTGTTTGGGTTGATCCATCTGGCCGTGAAAGCAAAACCTGCCATTCCAAAATTTATGAAGTAAGTGCAATGTGCGTCAAGACATATTGAAACCTTAGCGTGCACTGTAAGATGTTCAAATCCACTGGATAATTTGTCTCCACTGAAAAAGCTTTTTCAATGTTTCAAGATTAGTATTTAAAAAGCTGGCCATTGATGTTAGCAGAGTAACAACGTTGACAGAGCAAAAGAAGGAAGTTGAGAGAAGGCACTTGCTGGGCGTAGATGTTACCAAGTTAATGCACCAGACCTGCCGCAGGGTTCTAGCTCTGTCTGCAGCAGGCCTGGAAGCATAATTAAGAAGAGTTACGTGCTGAAACTGCTTTCCAGCCTCCTGGCAGTGTGTCCCTCAGCTATCCTGCCAGTCCCTCGCGTTCCTTAGATTGCAAGTTCTCTTCATCAGAGGTACTTTTTGTTCTGTGCTTTTTGTTCAAAAAGCACTTTGATAATACAAATAATAATAATGCAACCACAGTTTACCACAGAGCTGTACAGATTCATCACCGTGCTAGTGGCTGCTGCAAGATTTATTCTGGGCTTTTTCAGATGACAAGTTAGCCATCCGATTCCTGCTGCTAAGGGAATTGAATAAAATTTTCACAACCAACAAATAAAAACACACTGCAGACGGATCTAGAAATCAAAGCAATTAACTCTAAAACATGATACCAAAATTGGGCCTATCTCCTTCCTGATCTTCAGTCACATCAAGAAGGCACAGTCTGGCAAAAAGAGAAAAATGAGGGTCGAAAGTGGGACTCATTTCATTAGTTTCTTTTACAATACAGCTGCATGGAAAGTGTCCTTTCTTCTTACCTGTTCGGTCTGGAAGAAGTCAGCGCAGCTACATGACTGATTCTTGGTGATTATTCTTACAAAACAAAGTAAAAGAAAAGCAGCTGGTTGCCAGTGTGTATCTAATCCTTCATGGAATAACAATGCCCTATCTATTTCCAATTCCAGTTTCTTTTTCTGTGCGAACTTCAACAATTCTACAAGGTAGAAGTGTTACTCCCTATTTAAAAATTATGTTTGACAGAGCATAAAAACCTGATGACCAATTTTAAAAAATATTTACTCTTTAGGAGATTCCTTCTGGTACTTTACAGTCCTGGAGATGAGTTAGTATTGCTCCTTAAAATGTAGTTTCATATCTGGAATAAATCATAAATTAAATACCATTTTATATTGCAAAAATTATGCTACAATATATTTGAAAATACAAATAGCGGAGAGGACAAATAAAAAGTCAGTGACTGTGCAGAGTAAGGCTCCATGGATTCATTCCAAGCCAGGTCAGTAAATTCATGCGACAAAGGCCCTGCCGTGCTGTACAGAGGTAACAGGTTAGATCTGGGAGCACCAGTTGCATTTTTGTGGAGCTAATAAGCCACACAGCTCTACATGAAGCTCTGATTCACTTGCCCTTTCTGTGTTAGCACTCCTGGGAATAACCCAAGTGTCTCTGCTCCCATTTTAAAGCAAACTTGGACTAAAGATAACTCAGAGTTGCCTTTGATAGAACTCTAATGGAAATGGAAAGGAGGCTGAAAAATAGTTCTGCATTTATATAAGAAGTGTTTGTTTTATGGTGCAAAACATTTCTCATACCTTGTCCTTTCTCACTGCCTTTGCTAACGGTAATAGAAATGTTGAAAATAGTAATCCTGAAATATCCTAAAAACAAGATGAATACTAAAATATACCTGAATTTGTAGTGTAAGCTGGTTTGAAATTTAAGCTGACCGTGAAAAATATCATTTTACATCAGGAAAGTACTTCATCTTATTGACTGAGAAGGTTTCTAGAATATTGTGCTCAGTTCTGCACCACTTAATCAGAAATATTTAGAGGGTGCTTAGAGACACCAGAATACTCACGAAATGTCAGAGCAAAAAATGAAAAAATAAAGGCTAAAGAATTTGGTAAGTAATGATGACCAAAGCAGAAAGCAGTAGGCTGCAGATGTCTGCAGGGTATAAACAGTGAGGATGGATAAAAATATTTAATGTAAGGCACAGAGATATTTAAGTCTAGGCTGAATAGCCAATAAAAGTGGCAGATTAGAGGCTAATATCCAAAAGGAAGTAAAAGGATTATGTAAGTCTTTAAAAATCAGATTTGGCAAAAGGGTATGAAGTATGCTATTGAAAGGAGTATAATATTGGCAGGGAATTTGTACTAAGATGTATTCCCAATCTCTTACAGTATAATCAACTGCAGAGCTCAGTTTGGCTTCCTGTGTGTCGGTCTGAGTCTGCAAGTGTAGAATTTGCCAGCTGAGATACTTATCTACGTAGATCTAGTTTCTGTAATCTTGTCTTTTAGAAATGCAAACATGCGTGCAAAAACAGGAAAGGTATGTATTAACACTTGTAACAAAATCATCCCCCATGTTTCTCTTATTACCGTCCTGTGTTTCACTAAAGTCTTAGGGGTTTTTTTCTGCTGAATTATATCCCTTAGACTGGGTACTATGCAGGAGTCAATGAAACCATCCAAATTTTTATTAACTTGAAGTAAGTTCTTATTGTGTCTTTTCTGTGTTGACTACATAAAATCATAAAAAATATGGCTTGAGAAAGAGTTGTATCTGTTACTTTATGGAAGCTTGTCTTGGTTGCTTGCTCTTTTTCTGTCATTTCTTTGATACCAATAGTGATGTAGCAGGGGAATTTCATTCAGCAACTTTAGAACTACTCATAAAAAGAAGAAAAAAAAAATAATTTGTGACCCTTAACTGGTGAGCAAGCTGAAGACTGAATTCCTAGCTATTTCTGATGTGGAGCTTTCTGGCAGAAAGAGAATATGAAAATCTTCTTGGTAAAAGATGTTTTTTCTGTCAAAAAAGGTGGAGCATAGAGGGAAAAAGAGCTTTTGGTATGCCTCAGCTCACCCCAAACATAGGGACAAAGATAGATATTTTTAATTGGATACAGTATTAAGAGAAACATAGGAATCTTTTTGGCTCTATTAGGAAAAAAAAAAAAACCCTAAGAAACATTTGTGAATGGATTGTGTCATTGGTGTGTTGCCCAGCCCGTGGAGCAGTCAGTTTATTTAACATGCCGGTGATGTGGTAACTCTGTTGTGCTTTACTAAACAGGGAGAGCAACTGGCTCTGTTGTGGTTTTTATATAAATTAGAGGGTTTGAGTCTTCATTTAGTTGCACTTTATTTATTCTCTAATATGTAAAACTAAGCAGTAACACAAATATTATGCTTGTCTAGAAGCTTTAGTCTTACTAGGGGAGAAAAGAAGTATAAACTGAGAAGTAAACAAACCCCAAAGTGTTTCTCTTTGGTACCAACATTTCAGACATAGCTTGTAGTGTCCAATGTTTCTTTCAGGTTACCTAAACAGCAGCTTGTTATACCTTGGTCTGTGGACTTGAGTTTTCCTGTGATCATGTAACAGATTTCTATTGTAATTGTAGCCACTGTTACTTGGTGATTGCTTTCTAAATGCTGGAAAAATATTGTAAAAACTTAAATGCTTTGAATTTTGTGTGCTCTAGAAAAATAGATAAATACCACCCGCTGTTGAGCTGTGATCATCTATATAATGATGTAGACAAAACTTTGAAATCTTGTTTATTTGAAATTCTGCTGAGCAGGAAGCGCAGGCTTCAGGGCTTACAGGGACAGGTAAGTCTTAGTTTATCCAGGCTCAGGCATTGAGATCCAGAGAATACTGACATTGAAGAAGAAAAGTAAGACTGAAGTTTTTTCAAAAGGCCATATTCACAGACTGTTGGAGTTTGATGTATACAACACTGACACACCATTTTTTATTTTCATTTCCTAAAGAAATTGGGTATTTTTTATGTCCCTGCTTGCCTTTGTCAGTCCAGCAATTAAACCGAAAGGGGGTAGATTTAGGTTAGACATAAGGAAGGAATCTTTTACAATGACGGTGGTGAGACACTGGCACAGGTTGCCCAGAGAAGTTGTGGATGCCCCATCCCTGGAAGTGTTCAAGGTCAGGTTGGATGGGGCTTTGGGCAACCTGCTCTTGTGAAAGATGCTGCTGCCCATGACAGGGGGTTGGACTAGTGATCTTTGAAGGTCACTTCCAACCCAAACCATTCCATGGTTCTGTGATCAATCTAATGACGTTTGAACCTGCGGGCCAGTTTCAGTCCAGTGTGACAGATACGGGCAGTTCTCAAAGACAGTTAAATTCCTGCTGACATCCTGGAGTTCAGCGTGGGGTAAGGCATGTACACAAAGCAGTGCCTGCGCTGAAGCAGAGGTTTCAGAGTGAGGTCTGCATTTATCCTCCACTTTGACCTGCCCCTGACTAATCCATGTGCTGTGTCTTGGAGCTAGCGATAGCACGTACTGTCCTTTTTTCTTCTAGACAGGGTGTGCGGGGCAGAGCGGGAAGGGAAGGAGGTGCTTTGGAGACCTATTGGGGAAGGTAGGTCCTAGGCAGCGGTGTGAAAGGGAGTGCAGGCTACTGCATTGTGGGAATAGCAATTTGGGAACCGAATCTATAGGAGACTAGATTTTATGGAACAAATTTCTTGGTTTGTATGCAAGCCATAGGAGTAAAGGTAGACCTGAAATCTAAATTGCATCTCTAAAAACATTGGCATTTCGGACAGAGTAATGTAGCCACTGACAAACTCATCGGAGTGGAGCAGATGTAGTGACCCAGCTGCAGCTTCCTGCGCATTCAGGTGAGGTCACTGTGGTCTCTGCTGTGGAGAGATTAGGCAGAAAATTCTTCTGATGTTGAACCTTCTAGATGTTTTCAGCATTCAGTGGCTGTAGAGAGCGACATGTTGCCAACAGCGGGGTAAAAGGGCCCTAAGCAGCAGAGCCAGGCAGTGTGCGGTGGGTAAAGGAGCAGAGGCTTTGCTGCAGCGGAAGCTCGTGGCCAGCCCGTGCAGCGGAGGACTGTCTTCCTTGGAGAGTAGCCCTTGTCCTCCAGCCAAACTCTGCTTGCTGCGCCTGTTGGCTGTAGTGAAAGCTAAAGCTGGAGCTGGCGTGTGAGGAAGCATTAAATAAGAAGCAAACGTGCTGTTGATAATGAATGTGGTACTAGGAGCTTGGATAATATCTCTGTTCTTTCTGAGCTGGACGACTATAAAATACACATGCTGTTAGACTGAATAGCCATGCCATTGTTTTAACTTCTATGACAAAATATTGTGCATCCTACCAGACAAGAGCTGAAGCTGTAAAAGTGTGGGTTGTCTAATGAGGGCGTGCAGGAGTATAACTGCTTTGCATCTGAGGTTATTGTTTGAACCTGGTTTTTTTGAGGCCTAACATTTACTGGTAGCTAGACAAGTGTCTACATGAATCAATGAACAACCCTGACAATTTATCTACTGCTGATGGGATGCAATGGAGACAAGCCAGACTAAGCAGGCACAGCGAAGTGGCCCAGAAGTGAACTGGAACAGGTTCTGAACTACTCTGTCACCCTGAGAGATGGCCTGTCGTGCTCGGAGCTGAGGCAGCTGTGCGTGTGTGGGGGGTGACTTTCCAGTACAGCTACCTGAATGCTCGCGTTGTGGCTAACAAACTTCAGTTTCCCACTGTACTGGGTCATCAACAATCACCAGATTGCAAGAACTTAACTGGATAAATATGAAGAGATTTTAAGTGCATTTTAGAGTCACTTTGTTTTTACTACTTTGAGTTTTGTCATACTCTGAGAACTTACCTCTTTATACTTGGTGTTTCATAAGCAGATAAAGCATGAGGCCAACAAGTTTTTTATTGAATCCTGTCTGACCAAAATCCAGGGAAAAATATCATATGCAGCAGTAGGGTGTTTATTAGTTCTACTTCAATTGGCCTGGGGTTTTTTTGACCTTTAATTAAAAGAAATGTGGGATTTTATTTCTGTTGACTGCAGAATAACGAGATCATTTAGCTTTTTAGTAATTGTAACCTCTTTCATCAAAGTACAGCTTAATTGAGAGCTAATAATGCAGAATTTCATATACAATCCTGAAAACAGCATCCTAATTACTTTATTAAATAGTATTGGCACCAAGCATTTAAAACCTTCAACTTACCTTGCCATAATTGCTTATTCTCATTAGCTGCTATCTCAGCCTCCAAGAAGTGAGAAGCTGGTGAAGGAAGTTAGAAGTATTTCTTAAAACTCTTGGTTGTACAAATGATTTACCTAGATGAAAGAGCCTAATTACTTGATAGTGTATAATTGGACCATCATCAAGATCACTATTGTATGCAATATAAAAAAAACTCCAAAGGAAGACTCAGTAACATTAAAACAGTGTGTTCTAATGAAAAAACTTCTGCTTGAAATGATCCGAGACAACAGTTTTCGAAGTGGCTGCTTACATTTTTAGTATCCTTTAATGGACCTCAAATTCAGATACCTCGTTACAGCATCTGTGCACATAAAATAAAGTTGTGGCTCCTGAATTTTTTGAAAATCAGGTCCAGTGTGTCTTATATTGGACACCAAAACACTAAGGTGCACGTAGTTGGGCTCCAGCCTGATGTCTCATCTTACTGACGCTTTGAAGAGAAGCTGGGTTCCCCAGTTAATGGTGCTTATCGAACTAGTGAGTATGGGCCTTAATATTATAGGAAGTCAGGTAAGATACTGAGGACAGTGGATCTGGCAAACAGTCCAAATTAACCCAAGGAATCAATGGGAGCTTTGCGTGTCCTGCACATTAAAGAGTTGGGCTCCAAGGCTTCCCTGTTTGATAATTTAAAAACACAATTGCTGCAGGTAGAATCTAGCCATCAGTAAATGACAAGTAACTGAAACAAGGTACTTCGTTTCATCTCCAAGGAATTTTTGCACACTTTTTCTGTTTTAAATTCTACCGTGTTACATGGCTCTTTGTAAATAGGCATCTTGCTGGCATGTGGTACTTCTGAACTGTTACATCTTTTGAATGACTTGGTAGACTTATCAAAATCCATGGTTTTAATTGAAAGAATAATTTGTTTCTTGAAGGTACTGTAACTTAATAAGCAGGTTCCCCCCACCCCCCTTTTAATTTTGTTGTACAAAGTAGCAGGAATAGTTGTCTTCAGCTCACATGGAATCTGATATTTTATAAACTTGAACATATGTATTGTCAGCAGTTTAGCTTTTCCATCCCTGTTTCATCAGTCTTTCTATTTTTGCTGGATTGTGTCCTCTTGGACACCTTGCTTCCACCAAACTGTAGAGCAGTGTCCTTTCCCCACTTACATAGATTAGGGTCTATTTATAATTTATGCTCTCTGCCAGCTAAACACTTTGCAGAAAAAGCTGAAGATTTTCTTTGTTTTCTTCTCTTGCCCTCTCTGTAGTGTCAGCTCTGTTAAGTGAGTGCACAGTCAGAGAAAATTTAAGCATTCTTCTCCTTTTGTCTGAAGGATATTCAAACTGTTTTTTTTCAGATACACCCGCTATACCCAAAGCAATTATTCTTTCTCCTGCATAGATTAAATGTTTATGGTAATGGGTGTCAAAATGCTAATCTTGGAAATCCAGAAAGAATAGACATTGAATTTTAATGATGTTCCGAAATACATAATTCATAATGAGGGAAACATTTTTCCTCAGAAGCAAAATAGTCTGTCTAATAAAATAATGATTCCCAGCCATTTGGGATGGACCTTCATTGAGGCTATCCTCTGTTTCATCTTGCCATGCTGCCTCTCGCTGCCTCCAAACACTCCACATTCTTGCCCACTGCCTTCCCAGCCCTGACTGCTGCCACAGTTTCTTGAACGGCTGCCATCACGATCTCAGCGTTTCTCACTTTCAGGTCCCACTGCTGCTACAACATTTCTTGTGGATCCCCAGTGCTCCCTCCCCCTCAACTCTCCCTTCCCTAGGCAGTGTGTTCCCCCTCCTCTCTCTTCTGCCATCAGCCTCAGCAGTGCCAGGACAAACCTGGGACTGATCATCAGGCACAGCTTGTTAGCCTGGCCTCTGTTCTGTGCCACACTGTGCCACGTATTGCCTCTAACGTTGGACACTTTGCTAGGGCCTCTAAGTTTAGGGACTGATATATAAAACATGACAAAGCACAATCTCAAAATATATCTGGGAAATTTAAAATACTGATTGTTGAACTCTGCAGAGAAGCACAATGCTTTAAAAATCATAATACTTGTATGCATAATAAATGCAAACTTCAGTCACATGTGTGTTTTGTTCCTCAATTCTCCTTTCCATTTCCTCAATTCTCTTTTCCATTTCCTCCCCAACCCTCTTTTTTTTTTCTTTTCTTTTTTTCCCCTTATAAACAAGAGAATTTGCAATGTGGGTAGAAACTTTAGAAAAGGTCAGGTTCTGCAGAAGGGAAGGTTTGAGGGAGGCAGGTGGTGTGCATATACCTGTGCAGGCAGCTTCAGCTGCAGGACTCTCTTTCTCAGAGCACGGACATGCTCAGGAAAGGCAAAATGATGTCACAAAAAGTGCAAAGTAAAAGGACATCATGTCAGTTACAGCTCATTAAACCCTTACGTGAAGAACTCCACTCAAGTTAAAAGGGCTTTAGTTCTGTTTCTTCTCTCTCTTGCAGGGGTTAAACTAAAGAGGTAATATGGTATAGAAAACTCAAGCTACTTCTCCATAAGAGCTCCCATAAAGGGGCTTTGTGTGCTTAACTCGTGTGCTTTCACTTTACACTTTCTATTAATTTGTTTTACCTTTTCAGAAGGTCCTTGCCTTCATTAAAGACCCAGTACAGCATTAGAAGTTTTCCTCAAAAGAAAAGTAATTCCTAATTTAATGGCTCCTTTGATAGTATTGTTAGACACGAAATAGTAAAGCAAGCGTTGAGAGATGAGATCTGCTTCCCAAAAAAAGGGGGAGGAGATAGGCTTTTTGAAAAACTATGAAGCTGACCTTTCTTGCTTTTGTTACCGACATGAAAGTATGTACTGATTTGAAGTTTAAGATACTAACGCTGCAGCATTGTGGGGCTATGTCTATCTGCTTGCCAATTTAGTTAAAATCCATGGGATTATAAGTAAAATTAACAGTGTGTTTAACTGTTTTGCTTTTCAAGTAGCTAAGTTCTTTAGCAGCTTTTGAGTAGGAAAATAGTCATAAATATGTTGGTATGACTACAGAAACGAGTCATAGTTCCTTTTTGGTGAAGCAGAGTTCAATAAAGCATTCTTGATTTATTTGTTTGATCAGCCAAGATGTTTGGGTCTGAGTATTTTTGTTGATGCTGAAGAAATTACTACTGTCTGTTTATTGAAGACAAGTTGACACTTGTGACTTCTCCATGACAGACTATAAAGTGAAATCATGTAAAGGGATATTTGAGGACAGGAGGCAGGGTAGTTTCCTGGCTATGGAAATGGGAAGCAAGTTTGGTATGAGTTTTATCCTTGGCTTTACTGCTGATTTACTTGAGCAAGAGCTTTTGACAGACCATATCACCTGCCTGTGCCTCTGTTTGTCCTATCTATAACGTGAGAAAAATTAAATAAAACTGTTTCCTTTGTAAACAAAGCTGGTATTTCTGAAAGAAAAGTGATAAAAAAAGCTAAACATTATGGTTGTCAGGAAAGGAGGAGGCCATCTATACAAAGGCAGGACTTCTCATACATCTCCATTGCATGAATATTTCAATTAAAGAACAATTCTTTTGGTTCCTTCTGTTTCATTTGTGTTCTCAGAGTCCATTTTCTCCTAAATTCTTAGCCAGTCGAGATCCCATTGGCAATTACAGCAGCTTCCATTTGCTGAGATGTTTCATCAGAAATGAAATAGAAATAACTTAAATGGGGTGATGCTGATTAATCATCTGAGAATCTGGCTTTATTTACAACATACATGATTTTTTGTGTTCCTTTCATTATACTATAAACTTGTCAGATGCGAGGATTGAAAGAACTCTGTTGTTTTGCTGTCGGGATAACTTTTGTCTATGGCTTGGATTGTAACAGGGCCTTTTTCTGAGATTATTTTGGACTGTTGGTGAAGAAGGGGGTCTTTCATCATACACTGAATTCTCACATTTGATTTCTGGCACAAGGAATTTCCTAAACTTAGTATGTGAGCTTAGGAAAAGTTGAAAAGAAAGTACTCCATTGTAGCTATGTACATGAAAGTGATTATGTAGCCAGCAATTTATTTTCCTTATAGTACTTCCACCTTATAGTGGAAGTATAACATATGTACTAAATAATTATTTATAAACATATGAAAGCTTTACTAAACAGTTTTAAAATTATTTAAAAAAATAGGTTTTTAAAAAAACCTTCAGTACTAGTGCATTTATATATCATCTCATACAGATACCCAGAGGGGCTATTCATAAACCAATCATAAAATATACAGAAAATATCACCAGCTTACCTTCAGCATATACAACAGCATTTAGAAAGGAAATTTCAGGCTTTTCGTCCCCCTGCTTTTCTCTCTTTCTGTCTTTTTGATAGAAACTCACAGTAATAGGCCCTGCCATCTGCTACTATATATTTTTCATGAGTTTTAACATTTTGTTTTTAGAACCTGAAAGATGAGTAAAATGTCAAGTCACCCAGAAAATAATCATAGGCATGACAACTCAAATGTTATCTCAGCTTGTCTGTACAAAAAGTGGTTCACAGCAGGTCTGTGCCCTCCTCTTTGCAGATAGAGCAGGCGGAGCAGGTGAGCTGGTACACCATTGGTATTAGCTGATACATTTTTGAACACCACCACAAGGCTTTAGCAGAAGATCTCCCACTGATTTTAATGAGTAACGTGGCCAAAAAACCAACAGCATCACTTTCAAAGTTTGTTCTGTAGAAGGTGAACTACAGATTTCCTTTAGAGTTTTGTGTTATTTGAGTGATATCTGGAACGTCTTATTGTGACTGCTGGCCTAAAAAAATGCAGCCACGAGGCAATCATTGAGGCAAGAAGGTGGTAACTGCACTAGCAAAATTAATTCCTGGTGAAGAAGTAAACTCTTACGTTACGTTACCACAGAAATGTCATAGGCTTTTTGCTACCCTTCTCCCTCCTGCCGTTTGAAAGCCTGCGTTTGCGACTCTCCTGTCAGCCCTGTAGCTGCAGTGTGCCAGGGAGGTACAGCAAAGGTCTCCTTCCAGGTCGTGTTTCTCTGGCGTTCCCAGCTGCTCTTTGTTTTTCCCATTCTGTTTTTCCATCATGCTGAGACTAGACTGGAGCTGACAAGCTGAGAAGCTGTTAGAAAGGTACAGGATAAGAGCTTCAGCTCAAAAAATGCTCGCAGTTCTCAACTTAATTTGGAGGGAAAGAACTGTGCAGCACATTCATGCCACCTTGCTGTCAACCTGCACTCAGGAACTCTTTCATTCGACAGGATGTACCGTTAACGTAAGAAGTGTATAGCCATATCATTTGCCTCCTACATTTTTAACTGTGCAAAGATAAAATTATTTCATTGAATAGGTTCCCAGCAGCTCAAGGATGGTTTTCATAATAAATCCTCTGCAGATTTGCTATCTTTCATTAGAATAAGAGGTCTCCTCGGTGATCTTTGCACTCTCAGCCTGTGCAAAAGCCCTCGTTACAGTGTTGCAAGATTTTTCTCTTAATATTCCACTTCAGAAGTCTTGAGCTTGTTTTCAATTATCTCCGTTCTGTGTTTCATTTTACTCATTCCTTTATAAAGTCCCTTGTTCACAGGACATTTTTTAGGCTTTCCAGTGAAAGAAGATGATCTTTATCTTACTAGTACTGTTCTTTGAAACTGCCTATGCTGTTGTTGCTGGAGCTACACTGCTGAAGAAGACCGAGGCGAGTTACTTCCAGATCTGAGAGGACCTTAAGAAATAGGAGGCAGAAAAGTGATGGTTCTTTCACAGATTTAGTTTTGTGATTAATGTATATTTAATGAATATGCTTAGGCATAATGTTCTGGTCTGCTGAAGTGGTGAACAAGGCAAGTACTATTGATGACTCAGAATTGAAACCACTCATGTTTCATCAGCCATGTCAGCAAAACTCAAATTTGGAGCCCCCGAGGACAGGGACAAATGACTGTCTCTCCTGTTGCTGCAGATCAGCTCCCTCAAGCACCAGCTTCTCTGAGCCAGCCAGAGCTACAAGCTTAGTGAGGCCTCAGAAGCAGCACAGTAGAGGACTGGAGAGCGGCTGTGTTCCCACTTTGGCCAGTGCTGCGATCTCTCAATGGGGCCAGGTGAAAATGCTCGGCTCTGGAAAGGGAGTGTCAGGAAAGGCGAGCACAGGGCGCAGGCAGATGCATTAGCTGTGGTGTGTGGTCACCTCTTCCTGGGAATGGGAGCTCCGCTGGGCCTGCTGCCTTGGGCCTCTCATCAGGTTGGTGCACAGGGGAACCCTTGCTATTGTCACCTTTTCGCCGGATTTTGTCACTGTAATGTTGTGGGTATGATAGTGTAAGGAAACAGGCTTGACAGAGTTTGCAGGTGGAGATCATACTTTCATTAGAACGATGTAGATGAGCCCTGGAAAAGACCTGAAGAGCAGCCCAAAAGTTTCTCGGATAAGGTGGATGTCACCTCCATTTGTAAAATGGCTCATATTTTAAGGAACTGTAACTTGACTATGCAATGCCTATATCTAAAGCTGGACTTGACTTCCATGTTAACATTCTGTTGTCATTGGCATTCCGAGTGAAAAAAATAATTGTAGGCAAATTATTTGTATAATGTCCAAAGAAACTGTCTCATATTTTTCTGGGCACCAAATTGGCATTGAATTTCAAGAGTGGGGAGCCTACTAGACCTTTAAACGTTTGAAAATCTCAAGTGATTTTAATCTCTTTGTGCTTTTAAATACATTCCCCTTTCAAAACATGCTTAGAGTTACTAATTTCTGACTATAGTAATGCTTTTAATCACTTTATTAAAATCATTGTGTTATAATGTATGTTGACTTTGAAAACTCTCTGATGACCTTTAATGTATAAATATTTTCTTTTCTTTCAAAGGTACTGCATGAGTGCCTGTCTCCAAGTGTGTGTGTCTGTGTGTGCGCGCTGTAGCTGGCCATACACTTCTGATGTGCTGTGTACAGGGTCACAAATCTCCAGAGTCCAATGTGTTCATGAATTATCAACTATCGAGTGCTCAGTTGAAGACAGGCTATTTGGAGGAATGTGCACTCCGAGTCTCATTTTGGAGGAGGCTTTTTGCTCTTCTGTTCTTGTTTTGCAAAGTTTTATTTTGCTTTGGGAAGCTAGGTTTCTTTGTTACACCTGGAAAACTGAAAGAGTGAACAGCAGAGTGTAAGAGTTTGGGAGATAACTCCTGAAAGTAATATGTAAATCTTGGGAGTTACAAGTCAAGAAGAGCATACTGAAATCAACGAGTGAAGTTGTAGCTTTCCCCTTTCTTCCTGCATGCTGTTTTTTTGTTGGTACTAATTTAGTGCAAGTACATGTATGCTGACAGCCAGTGTGCTAACTGTCTGAGAAATGAGTCAGAATTTGGGGGAGTTTAGGATTAAGTTCTTTGATGTGGAATAGGCTTCATCTAGCTTCTTTCTGTCTTTCTGGATTTTTTTTTTTTTGATTGCCAGTAACTTTGAAACATGACTAAAATGCTGTGTACGTACTTGACCTGATCTAGAGAAACATAATTGTAATAGATGCTGTTCACCCTGGTGAATGGAGCAGTGGTTGGGGGCACAAGAGATCTGAATTTCATTCCTAGCTGTGTCCCAAGTTTACTGAGTAATCAGTGGAAGGTGTTTTCTCTGGTGTGTGCCTTTGTTTTCCTATCTCATGATTCAGGGAGTAAAACAGTATTTGATAGCTGGTCATCTTTATGAGGAAAACAATGGAGTTTGCATGCTGTCTTTAATCTTTAAATGGTGATGAAAATATCTGTTACTTCTTTGTCATATATAAAGAGCTGTTTTTAAATAGCAAAATCAATTGAAAAGACATTTACCTGTAAAAAAAAAATTATATTGTTATATTAAATTTCTGTGCCAGGTGTGTTTTCTACAGATATGTTTTTATGGTGGGTTGTTTTTTTTTCAGGCCCTGCTTGACACTCAGAATCTTTTGAGAGCTCAGATTACAAATTTTACTTTCAACCTGGGATTTTCAGGGAAATTTTATCACACAGGTAAGAATGAAATACTAAAATCACTTTCATTTTGATGGTGTTTTTTGTAGTGTGAGGAAAGTAGGAATGATGGAGACTAAGGGTCTGAGTAGAGAGAAGAGTTTCCTTCATAGTAGGATGACTAAAAAAAATCAAATTGTTCTTTCTTCCAGGTTGCTTTGGGACATACGTTTGTGTGATTGACCGAATCAAATTTTTCTCTTAAAGTTATTACACTGGATTAACCTTTTGTTAGTGCTGTAGCCTGTCTGGAAATAACCATGTAGGTAGAGTCTGTAAACACCTCTTTGCAGCAACATTTTTATTTAAAAAAAAAGGGGGGGGGGAATGTGCATAATGGTCCCGTAAGTAGAGTAATGATGTGGAAGTAGGAGAGCCAGGCTGTAGTTTCTAAGAGAAAGACTAAGCCCTTCGGGAAAGTGTACTGTCAGACTATTAAGTATCCTGAATAAGAGGAATGTTCCTCCTCCTCCTGCAAACTGGGACATGCAGAAATGGCAGTCATAGGGCCAGGAGGAGACCTTGCAAGCAGCAGTCCAAGCTTGGGATTACAGCTTTCTGTAGGGGTTATATGTGTTACATACGTGTCATTGGATAACAGTAACATCAATCCTGAGGGTGGAATAAACACCTTACTGTTAAATAAACCTTACTGTTAATAAACTCTTACTGTTGCTTTATAATTTCATTCAATTTGAGCTAGCTCAGATGCTCACTATAGAAACTCTCCCAGGAAATGGGTAGAGGGAGGCACGTAGAATAGGTGAACTGGATTTTTCTCTGCATCCATTTCCTGAGCACACAGAATTTAGGTGGTAATTTTAGGTGGGCTGGAACATCTCGGAATGAGGCACCTGTAATTCTAGTAAGCTGCAGTGCCTGCATTAGGTGCTGATGTGGAACAGATTGAATTCCTCCTCCCCTTTTATTAAAATTCAGTTCCTTTCAACCTGTTGTTGAGTGGTAAATTCCACCGATCAAATGCAATTTTCTATTGCCTTCACTGAGGGATCTGTTGAGCTACCACAGTTTATCCTTTTGGATAGTTTAATCTCTACTGTAGAATATAGCAATGTATATTACCCATTAAAATAATATTACACTTAAACCACCGTAGAAATAGGGAGAAATAAAAGAAAAGGTATTAAATAGGATGTGATATAGAAGAAAAGCTGCTCTCTACTGTCAAACAGAAAGAAAAAAACTTGCATGCAAAATAGGACAACATCAGGGCCTGGAAGAGAGAGACAAAAGACAACAAAAGATAATGTCACAGTTGAAGGATATTACTATGAAAAGAGGGAAGCGAAGCGACATGTTAGCTAAGACTAGGAACCAAAACCAGATTTATTGAAAACCAAAGAAAGATATACAGAGCTTGAGTATGCTCAACTGCTGTGCATGTTACATAGCAGAGGGATGAGCGTAACTCTTCTTGTGCTCAGTTGTACACTTTGTTCAGTATTACTTGTCATATTAAGAAGAGAAGAGGCAGGGAAAAAAGTTTGTTATTTAGAGCTGAACAGCTGGAGAAGAAAGCAGCTGGAGCTGCACAGTTCCTCCACAGGTCTCTTGGGCTCAGAAGACTTCAGCTAGACTTGGTAAATGTCCAGGTTTCACCCCTGCAACCCAGATGTCACCTGCACAATTCAGAGAGACTAGGGATGCCTTAACTTTTTCACATTCAGGACATCACTTGCTCCACCCATTCCCATCCCTTCCCTCCCTTTCTTTTGCTTAAAATGGCCCAGCAACACAGTCCTGACTGCCAAGTTTGTCACCAGTGTCTCAGCAGGCAGAGGTACTTTCCCAACCACTTCTTTTGCCTCAGTTGATAGTTCAGGTGCTTTGGAGGGAACACGCACATGGGTTTCCTGATTTTGGCTGAGGAGGATTTGGCAAAGGTATTGCATGTTTGTAGCACAAACTGACCCAGCTACTGGCTGTAAAATGAATGAGTTGAGCCTGTCTGTTACAGCCCATCCCTTGCTGTGGCTTTCTTCCTTTCTTGATATGGCTTCTTCTCCCTGATCTGGCTATCGTATGACCTTTAGGCACTCCTGTCACTTTCTTTGATAGCATGTGAACATCACACAGGGCCCCACGGACTCGCATGGAGTCCAGAAATCCAAATGATCCTACAAATATTGACACATCATTACATATGTCTGCCCGCATTTTTCATTCACTGCTGTAGTTCCCTCAGAGGTAATGAGGAATAAAATCACAACAGCGAAGGTATGTCAGACAAGGTTTACTGAGAGAAAAAGGAAAAAGCAAAAGGCACATGGGGTTAGTGAGAGTATGGCCATACGGATGCAGAAAGCATCAGAGCTGAACATTTGGCTAAAAGACTGAAAAAGGAGAACAGATTTTGCAAAATGCTGAGGGAGAGAAAGGATTTGTCAAGTTGTGTTGATTGTTGGCAGGAGTAGGAACCATCAGTAAAGCAGGAAGCAGGCACACTGCAAAGGTGTGTTAAGCTATAGGTTGTCAAAGTTCAGCTCATAGAGTCCTTGTATGGCAACCCATTAAGGGGTTATTCAGATTTGGCTGCCTTTGACAGGACTTTGTCATTAAAAGTGCACTGGGACTAGGAAGAATGTCTGGGCTTGGGGATGGAAGGGGTGTCCTGATCTGCCAGCTAATTAGACCTTGACACTTCCCATCCCTGAGGTGCTGTCAGATACCCAGGCCGAATCTCTGTGAGCAGGTTATACAGAGCCGAGGCACGGGCCCGAGCACCGAGAGCGGGTTGTCATTGCCCTTGGATTACCAAATGGCCTCTGGAGTGCTCGGGGTCCCGGCCAGCCCCCAACTGCCTGCACCCGGGGGAGCAGAGGCAGGGGCCTGTCCCAGTGGGTAGCTGGGGTGCAGCTGCTTCTCTCGCAGGCCGGGAGGAGTTGTGAGTGTCAAAGCGGCCAGCCGGTCTCAGGGTTGGAGGACAGGCCCCACCACTGGCTTATTTACTGCTGTAACTGCAGCACGAGAAGCGTGAGAGAACGGCAAGGCCGTACGCTGCTGCCTGAGTGATTCCTCTTCATCAGCGCTGCAATTCAAAATGGCTGCAGGGCCTGTTCCACACACCACATCCTTAGGAACAGGCAGGAGAGCATCTGAAAAGACAGGCCTGGGGTCTGAGAAATATCTCGGTGAGCTGCAGCCACTCTTTAAATCTCTTGAAAAAAAAAAAAAAAAAAAAAAAAAAAAAGATGCACATTTCTAGGAACTCCTGAATAGGCCATGATCAGAAAGGTAAGAATTAGCAGGGAAGAGAAAATAATTGTATTATGCATAATATTTTGAAAAGGCTGCTGGAAAAAATACTTCCACATATCATAGGTAACGAAAGGAAAAGAAGTTTGATTGGGGAGTTAATTTAGTTTGGATAAGGAATACTAGAAAAGAGTTGTCAATGTTTTCATTTATACTCTGTATTAAACTATCTTGTGTAAAATTTATCTGATTCGGTCCCTTAAGCTACTGATGTTACTGATATAGCACATGCATGTGAGGACAGTGTTGTACCATGCGTTCAAGATGCCATGAAAATGGAGCTTTCGGTCTTTTACTTGACTATGATGACTTCAGGAAAAGGAACGTGTACTTGGAAATATTTAAAGTCCTCAGTACTTTAAATGGTCACATTTTATTATGCTGATTTCTTTCTTATATTTTCAAACATTTGTAAGAATATAATAAAAGTAGAGATTTTATTTTTTTTTTTTTTTCAGGCACCGAGGAGGAGGATGAAGGCGATGACCTGTTGTTGAGGTCCGTGGATGAGTTTTGGTGGTTTCCCCATATGTGGAGTCACATGCAACCTCATCTCTTCCACAATGAGTCATCACTGGTGGAGCAGATGATCCTCAACAAAAAGTTTGCCTTAGTGAGTTATATTTTTGCATTTTATATTGGATTTAGGTATTCAGAAACCATTATTCCTATTTTGTTGGAAAATCAATCCTTGTAGAATTTGTTTTAATCTCAATGAATTGAAAAAAAAAAGAAAGTTTTGATAAAGGGCTTTTTGCAATCACTCTGCTTTGTGCTATGAAAAACCTGTTTCTCTACAGTTTGGATTTCCTTCTCAATTGAAGTTTGATCTTTTTGTATTACTTTATGAAAAAAATTGAATGGAAGAATTCTTTCAGAATGAAGAATTAATTATGTTCCCATCTTGGAAAGTCAATATAGATAAAAATTCTTCTATTTCAATATTTTCCTAAATAAAATTTTGTCCAAATAACCCATTGTGTAGATTAGAAAAAATCCAGTTTTCTGAAAGAATAAATACTCCATCAAAACGTGTCAAATGACTTTATGAAAACACTGCATGTTAGGATTAATGAAGTGTGCCACATTTTCAAAGATGCTTTTCTGCAGTGATACCTAATCACATCTTATGTATTCCATTTGGATCAACTTTATAAAAAATTGTTTGGAAAAGCATTGCCTTTACTAATTATTTAATCACAGCAAAGCTCTGAAAAACAAATGTTTCACTGAGAATATAAGAAAAAATAAAACCAGATCTTTAGGTCTGACAATACTAGAGAAACAGACTTATCTTTTCTCTACAGTCAATTTCATACAATAAAACCAAACAAAACTGCCATACATAATACATATTATTTGTCTGAAGAAATGGTCCAATGTAAAGACATGAAGAAGTGTGATATCAGAATATCTCAGCAAACATAACTTGTTTGCTGAAATACATCTACTCTTCCCAACAGCCCAATTTTATTTCTCCCTTTTCAAAATAGACTGGTTGCTCCTTAGCTGGCAGGTAATGACTTTGTTCCTTGAAAGAGCAGGGGGATTTGAAATACCAGAACAAAAAAGACTGCACTATGGTCATGTGTCAGTGAGTATAGGACGAAGGTATAGACCTAGAATATCAAGCAATTAAAATTTGTATTTGAAAACTTTGCTTTTAAGTAAGGTATATGCTTTCTTTCAACCAAAGATTTTGCCAAGTTTACTGTAAACTGTGGTTGTACTGAGTACAGGTCAGCTCAATTTTACTGTTTACTTTAAAGAAAGCATTTTAGTAGAAGTTAGAACCATGACAATTTAAAAATCCAGTGTGCAAAATTCCCTTTTTTCTATGATTCTGTGTACTGTTGCAAGTTCCACTGGAAATTAAGTTAGTTCTTGTAGTTCTGGTGTGACCTAAGACATCCTCTGGGATTAGTCTACAGTATGTAACCATTAAAGGACATTATTAGAAGAATTCATATTCAACCTTGTTTTAGGTAACTTCATCAATTTCTGTTTTCTTCACTACTTTCAATGCTCTTAATACTTACAGATACCTTATATTACATGTTTTTCATGTCTGAAGCTATGTATAGATATATAAACATGGAGCTACTCATTATGTTTCACTTGCGTAAAGCATTTAAATTAGTAACAAAGGTAAGTATCCTGCTTTTTTGAAAGAGGCTGAAATTGCTGGTGCCTCATGCATTATCAAACTGAATGTGTATACTGTGTGTTAAATGCTCAACGTGGGAATTACAGTCACTAAGAAATACTGGAGACACTGACACATTGAAGATGATAGGCTCATAATTAGAATGAAAGATTTTAATTACATATTTATTACTGCATATTGTAAAACTTGAGGGAAAAACCCTTAAAAATCAGACATTTGTTTATAGCTGAATGAAGGAGATAAAATGGGACACTAAAGAATGCAATTTCTTAAATGTTCTGTAAAGATTTTTCTTTCCGATGTTTATGCATGCTTAAGGGAAGCAGAAAAGATAAAAGGAAGAGGAATTGAAATATCTGTGAAGGAATTAAATAGTGTAAAGCTGTGTAACTGATGGTGTATCCATTCTTTACCTCCCCATGCAGTAAAACCAATAGGCCAGATCTTACTCGTTCCTACTTTGGCAGATTACACATAGTGCACCCCAGCTGTAAACCAGCAGATGATGCACTCCCTGGCTGCGGCGGGGTTGCCGATGGGGTGTTTGCGTCTTACCCAGGAGCAGTACAGCCTTACAAGAATTCCAAAAGCTGCACCAGCCTCAGGATGGTAAAATCTTATGCCCCATTATGTGTGCCACAAGTTGCTAAAGGGAAATACTAATTCCACTAGTTTTTTTTAATATAGAAAAATTAGGGTTCTCAACTATGGTTAAACCATACCTGTCTGTTACACACGCCATTACACTAGGTTCCAAGTAGCCCTTTAATGAGGGAAAAATAGCTTTCTTCCCTTACAGGCTTCATATCTTTAAAGTCTTATTTCTCGTGTTCTTCCAGAGCAGAAGCAAATGTTGCTTTTTGTGAGTTTGCTTTGTTTTGAGCTGTTAGTAAAGTTAAATTATAACAGATACGTCTAATATTGAATCCTGATTATTTAAGCTTTTTAAGTCCAGTACATTAGCTTTCCTGCAGTAATCCAGTCCTCCTCCAGAAAAGATGGTTTTACTAAGATCATGCACCCATTTTTCTTTGAGATAAGACTTAGAGAGTTTTTCATGTTCCGTAGTAACTAGTTTATTCAAAGGAAGAGACCCAAGTATCAACCAACTCTTGCCTTTGCACACTAAGTATGATTAGAAAGTATGGTGAAGATGACCATACAAATAAAAACAATATAAAAAAACCCCTAAACAGAATTCAAAGGCTGTGCAAAGGCATTTTTCCTAAGTCATTGCAATGCAACAACATCTTATAGATAGTGTATTCTGCTAATCAGACTATCAAAGAAATATCTGCTATATACTGTTCCTTAGAAAAGTAACCTGAAAGGAAGCAGAAGAGGTGTCAAAATTCATTAGAGTATGTTGGAAACCAGAAACTGGAAAGAAAATATATTGAATGTCAACAGAAGGTAATACCAGCAAGGTCAGTATGTAAACAAGATAAATGACAGGAGTCTGCAAAAATAGAAGATGTACTACAAAAGGGGTTAGTCTACAACATCTGCCTATTATCCTCAGATTTTTACTAGTGGTTATCTTTTCTCCGTTTTCAAAATGACACTAAAATGGTTAAGCTGGTTTTTGAATATGGTTTTATGTTTCGAGTAGACTAGAGGGGAAATGCAGTGACTCTGTGAAATTCAGCTAACAATCCAAGTAATTGTGTAGGGACATGTAGTGGAAATCACACTTCAGTTATTGTAACTGCCAAGTGCTACCTGTTGTGTTGAATACATGCCAGTGATTTTCTCTGAATTCTTAGTCTGTGAGCAAATTCCTTGCAAGAACTTGAAGGAGCGCAGCTTTCTGTTTAATGTAGATTGACGAAATCAACGTAAAATACATCTATATCACTCTTCCCTACATACTCATAAAAATATTTATTAAAAAGACTTTTGTATTAAAATCCTGCGTTTCATCTTCACCATGCTGCCTTCCGTCTCCCTTACATATCAGCATATTTTGATATCACTATTATTTGCATTTCAGACCTGTTCTTGATCTCTCAAAAACAAAGGATTTGAGAAATGCCAAAACATCAAGTTTCTTAAATTTTTGAAAGCAGTCATTGTTCTGTTATGTTTTAGGAACATGGTATTCCGACTGATTTGGGCTATGCAGTGGCTCCACACCATTCTGGAGTCTATCCTGTACATGTTCAACTTTATGACGCCTGGAAAAAGGTCTGGAATATCAGAGTTACCAGCACGGAAGAATACCCACATCTGAAACCTGCAAGGTATAGACGAGGCTTCATCCACAAAAATATCATGGTGAGTTGTATTTATGATGTTCATATTACAACCACGCTACCATTTTACAAACAATTTATTTTTAAGTGGAAAAGCACGGTATCCTGAAAGTTCACATTGTGAGAAGCACATATTGCTATGCATAAGTAGCAAGATATATTTGACAGTATCTTGTTAATTAAAATCAGTCTGTTGCTGATGATGTTACTGCTGATGAAGGTGGCCTCCAGGCACCCTGCTGTTAACAGTTAACAGGCTGTTAACTGTTCTAGCCCTACTGTTAGTACTGGTTCAGAGATCTCAAGGAAAAAGTCAACTTTGCATCTTTTAACAGAATATTACGGGTTAGATTTCTAGCAGGTTTTAAATTTGCATAGTACCATTAACTGCAAAAGAGTTTTGCTAGTTTATGCCATCTGAGAGTCTGGATCTTGGTGCATAAATATTTTTTTTCTCCCATTTGAACAGTGCACAGTTGCGCTCATTTTGCTTCCTGCCACACAGAGATGTGAACTGTGCTTTGCGCTGTGGCTTAACCCCACAGCTAGGCTTTGGGCCCAGGCAATCAGTCTGGATACAGGGCAAACACTCAGAAGGTTGGAGGGAAGGAAGACACACACATACCACACACCCCTCCAGGCTATGAAACTGCTCTGTTGAGGCAGCCACAAGTCAAATCATACAATTTTTCTGTATTACATAATTCACAGCATTGTTCACTGGCAGCAGTGTTTGCCAAAAGGGGTTATACAAAACTGACATGGAAGGCGTTATGCTAATTCCATCTGGTCACTGGGGCGTAGGCTACTTCTGATTCACATATTGTCATTATTATCTGAGAAGTGTTTCAAAACTACTTTTCAAAATACTTGATGGTATATTCTCGAGTAACTTTCTTTTGGAGCATGTAGGAGAGTGGTGAATGGGAAAGATCCTAATGTGTGTACTGTGTTGTACTTCTGGCTGCAACAAGCAGTTTTGGAGGGTCAAGTGCCTTAATGCAAGACTGCCACTTTGTTTATAACAGAATTCTGGTGGTGTCCTAGAGTTACCATGGATACCACTTTTCTAAGCAAAATAATATTTAAAAGTTTTGATCTATTTTTGGATAAAGCAAACTAAAACCATCTTCAGACATCCAGGAAAAAAATTGACACCATACAGATTTGAGCTACAGTTTGTTCTTCTCAAAGCAATAGCTGCATGTAAAATAAAGGGTTTGTGGATATGCTCAGGGGGCGTGAAGCATTTGAGGAAGATTGATTGACTCTCAGAATCTCCAAAAATCTCTTTCATAAATTTTTGTAAAAACATGTCATTTGAAGAGACATAATGAGATTTAACACAAGGACACTGGGGCCAAGAATGTATTTCCAAGAACAGTCGTATAAAACCACCTGTTTTGGGAGTCTCAAGCTTTCAGTTCTCCAGGGCAGATGCATTAATATTTTACATCTGCAGGCTTATAGTGATGAATACATTCAGTAATAAAATCGTTGTGTAAGATTTGCCAGAGCATTTCGCATCCAGTACAGCTTTATTCCCTGCCTCTGTGAAGAATTGTTCTCATATTTCATCAGTGAAATCCAAAGGTTTTTAAAAAGCATATGCAAGTTTATAGCAAATGTACAAATTCCATACATTTTCTGACAAAACAGAATTTACGATCTATGGTCACAGTATCCTGTACATTACAAAAAAGATGTTAAGAAATGAAACTACAAGAAATAAAGAGTATCTACTAAACCACAGTCTATGTCAAGTAAGGGATGTATGCTTTAAAAGTTTAAGCTATCATATAATAAATGTTCTAAGTTGGACTAAAATGTCTGAGAACAATCCCAGTTTAAGAATTATACATGAATATCAATACTCAGCTGTTGATTTTCCATAAAAAATAGATGTAATTGAAATACTCTCCAGTGAATTACTTTCTGAAGTTGATAGAAAATATTTTGAAGTTCTGCTGGAAAACTAACTGCATTTATTAGCTCTTCCTGTTCAAAAGACTTGCTCTTTGCATATTTTTAAATACTTTTGTTTATGCTACTCTTTATTGCAACTGGTCTTACAAAACTAGTACAGTTGAATGAGAAGCAAATCTTTCTTATAATGTGAGTATTATCGGCAAAAGTCATCATGTGTCAGTGTAGAATTATTATTGGTGGTGATGCCTAAGCCAAAAAAAAAAAAAAAAAAAGACTTTCAAATTCAAGTTTAAATTTACAACAAAGCCATTGTTCAAATAAAAAGTGGAACTGATTAATACAATATAGACTGACAGTATTTCAGATTATGTTTCAAATTATTTTAAAATTTTAGAAATCTTTGATGGCCAGGCTTCAAATACTTGGTTTTAGGATCTGGTGTTACAGACAAAATTAGTTTGAGGAGGTTGCTGAATTGTAACTCACTGATTGAGATCAATCTCCAGTTTCATACAAAATGTGATGAATTTTTGGATGTTATGCTTTCACTGATGATAAAAATGTTGTTTCTTTCAGTAAACACTATTTATTGATCTGCCAGTGTATTAATTCAACTAGATCATTATTGACTTCTGGCAAAGTTACCACAAAGGAACATTATCAGTTATGTGTTACTTACCTGGCATTTATTATCTCATTAAAAGTATAAACATCTTTGTTTTGTGAATTTCTCTTGAATCTTTTTTCTTTTTTTTTTTTTTTTTTTTAATAAATTCAGGTGCTTCCTAGGCAAACTTGTGGCTTATTCACCCACACAATTTTCTATAAAGAGTATCCTGGAGGCCCAAAGGAACTAGACAAAAGTATTCAAGGAGGAGAGTTGTTCTTCACAGTGGTTCTCAATCCAGTAAGTATAGTGTAATTTTGAAATGTTTTTTAAAAAATTAGTTAAAGGAGAAGTTACTGAATGCTTCAGGGCTAATCAGCTGGGTCTCCCAAATAGTAATGATTAGTCACAGTGAGCTTTTCTGCTTTTTCAGTTAATTTAAGATCTAATATTATGTATGTTCTGTTAGTTGTGCAAAGATACATACTCTTTTTGACGATTGTTTTGTTAGTAATGCAGTAGTAGCAGCCTTTCTTGTTGTTCTTTACTTCTGCATGAAATAAGAACCCTGAGATTTCATTTTTTAAAGAATTCCAGTGTCAAGAACTGATACTACTATGATACAAGTACTTCAGGTGAAGTCCATTTTCCTGCTCTGCCAAATTCATAATCAGAAATGTTGGGAAAGCTCATTGCTTTGAGAAAGTTGCAAGCAAGGAGTGCTTGCGCTTAAATCTGGGTTGAGAATTTTCAGTTGCTGATTCATGATAGCTTCAAAGAAAAGATCCAAGTAAATGAACCACTTAGTTAATACATCTGCTTAACCTTTCATTTATCTTTAATGGAAGAATGAACAGCAAACGAGGCTATGAAACTATGGAATACTGACAGAAGAGAGCAGTATAGTACTTCAAAATGGCATGGGATTAGGTCAGTTGCATCAAAACTGACCTTTTAGACAAGCTTTTAGGTGAGTGTTTCATCTGAAGTCCAAATGAAACTTAGAAATAAAATTTACCCGTTTTATACAAATGGAATCACTAGGACTCATTTTTTCAGGACACCAAGGGAACAGAACATGTTTCCACTCAAATCCTTTGGAATAATAGCCTAAGTATATTGGTGCCCTTTTTTAATCTTCCATAGTTTAATGAAAGTCCAAAGGAAAAAAGCTTCTGTCAGCTACTTCAGCAATTTATACGCAGGTCTATTTTTCAAGCCTCAAATTCTTTCAGGCTATAGTTTTGGTTCTTTGAGAGCAGTTACTGTGTTTGTTCTCCTTTTTCATGTTCACACAGCAGAATTAGGAAATAAAAACTTCACTTCCTCAGCACACATGTGGTCTCCCTTCTAGAGGATGGCAGTAGTCCCAGTCCTAACTTTGATGGTACATATAATTTCAGGCACAGCATGTTAACAGAGGTGAGACCTGGAAAATTCCTTGGATGGAGGGTATTGATACCATAGCAATGCTTTGGCAATATATGGATTTTAACTTAGAGTTACTAGCTTAACAAATGAGACTTAGAGGAAGACATATAGTAACAACGTTTTGAGTCAGGACAAACCGTATTCCATATTGAAACACAGCTTAGCCAAAAACTATTTTACTGTCTTACAACAGTAGGGAAAGAGCAAAATTTAGTATGGTTGCTCAAGGCATAAGCCTTTCAAATTAAAAGAATGAAGAGAATGGAGGGCAAGACAAGATAAGCAGTGAAACAATCATGATTATTGGTATTAATCATAGAAGTTTGATCATGCCTGCCTAACATCCTTGAGTGTGAGTACAGTAATGTCTTTTTATATATTACAATTACATTTTCAATTTATGCATTGCAATGTAGACTGTGTGATCACCTAGTTCTGAGAAATATGATATCCCCAATACAGTACAGGCTAAAAGAATAGAAGTTAAATGCACTGTTTTCTAAATACAACTGTAAATTAATATCAGACCAAAATTTGCCCAAGACAAATTGTTGTAATCCTTTTAAGGAGTGCCTTTGAAAAGGTGATGCGTCTGGTTTTAAATATCTGCTTATAAACAGTTTCTAAAGTTCTAAGCGTTCGCCTGGCATGTAATCAATTTAAAGATTAGGGTTTACATCTTTGTGGTTTTTCAGTATGACATGTATTTATACCATAATTTGCAAGTCAGAGTTGGGCAAAGATTAGGCATTAAAATTAAAACTAAGTAGCTTTAAGAATTTGCCTAATTATGAAGTGGTATTTTGTTAGAAGTGGCATTTTGGATTTCATAAGCTTTCCTGTGTTTTCATTAAAATTGCTGGGATTTCTTAATGTGAAACATCCAGCTTTTTAGAGGATGCAAAAATTCTGTTATGAGACATTTTCTAAACGTTATTTTTCACTGACGTAGAAATAAAAAGAAGCAGCATTGCCTAGGAATCATTACAGTGTCAGCTAAATAATATTCTCAACAATGAGTACATAAATTTTTAATTTGCAAAAATGGAAAATGTGGGTGTAAATTAAATGTAAATCTTAACAAAGGCCTTCATTACATTTCCTGTTTTTTTGGATAACTGATCTTAAGTGAATATAGTTTCTGAGGTGTAAGTTACTAGGCTGAGGCTTTAGAAACTGAGTACCCTACACTGAAATAAATCCCCCAAGAATAAAGCCCAAAATTTCTTTGTGGTTTGGCTGTGTAATCGTAGCTATTCACAAGAGAGGCTCTGCTTCCTTATAGTGTGCTAGATAAACCACAATCTGCAGAATAAACCACACAAAACCCACAGGACCATATGTGCATCTGTAAGCTTTTGACATGAGAACCAGCATTATTGCCCTGTTCCCAGGGCATTGTACAGTCAGAAGTCCTGCAGGTAAGAAAAGTATTGGGAAATCCTGCTCTACAAATGATCTCTGCTGGTTATATTTTATATAGGAACTAAGAGTTGGTTTGTTGGAGTCGCTAATCTTGTGGTTGGCAAGCTGTGGTATGCATTTATATCCCCACACTGCTGGTTCGATCACGATAGGATGGTGGCTGTAAAGTGATCTTGACAGCTCTGCCTGTTGTGTTCATAACGCATCTAGAATGCTGAAGTGCCACCGAGCTGAAAAAGAGCCTAAGTAGTAATATAACAGGCTATCTACTCTTCCAGTAATATTTTGTATGTCTGTCTGCTGTTAAAGATCTTGCTGACTTCAGTGACCCTTAGGCAAGATTGCACTATATCAGGATCTTGCACAAAATGTTTTACAGCGGGGAAAAAAAAAAAGAAAAAGAAAAAGGAGGAAAAAGAAAGAAAGAAAAAAAAAGAAGCCTTCAGAAACCCTGTATTATTAGTGTACTGGCATTATTTTCCCCACATTATCGGTTGAGTAATTGACTTAGATGGAGGTTGTGTGACTTGCACTAATTTAGCCAGGGAATTCTGTAGCAAAGCCACAAGGAAAACATGCGTTGTAGAAGTCTTTAGTGACAAGTATCTTATCTGGTCAGACAGCTCTCTGTCTTTGTTCTATTATTTTGCATTGTTACTATTTTTCCTAGCACTGTACTGACTTTAAAACATTTTAGCAAGTATTTTTCTGGATAAACTTGTTAGAATCTTCAGTGACTTCAGATTCATCTACCTCTGTCTGCAATATTCAGTGAAATTCTTGGATTAATAAAACAAATTTCTGTTACACATCTCTTGGAATGAAATTTTACCAGTGTCCTAAATATGTCTGGTAAATGATGAAGGAAGTGAGCAACTACATTTCAAGCTATATATAATGATGAGGTAGGTTTAGACACTGCCATCAAGTGTATCATTTCTTCTCAGGTTTGCCGGTAAATCTCTATCAATACTGACAAGACTCTATCAATGCTTCTGAACCGCTCTGAAAATAATTAGACCTACGAACCAAGCCAAACTAAACATAGCTGAACTGAGCATGCCTTTATAAAAACTATTTGATTATTTCTTTCTCTCTGCCCCTGTATATTTTCCTTATCTGCAACTAGGAACATACATACATATTGCTTCTCTATGAAAATATGTCTGTACTAGTTACTGGTCTATGCCACAGCCATTGTTTATGTAGGTAGTTGATGTGGAACATGTACAATAAAATAAGCAAAGTAAGAACTGAGACCAGAATAGTTCAAAAAGCACTGATATTATAAAGTTTTCAGAGACCTAAGTTACAAATGAGCTTCTTTTAGTTTGCACATGTGTTGCAATGGATTTAAGTATAAAAACTTAACTGAATAACTAAGGCTATCTATTGAAAAATTATTTGTTTGATGTACAACAGTACTGTTCAGTCATTAACAGGAACATAACAAATCTGACTGTTTTGGTGAGTAGCTATACATGTTATGATAATACATGTATGTAAAGGCTATACACCCTTCATCTTTCCAGGAAAAGTAAAAATTGTGTCTCAAAGGATTCTGCTAAGGACAGCACTGCATATTGCAGCATTTTCTCTAATGATGTACATGTTGTCCCATAAGAGCAACTATTAGAGATGAGGTATTAGAGCAGCTATTGTCAGATGAACACTTGAAATTCACTCACCTGTCCCACGGGGCTGATGGAGGCTACAGAGTAAGAGGCAAACATGTTGAACAGCTCTTGTTCTCCTTGAGGCTGCATGGCCGGCAGCCTAAGTTGATGCAAGTGGTGTGTAGCTTACTCTGTGCTACACAGACAATAGGAAAATGAGTTCGCTGTTCACTGTTCTATGAAATAACTTGCTTATAGTTAAGCCAATTTTAAAAGGCTCTATTGCGAGCAGCATGTTATGTCCCAGTAACAGAAGAGAAAGGTTCTTATCTGTGAGTTTGTGTATTTGGATTATGTGGAATGTACACGAATCAATATTCTTAACATGTGGATCTGAACATTTTGCACAGTGAAGTCAGTGGAATTTTTCCCATTTCCTTCCCATTGTCATTCCCGTTAGTGGGATAATATGTAGGTATATCCATGTTCCTTATTCTTTAAGGCATTGCCATACTGTGGAAGGAATAGAGTGGAAAATAATGCAGAGTGTTGTATAATGAAGTTCTGGAAATCCATGCTACTCTGCAGACTCAGTCTTTTGGGCAAACCTGGAAGCAGTTGACTGAAGAGGACTACAAAGGACTGAGAAAAACTCCCAATTTGAAGAGAAATAAAAAATGATCAAAATTGATTATATTTGAAGAAAGATGACAAACAGAAGCAACTATGAAATTGCATGAAGAACCTAGACAATGAAATCCTGTTACCTGTCTTGAAACAGAAAACCAGAGGATAGCAAATTAAATGAGGATGAGAATTTAAAGGAGAATTGTATAGGAATCTTCCTCCAAGGTAGTGTTTATGACATCAAGAACTTATCAAGATTTGAAATACAGAATTAAGTTTGATTGGATATTCATGCCTGTAGTAGTTGGTAAGATATGGATTCCATATAAACTTCCATGCTTTATGTAACCCTTGAAAGCAGGGAAGACTTTCATAGGAGATTGTTTTTCACACATCTCCCAGCTGTAGAGTATCCTGTACTTTCCTCATACGTATCTGATACTATCTGCTTCCTTAGACAGCATGCTGCACTAGATAAACAGGCAGGACAGACCTACTAGTTCTATTCATTTTTTAATATGGAAAAGCTTACTCTTTTTCTAAGTGCAAAGTTTCAATAATGAAAATAAAATTCATGAAGCAGATCAACAAAATGAAATAGAGTATATCTCATGTGCTTCCTACCAGTTCTTTAGATTTTATTCCCAAAGGTTATTCAAATTTGTTAGTCTGTTTGGTTTAGTTTTCACATGATGTTTTGGAAGGTATGTTTTGATTCTAAAATCCAAGTAATCTAGTAAACCAAATTTTTCTTAATATAAGACTGCAGCTTGGATGAGAGGCATGGTCTAAAACAATATTGTACACTTCTCCTTTTCTGGTAGCATCAGTAAAAGTTAAGGTGTCTCAGTCTGACTTTGTAGGAGGCGTACATAACCCTGTCCTAAAATACCCTTTGAACTATGGAAGATACAGATCAGGAGCTTTGCTGTTCTACAAGATGAATGTTTAAGGGAAA